>NC_067118.1:42743754-43116254 GCF_021347895.1 Acanthochromis polyacanthus
TGTAAGATAATAATGATATAAAGGAGAGTGTGAGTCGAGTGTCAACAGGTTTACTACAATATCTTTATTAACAACTTTCAGTTTCAGTTTTACTCAGTTGTATGTCTAATATTTATAAGAATCCTTCTGTAAAATGCCGTGTGGTGTTTGGTTATAGGCGGCCATGTTGGTTTTAGGACTGAAAACAGCAGAAATGTCAACTATGATACGGAAAGTCCTGCCGTTATATATTGACCCAGACACTTTGTTTTGTTTTTCCAGTTCTTTTCACGGGTAAATAGTTTAATGTTGGGAATTTAGAAAACGACATAACTCCTGAGCACAGTTGCAGGTTTTGTTCTTCAGAGGGTTAATTCCTGGAACTTTCTACCTTATTAGAATAAAATCTGCAGGAGGAAGTAAAGTGTTTAACGGTCAGTCCGTCTGTCTGTAGTTACTGAGCTGTCTCTCTTTGCCTCCACCCATATTTACCTTTACAGACGTGCACACAGGCGTCACCCATCCACAACGTACAGCGTGTGGTGTCAACACAAACACCCACATCTTTTTCTTTCTGTTTCTGTATTCAGTCTGAGATGAAGAGTAAATACACAGAGTGTCGTTCCTTCCTTAATTCACATGAACTGATCAGACTGTCTGGATGTAATCTGGTGTTTCCACTCCTAAACACACCTGTTCTGTAGTTTGATCATCAGATGTAAAAGAACATGTTAGCATTCCGTGACTTTCCTCCCTCCTGTTTCTGCCTTTTCTCTCGTTTATTCTGCTGTTTTCTGTCTCCCATCTCAGGAGTTTTACGACCACGCGAAGACGCTGTGGCAGGACGAGGGGGTCCGGGCGTGCTACGAGAGATCCAACGAGTACCAGCTGATCGACTGCGCACAGTAGTAAGTAACTCCACAGTGTTGGGATGCATTAATAATTAGCCGTAGCATGACATCAGGGGAAATCACGCTTGTTGAGTCCAGTTGCTGTTAGGGTATCCTGCTTGTCTCTTATCTGTTCTGTTTAAACACTGCCTGCAGTTCAGCCCTGTGAAGCTGAAAAGTCCCTGAATTTCTGTCAAGTGACTGCTGGTTGCAGCTGAACCACTGATGGCTTCCTGGTTGCACAGAAGGGTGCAGAATTTTATTGTTTTTTTACAAAATCTGCTTAGAACAAATGGTTTATTTGGGGGGGATTTTTCAAAATGTGTTTGTTTCCTGATCAAACAGCACGTTGCTGATGAGCACTTCAAGGACCGTCGGAAAATTTAGAATCAGTAACTTCTCTGTTTTTACAGTTTCTGACTGAAAAATGATGTAATTTTTTGGTGGTTTTAAGACAGCGTGCCTTTCAGACCTGCTTGTGGGATTAGATCCTTTTGGGGTCCGTTAGTCGGAGCGTGATTTAAGGGAATAATTACACGTACCGAGTCCAGTCGCGTTATTTCCGTTTGTGCGGCTTCATGTCAGTTTTTCATTCATAAGGATCATCTGGCTGTCACATGTCAGCGTTGTTTTATTCCTGTAAATCTCGAACATTGTGCATTTTAACATAATTTCCTGTCTGTGGTTTGAATTACGTCCTACGATTGGGAAAAATAATGTAATAATAAAAGATAACTGAGAACCACAGGGTTCACTGCAACCGCTCAGCCTCGTTAACACTAATTTAAAACCTTTGTTCACATTTTCAGCGGTGTTTCGACTTAAGGCGAAAATCGACTTACATCTGTCTGTAGGAGCTCTGGCCTGATGTTCTGATGTTCTTAGTTTGAAACAAGCTGAGGCGAGACAGAAGTGAGCAGTGCTTTCCCAAACCTTTACCAGCTGAAGATGTGTAGTTATTTAGGTCTGTTTAATATTTCCAAAGCATAACATAAGGCAGTGAAACAGAAGGAGTGGTGTCAGAGCAGCAGTTTGCAGCGTTTGGGAGCAAACATGGCCGAGGCTGAGTCATCTCCAGATCAGAGGATGTTTGGATGAGGAGGGGTGATGTTTGAGGAGGAAACCTGACCGTCTGCAGCCTCAACTGCTTTTTTACCATCACATCTCTCCTGGAGAATAATTCCTGTGTTTCATTTGACCTTTAGACTGTTTCAGAGTTTAAATGAGTAAAAATAAACTCCCCTGTTCCTCCCTCAGGTGGTAGAGATGGTACAGCCCGGCAGCGTTTCCTCCCTCTGCTAGATCACACTTCCAGCACAAAAAAACTCCTCTTTCTCCTGCTTTCTGTCCTCCTTCCTCTCCTCCTCCGTCTCCATCCGTCCGTCTGTCTCCTTTCTGGAGCTTCTCCAGCTGCACGAGATCAGGAGCTGATAGACTATTAATAGAGCCTGTGGTTGGGTCTCCATGGTAACCGTGCTGCAGGCCAGGGCGCTGGGGAGCTATTTTAGAAATCTGCTCTGTAATGTCAGACAGACGCCGCTACGCTCTCACTCTGCGCGTCTCTGCGCGTCTCAGCCTGCGTCCTCCTGTCTCCTCTCACAGAGTCCATCTCTTCTGTCCTCCATGTTCACTCTTTACTTTCCTTCAGCTGCTCCATCTTTGTTTCTCTTTCATTTTCACGTTTGTCTGAAGGACCTCATGGACCAGAGGGTCCAACATGAGGCCCGTGGTCCAAAAGTGGTCCTCCAGAGGGTCCAATCCGGCCCTCAGAGTGGAAAAATTCCAGAGAAGACATTAACTGCAGATTGTAAATTAGTAAAACTATAAATTTAAAATCATTTCTAGACCATGACAAGTTGTTTGGATCAGAAAGTAAAATACTAGATTGTTCTTTGTTCTTTTGTCATTTTGTGTCTGATTTTTGTAAGATTTCATCTTGTTTTTTGTATTTTTTGCCAGACTTTTGTCGTTTATCTCAAATTTTTGATGTTTTGTTTCCTTTTTGTATTTCGTGTCTTTTTTTTGTCATTTTTTTGTTTTGCTTTATTTGTTGTTTTGAGCATCGTTTTTGTCATTTTGTGCTTTTTTTGTCGCTTTGTCACTTTTTAGGTAGTAATCTTAATAAATACGAAATCTGTGTGTGAGGTTTTGAAAAAAAAGGATTAAAAAAGGATTTCTGTTTTCTGTTTCAAAAAGTTTTAAAGTGGTATGTGAGCCTTTCTGAAGATTTAGGGGGAAAAGAAAGTTTCTGTGTATTCCCTGCATATATAAATAAACGTGATTTATCAGTAGAAAGTACAGCATTAAATGAATAAATGGGACATAGTAGAACTTGTCTGAGGGGAAACGGCCCAGCTGAGTGTTCTCTATGACTGAATTCTTTATTTAATCTTACAGGTTGTTAAAGAGGTGATGCTCCCTGCAGCTCTGTCATGTTTCCTTTCAGTTTTTTGGTTTTTTGGTAGAAGATTTTAACCATATAAAGCTGTTTTCTGCTCTCTAATATTACCCCAATAACCGTTTTCTTCCCCGTTTTTTCTGTCTCTCATCAGCTTTCTAGACAAGATCGACATTGTGAAGCAGAGCGACTACACTCCATCAGATCAGGTGGGTCAGCCTCTGCTACCGCTGAATTTAACGGTGTTCATCCGTATAGGAGATTAAAATGGAGGCAGATCTTTTTACATAGCAGCACAGCCTTGATATGACCTGTTAGTTTCACCTTCAGTTTTACAGCTGTGGTCGGTAGAAATCAGAAAATGTCAAAAATAAATCAGACTTTCATGTCTCTGTGTTGAACATCAACCACCAGCTGAGAATATTTAAATGCATGCACTTTATACAGAGATACCAGCTGAGAGCAATGAGAAGAAATGACTTACTGTTGCTTATATTGGTTCCTGCAGAGTCTACACGGTGTTTTATTTTGAAAAATGACCATATGGTCTTCCTGTCACCTCCCTCTGTGCTTGTTTCTCATATTTGAGTGTCAGTTTTCAATCCGACCGCTGCAAAAAAAATAAGAACAAACATCTCTGGAAAAGAGGCCGAGACAGGAGTAAGAAGTAAAAACATATTTAGTAATAAAAAGTCATTTTATTCGTTTAGGACACTTTTTTTAAATTTTAAAAAACAATAAAAGGTTTTAGACACTGCTGCAGATCATCCTGAGGAGCCAAACTGACCTTTAGTTCAACTTTCTGTCGTTTTCTCCAGGATCTGTTGCGGTGCAGAGTTCTGACATCAGGGATCTTCGAGACGAGATTCCAAGTGGACAAAGTTAATTTCCAGTAAGTAAAAGCATAAAGAGTGAGAATGGTGTCAGATTGAATGTGTGCTGTGTCCGAGGACAGAAATAAATGGATGAGATTCTTAGATTTGTCCACATGGTGGCAGCATTGTTTCCTCTGACTGTTTGCTCCGCAGCATGTTCGATGTCGGCGGTCAGAGAGACGAACGCCGGAAATGGATCCAGTGCTTTAACGGTAACTTCAGCTTCCTGTTGTCTCACTCAGCTGAGCTCGTTTTGTCCTCCTGAGTCTGACTTCTCTCTGCTGCTCCTCAGACGTCACGGCCATCATCTTCGTGGTGGCCAGTAGCAGCTACAACATGGTGATCCGAGAGGACAATCAGACCAACCGTTTACAGGAGGCCCTCAACCTCTTCAAGAACATCTGGAACAACAGGTGGACACCAACACTGGAGTCTGCAAAGATTCGTCTTTTTGTTCTGCTATATAAACAGCTCCTGTATTTCAGATTTTGGGCTAATTATTGTTCTCCAGAATGACACTTTAAATGTCGTTTCATGCCAGCTCTGGCTCCTGTTCAGCTTGGTTCTGGCTAAATGATTCCCTCCATTATTCCAGATGTTCATCTAAAGTGTTCTCTTCCCTCCAGGTGGCTGCGGACCATTTCTGTCATCTTGTTCCTGAATAAGCAGGACCTGCTGGCAGAGAAGGTGCTGGCAGGGAAGTCCAAAATCGAAGAATACTTTCATGAATTTGCTCGCTACACAACGCCTGACGACGGTGAGCGGCCGGCTTTGGTTTGATTCCTTCAGACACTCTGAGCTCTTATTTTGTGAGCGGCCGGCTTTGGTTTGATTCCTTCAGACACTCTGAGCTCTTATTTTGTGAGCGGCCGGCTTTGGTTTGATTCCTTCAGACACTCTGAGCTCTTATTTTGTGAGCGGCCGGCTTTGGTTTGATTCCTTCAGACACTCTGAGCTCTTATTTTGTGAGCGGCCGGCTTTGGTTTGATTCCTTCAGACACTCTGAGCTCTTATTTTTTACTTTATGGGAAAATGTAAACAATTGGTTTTCAGAATGCCTTACAACTACTGCAAGGTTCCATACAGCTGGAAGTTTTACCCAGATGTCTCATTTTTCCACCACTTGTGAAATACATCCAGGCTTTTCAAAATAAAAGTCTATAAGTTTTGACAGGTTTTTTTTAAGTATCAAATTACTGATTATTTACTTTTTCAATTATTTTTGAAAACCCGCTTTTACAGACGTGCTTTTATGTGAGGTTTACTCTTAGCTTTAGTGTTTTATTCTGCATTATGTTTTAGATGTTTTATTTCACTTTTGGCTGTCTGCTTCTTTGCTGTGACGTCGTCTCTAATTCTTTAATTCTCTCTTTTTGATTTTTAATTTCTAACTGTAACCCTCAATCTTATTCTTTTCAAATGGCCTAATTCCTTTGTTCATTATGATAGCTAATCTAGCTACTTCTTCATTTAATTTATTCTAGTTTTTACTGTTTATTTTCATTAACTACTCTGACTTGTCTCCTGTATCTTGTTTGGTTTTCTGCGTTGTATCTTTTAACCGTCAGAGCTCTTTGTGATGCTGTTTTTAAGGCTGCTATAGAAATAACAATATTATTATTATTCATTAAAGTAGCTTTGAAAATAACAAACCTAAACTCTGGACTGAGCATCCGTCCAAACATGAGGAGCAGTTGGTGACAGCTGCCACTAGAGGTCATCTTTCATACGGGTTTCTAAACGTTTTTCTTTCCAATTTCATGTCTGGATCATGAAAAAAGAAAAGACAGTATTTAAAATTATTTCTGATTTTTTTCACAAAACTCATTATTCTATAAATGCACCAAATTCAGACGTCTGTTACTAAAGTAGTTTGAAAGAAAATATAGAAGTATGTTTAAGCTGCTCGTCTTCACATTTAGAAGTAATGCAGTGATCAGAAAACTCTATTTTTTCTGCATGTAGAAACCATTTCCATGGACACAGAAAAACCGAAGCAGCCGGACATGGAACATTTAATTGTTTAGCTTTTTAAACTGTTTTTTAATTGAGTGAATGAATGAATATTTTATTTCAGATGTGAGGAGAAAAACAAAAACAAATCAAAATATCCAAAACAACAACAAAACAATATAAAACTCAAAGCAATGAATAAAAACCCAACAGATCTGAAAAGGAGCAGGACAAAGCTTCAGCTTATTAGATTTATTCAGTTAAACTCGTAGGTATTTATGTACATATTTACAAACAAAAAAGAAAATAAATAAGTAAACAAATATTAATAATCAGTGACATTTGTCAAAGCCCCTCCCCCTCACTGTGTCTCATGAAAACCATATCTTTCTCTGCTTTTAAATTTACTTACTTATAAAATCTAGAGGAATGAATAATATATCATCATTTATTTGGCATATTAAGGGAACATTTAGGCAAGTTGCATTTTGAATCAAATATTGAACTGGAGCTGCAATATTCTGAAAGTTATTTGGCACAAATGTTCAGTGTACATTTTAAAACCATTTATTTATGTGTAAATATCGAGCTGCTTGTACTAAATATTCCAAATGTGAACTGAAACGTGGAGGAACGGTGCTGACGTCCAGCTGTGAGGTTGTTCTGACTTTCTCCAGCTTCTTGGATCATTTACTGGCGTTGTAATGAACCTGCTCATCGGTTGTTGTGTGATCCGTCAGTGACTGGAGGAGATTGTTGTGAGAAGAACTTTGGTCTCATCGTCTTCTCTGTTTCTCCTCTGACAGCGACACCAGAGCCTGGAGAAGATCCACGAGTTACGAGAGCAAAATATTTCATAAGAGATGAATTCCTGGTGAGTCTGACTGCTTCTAACGGCTTTGTGGTATTTTTGAATGTAAAACTCATTTTCTAGCTTCACAAATAACTTTTGTGTACCGTATTTGCTCAGTCGACATCTGAAATGGAAGAAATCTTGTGTGTTTTCCTCTTATGTCACATTTTTACTGACTGTAGACTCTTTTTTATAAAATCCTGCTCCTCTATGGGAACAGAACAACCATGGATAGAAGTAGAGAGGACATTACTTCTGAATTTCTTAGATTATTGATTTTACAAAACAAACAAAAAAAAGCCTTAAATCAGCTTGTTCATGTATTCCCCCAGGTGTTACCAGAAACCAATGGTGACTGTTTCCATTGCAGATATTTTACTATTCACAGTCTGAAGCTTCACTTTTCTCATTCGTCTCCTCTCGGCTCTGTCAGCCCACATTTTCTCCCAGTTCAGCCAAAAAGTCCCTGAATTTTGGGGATGTGACCGCTGGGAGCAGCTGAGTCACTGATGACTTCACGGAATTTTTAGTTTTTTACAGAATCCTGACAGAACAAATGCTTTGTCTTTGGCAGATTTTTAAACGAGGCGATTTTAATGAAGCTACACGACTTTAAGCTTCGATTGGTTTGATTTTCCAGCACACGAGTAGTTCAGGGACCATCGGGAAACATCAAAATCCAGCAACTTATTCTGTATTTGGAGGTTGTGAAAAAGTGTGTAGTTTTGTTATTTTTTGTCTTTTTAAAGTAAAATCCTCCATGGTTCAGCTCCAGGTGACTAAATGTTGTGTTCCTTTGTAGACACTCTGATCTGGAAGCTGTAATGTGGAAATGATAAACTGAGGATGAATGTGGATGAAACTGAACTTATTTTTCTTCATAAATTTCAGGTTGTTCATGATGTTTAGTAAAAAGATAATTCCTTAAATGTGAACATTTTCAGAATGAACATTTTTACATTAAACAGAGGAACCATTAAGAGTTGTGGTTATTTATAGGTTATCATGCTGTGGTTTACTGGTTTCACTGGAGATCAGACTGGACTGAATGTGGAACCTGAGCTAAGATGAGTTTGACTCTCCTGGTTTAGAGGGTTAACCGTAGAAGACATCTCTGCTCACTAAGACCACAGACAATCAGCAGCTTTGTTAGTGTTCAGTAAACACCCTGAAGATCTTTTTCTGTTTTTCTTTCAGAGGATCAGCACAGCGAGCGGCGATGGGAGGCACTACTGCTACCCTCACTTCACCTGCGCCGTCGACACGGAAAACATCCGCCGCGTCTTCAACGACTGTCGAGACATCATCCAGCGGATGCACCTGCGGCAGTACGAGCTGTTGTGATGGAGAGGAACGGCCAAAACCAGAAGAACAGACATGACTATGATAAAACCCTGAACTCTCCTCTTCCACAGAAGTGTGTGAGCTCTGCTGACCGAACAGGGCGACGACACACAAACACACACTCACAGTAAACACACCCACACCTTCCTGGATGCAAACTCCCTACCTGATGTAGAACGAGCTGCTCTGATGGAAGATGACTCATGAACAGACGCCACATTCAGAGCTCCTCACCTTTCAGCAGCATCCCCACACGTTACCTTCTGGAGAGGACTGAGGAGGACGGTTTAGCTGCAGATGAGGAGGTTTGGGATGGGAACTAAGTGCAACCTGGAAAGAGAAAACTGTTGAATAAAGAACAGATCAGCTGAACACTGTATCTAAGATAAAACACAAGCACTGTGCTCAGGACTGGACCGTGGAACACCAAACCTTCCCGTCGCTTACAGACGTCTTTAAATCAGCCGCAGACTGCTTCACACACAAACGTATCACACCTGCTTTTTAGCGGACCGCTGGGCTGGAGGCCAGACCATTTATCCGGAGCGGCGCTTTGAGATTCATCCCCGAGGAGCGGCGTCGGACTGAACGGACCACGGGTGTGCTGGAGACCTCGGCGGGGGTTCACAGGAACAGATTCGACTCCGGGTGAATCCCTCTGGTGGACTCGGGACGACTTCTCCACAGAACTGTTTCGCCGCCTGACTTTGCCTTGATGGTTGTGGAGCAAACATGTGAGGAGGATATATTGAGTTAAAATAAAAAAAAATTAAAAACAGAAACAAAAATGCCAACTTTTGTGGAACTTCAAACGGAGGGCAGAACGCATCCTTCCACAGTGCAGAAGCATATAAGTTAAAGAGAACTCATCCTGTTGTGCGTCTCCACAGCTCTTTCTGTGTGGACGTCGTGCCATCGTGCCCTGTGTGCTCTCTTTCTTTATCTTTCTGTCTCTCATCCTCTCTTCTTTCTTTCTTTCTCCTCTCCATCTTCTCCCCGGCCACTGCCTTCTCATTTGCACTTCCTGGCGATGCCTTTCTTCTGTTGTTTTAAGAGAAAATAAAGTATTATAATCCTGGAGTATAAAAAAGAAGCTGACAACAACAAACAGGACTCTTTTTCTTTTCTGTTTTTTTTACTCATGCCTGCTTGCTCCTCCCTCCATTCCTCCATCATTCCTCCCTCGTCCGTCTTTACTTTACTGCTGAACTATTATTCTTGTACAGACTGTAAAATGTATTATTTTGTACAACTTTATTGAGAAAAAAAACGACTTTTAGAAGATCCCTGTGCCTTGATCACGACTGTACGTGTGTAATGAGCTAAAGTGGGTGTCATACTGCGCTGTATAGCTTGGCCAATCCCCTCCCAACGCCCTCGCTTTCCTCCTTTCTCTTTCTTTACCCCTCCTTTTCTCTCTCTCGCTCTCTTTCCTCCGCCCTCGGAGATGGCGGACGACCATTCGTAGCTTTTGTAGTTTTATTTCTCCTCCCCCTTTCCTCCCGTTCTCTCTTTATGATTTAAATGTCTATTTTTGGATCCATATACCCCAAAAAGATAAATATATGAAATGTATATGGGTTTTAAAAAAAGTATTTTATTAGAAATCAAATGATGAACCTTGACAAATTGTACACTTGATAGTGTGCGTATTGCTATAACTTAAATCCTTTCAACTGAAGCCGTTCTTTTGTTTTTCTTCCGTTTGTCGGGTTGAACAGGAGGAGACGGGTGAAAAACGTTGCTCGTTTCTGCACAAATTCGATTCATTCAGTGAGTTTATTTTGTGATGAGGGAGCAGAACGGCCTGTACAGTATTCCTATCGCGCTCATTTCACTGCCCTCGTCTTCATTTACAGCAGGAGAGTCAAACTCATTTAGTCCAAGTTCCACATTAAACCAGTCTGAGCTCCAGTAAAACCACAGCATGATAACCTCAAAATAACCACAACTCCTCATGCTTCTTTTGTTTTAGTGCAAAAATGTTCATTCTGAAAATGTTCACATTTAAGGAATTATCTTTTTACTAAACATCATGAACAACCTGAAATTTATGAAGAAAAATGAATTCAGTTCCATCAACATTCATCCTCAGTTTATCATTTCCACATTACAACTTCCAGATCTACAAAGGAACACAACATTTAGTCACCTGGAACTGAACAATATAGTATTTTACTTTATGATTAAAACATCAAAAGTCAGACAAAACAAAGACAAAAAAAATCCACCAACAAAAACAAGACAAAATATTTTTTAAAAATCCGATATAAAATGAAAAAAATGAGACAAATGACACAACATAGAAAAAAAATTGACAAAAAAGTTACAAAGCGACAAAGAAATGGCCAAATGACAAAAATGAGACAAAAAAATTACACAAATGACACAAGACTGAAAATGAGAAAAGCGAGAAACAAAACAAAGAAGTTGACAGAAGCGAGACAAAAAACCCAAAACGGCAAAAACATCGAATAAAGCAAAACGCAAAATGACGAAAATAGCACAAAAAACACAAGCAATAGAAAAAGGAAACACAAAATGACAAAAGTCAGACAAAAAAAAACAAAAACGAGACAAAATATTACAGAAATGAGACACAAAAAAAAACAGTGAACAATCCAGTATTTTACTTTATGATCAAAACAATCTGTCATGGTCTAGAAATGATTTTAAATTTATAGTTTTACTAATTTACAATCTGCAGTTAATGTCTTCTCTGTAATTTTTCCACTTTGAGGACCGGATTGGACCCTCTGGAGGACCACTTTTGGCCCACGGGCCTCATGTTGGACAGCCCTGATTGAATGTGTTCATCAAATATGGGTCTACTTTCTGAACAGGAGCTCTAAGAAATAAAGATTTCTCTGGTGCAGCCAGCAGCAGATCTGTAATTACACATAAAGCCTCCCTACAGACTCACCGTGTTTTTAAACTTATCCCTGAACGTTCACCAGCCGGAAGGGTTGCAGTAAATCCACGCCAAAGGAAGTAAAGTTTCCTGTTCGTTTACCAGCCGTTTCCTCTGCAGATACGCAGAGTTTGTGTCATTTGGAACGAGGAGGGCCTCGGAAATTCAGGCTTAAGGCTGTAGATTTTCATATCTGACCTCATTCTGGAAAGTCTCGATCTGTAAAAGTGTCTCTGGTCATTTAAGAAAATCAGGAATTCTGTCCTCTTCCAGCTACACCAAAGCATTATCCACCTTTAAAACCTTCATTTTAGTTTCTAATAGAGCTCCCATGTTTTCCACACATGTTGAATATGTGATGCACAAGATCCATCTAGAAAGTATAATTAGATTAAATTTTGCAGCTGAAAAACAACACCCAAAACCTACAGCATGTTAGTCCCTCTACTTAATAATAATAATAATAATAATGATAATAATGATAATAATGATGCTGTAGATAGAGATCAAAACAATAAAAACATCAGAAATCCACAAACAAACTGAAGCAATAAAAAGGACATCAGTAAAACCAACAATTTAAACCAACTAGTCACTGTTAGGAACCTTTTTTTAACCATCATCTCTTTTATTTTGCCGTTTTCAGAGCATGTGAAGGTGCTCTGAACTGTCTGTCTTTATGCTTTATTTGGCTTTATTTTACATTTTTCCTCCCTGTGGGTTCATTTTTCTCTGAACCTCTGCAGAATTAGAACAAGCAGGACTAGAAGTAGAGGGAACTTAAATCTGTCTTCTGTGTTTTACAGCACGGTTAAAATGTCATGAATTAGATACAAAACAGGAAAGTAGTTGATGACTAAGACAAATTGGAACTTCCACATCACAAAGAGTTTTATTTCCTTTGTCTAACTCTAATACAAGCAAGTTTCTAGTCACACACCTTCTCTGCTTTATGTCCAGAAACCCAAAATGTGTCGTGTTAAATGTTGTTTTTGAACTGTGAAAAGAGGCTGTGCAGGTCCGGCTAGATTTAGTGCAGTTTTAACCCATAAGAACCCACGGTGACACCAGTGTAACAAGCACTTTGAGTGCCCCAGTCTCTTCCTTCTAAAGCTTTTTGTCTGACCTTAACTCATTAAGTCCTTTAAGGAAAAATGGGTGTGGGTTCTTATGGGTTAAAACAAATTAAATATTGCTTTATGTGTACAGAGCTCCAAAACAGGAACCAGAGATGATACCTGCTATTAATCTGTTAGAAGGAAGTTCAGAGGACTGCAGGGTAAACCTCACACCTGATGGGTCTGTGCATTCAGTGGAAATGAAACTTGTTTTTTACTGCTCCATTCAGATGCAGATTCTGTGTTTGTTTTGTGTAAATTGTACGAGTCAGGAAAGCGTTTGGAAGGATAGCGGACTGATCCGCCTGCAGGACCGCAGCAGAGATGCAGTAAATCTGAAATTAAAGGTTTCTAATACAGATTGGTGCACTCAAAAGCAACACGTGCAAAACCAAAATCTAGACGATTTCAAGTTTATCTCAGAGGATTTCTGTGTATTTCAATGAAGACAGATGAGCCTGGAGATGACATTTAGCAGCTATGTTGCTCAGAAAAGGAAAAATGTGGTAAAATTATGAGTTTAAAATCTGTTTTAACTGATTACTTCTGTACAGGAGTCTAAGCAAACCGCTTTGCTCCAAAATAGTGAAAACTGTCTCTGAAATGCAGATCTGGAAGCGTCTGATGAGGCTTTGTCTCCCACGCTTACAGGAAAGAATAACTGATGTGTGTAGAAATTAAAAAATAAAATAAAATGGAGATGACGAGAGCCATCCGGAGCTCTCAGCAGGAACGAACCCCCGCTGTGCAAATCCTATTACGAAGCCACGGGACCGAATGTTTCAAAGTCAAAGTGTCAAAATCTTACTGCAGCTATGGAAAAAAACAGAGTTTCAGAGACATAAGAAAAATCAAAAAAGAAAGATATGAAAAGACAACTTACAATCATAAACCATGGAAATTTTGAGTATAGTTTAGTATATATAGGAGTATAAGTAAAAATGCATGCAGGATGAGTATTTTATTGAAAAATTTTATGTTTATTTACTATTTTAACCCTCCTGTTGTCTTCATTAATGGACAACAAAAAATATTGTTTCCTTGTCTGAAAAAAATCCAAAAATTCCCCAAATTTCTAAAAAAAAATTGCAAAACCTTTAGGAATAAAATTCCAATAATTCCTTAAAAGTCTCCCTTAAAAGTTTTATTTTAAAAATATTTGAAAATCCCCCAAATTTAGCAAGAAAATTCTTGTAAATGTTTTTTTAAAAATGAGTAAAAATATTCCCCCAAAAATCCTAAAATTATCTAAAGTGATTACATATACATCAGTAAAACTTCTAATATTTTTAGCATTTCTTTATTCACCAAAAAATGTTCAAATTTTTTTCCAAAAATGTTGAAAATGTGGACATCAGAAGTTTCACTGCGAAAATAGATTTTTTTTTCCACATTTTCAAACTTTAAACCGGGTCAGTTTGACCAACGGGATGACACGAGGGTTAAGACAACCTCCTGTAAAATCCTTTTTTTTTTTTTACCTTACTGATTTGTGTGTTCAAAAACACAGATTCAGACTTCTGGGGTTTCATACGTAACAAACCAAAGGAACTGGAGCTTTCTAGATATTATTGGCCTGTTTTTTTCTTTAAATGTGCATTCAGACTTTGTGGATAATTTTAGAAAAAGCAGCGGTGTAGAGTTACATTTCTGGGCCAATTCATGCTTTCCACCTTTGTGTGTGCAGACTGATGTGGACTTTGAAAGCAGACAACAGACAAACAAAACTCCAGTGTGCATGCACTTTGTTGCTCTGTGTCATCCAACATAGAAAAACACATCTTTGGATGTTTCCTAAAGGCTGTGACTTGCACTTTTTGGAGAACACAGCAGCTGTTTTCAGCACCGTGTCAGTAATGATTCCCAAACACAGTGGGCATACGTAGCACAGGATTTCTGGAGAATACAGAACTTCCCACAAATCAAACCTCCTCCAGGGACGACTTAAATGATTCCCCTCTGCTGCAGGAACGCCATAGTCAGGCTGACCCTCCACCCTGACCCCTGACCCCTGACCCCTGACCCCGGCTTCCCAACAGGCTGAGATATGCGGAAAGACAAATTCCAGGATCAATAACATACCTAACACACACACACACACACACACACAAATAACCTCTTACAGTCTTAACAAGCATTGCTTTGAGCACCATTTGTGTCCTGGTGCATGTGTAGTCTGCAGCGCATACAATCAGTGCAGTCACACATTTTACAGAGTCTGCAGAGGGTCGACGTGGACCCTGGCAGACTTAGGTGGATGACAGAATCTATTTTTTTGGACGTGGATGTGGAAAGGCTGAATTAGACATCTTAAGAGCGGATAGGTTCATTTTTATGGAAAACTTTGATACACAGATGAGTTGTTTTTTGTTTTCAATTATACTTTTTATTATTTCCTCCAGAAACATTCAAAACACAGAAGAGCTAAGATCCATAAATACATCAAACACAAAAATGATAATAGTAGAATTATAAGCACCATTTACCATTGTTATGTACGAGCACATAACATTTCAGGAGATAACTGAGTAAATAAAAGACAGACAACAGAACCCCCCCCCCCCCCCCCAAAAAAAAAAAAAAAAACTAAACAAAAAACAATATATTAAACAATATTACATCAAGTATGTCTGGAAGTAATCCATTTTCTCCTATCCCCATCTCACCAGTCGATTTCGGTTCATGTACATGTCAAGTATTATTTAAGTTGCATTCCTTGGTGTTAGGAGAACTCCCAGATTTCTGCTTAGGTGTCTATATTCCCATTTATTTTGTATTTGAGTCTCTCATAAGAGGCAGTTTCAGAACAGGCAGGGCTGCAGTCCACCCTCCAGTGCCTCAGTTTGACCCATAGACTGTATAATAAATATCTGTTATGACCCTATTAGCTGTAGTAAGGGCAGCCTTTATCCACTGAGCTTTCTTCCCATCCATCCCAAATGAGTTTTTAAGGGTTTAATCAATGATCAAAGAGGGGCTATATAATTTGTCTACTTTAAAGTCTACAAAATATTGTAATAAACAGCAGCTTTAGCACAGCACTGAAATAAATTAAGAAACTAGAAAAGCACTCAGAGAGGAAAACAGCAAACACCTGCAGTAAAGGATCATGAGCTGGAATAGAACCTGCATCTCTGACACAGTTCTGTTTATGAATCACCTTCTTAACCAATTGAGCTATCTGGACACCTTGGTCCAATTTGTTGGACGACATACTAACCTATGATGTTTTTGTCCTATTTTGGACCACATACTAAAACTTACTAAAAAAATCAAAGTGATCCAGAATCCTTTCCGGATTGCCACCAAAATTAAATAAATCAGCTCTTCCTCTTACCATAGTCTACATCCCCTCAAAATTTCATGTGAATCTGCCCAGGTGTTTTTGAGTTATCTTGCTAACAGACAGACAGACAGACACACAAACGCTGGGTGTCACATAACCTCCTTGGCGGAAGTAAAAAGGGGAAAAAATGCAATAAAAGGTAAGAAATTTGGGGATTTTTTAGGGGAAGTTGGGGGACTTTTGGATGCAGTAAATTCCAATTTAGGTCCCAGCTCACAGTCTGAACGGCTTAGCGCTGAAAGCACCGTGTTATCTCGGTAATCTCGTGTTTGTTGGACTCAGATTCTTGTCCAACGTTCAACAGATCAGCTGACGCGCCCCGCTGGTCCCTCCCACGGCGTGACGTCACCGCGCCCCTCCCTCCCTCCACTCTTCGCTGCTAGCACAGTTAGCTCGTTAGCCTCCAGCAGCTGTCGGTGGCAGTCAGTCAGTCAAACAGCCTGTCAGTCCTCGTCCTCGTCCTCCTCCGCCTTCCAGCCCGCTGAAAGAAACCGAGGACGGCCGGGTTGTTTCTCCGGGAGCCAGCTGCTTCGCCTCTCCGCTGAAATATTGTCGTCCTCGCCGTCACGACAGGAAGAAGCCCTGGGACATGGCCAGACCAGAACAAGTCCTGGTGCTAGAGCCGCAACACGAACTGAAATTCAGAGGTAACGGAGGGCAGGGCCGGATTAGGAAGCTAGCAGAGACGCCGTTAATAATAGCCAACGTGTCGATATCTGCTTTAACCAGTCAGCATTTGCTAAAGGGTGGTTATCTGGTGTTAAATTAGTCGGATATAGCTGGCTGTAGACTGCGCTGTGTGGCGGTGACAGGTGAAACGATGCTAACTAACTAGCTAGCTTGCTAGTTAGCATTCAGCTAATCTACCTAGCTAGCTGTCACTGCAGCGTCGGGCCAGGCCCTCCCGCCGTATCATTTCTCTAATTCTCTCATATGCTTCATATACGTTGGCTTTCTTTCTCTGTCAGCATGGGAAACCCTAAGATGTGATCTAACATTTGACCTTCGTCTCGGTTTCATCGCTCGACCACCCAGAAGTGACTCTTCTAGCATTTTCCACCATCCGGGTGTCATTGCTGAGCCTTATTACCATGATTATTTCACAATATTATAAGCTAGCCAGCTCTGATTGAGAGCTTTACCGTCTGTGTGCAACCCGAATTCCTCTCCAGCTTTTCTGCATCCAGGCAGAGTCAGAATCAGCTTTAATGGCCAAATACGTACACAACATACAAGGGATGTGGCTGTTGGTGTCACCCTCAGAATAAGGAAAGAGAATAATAAAAATAAAGAAACTATAGAGAGAAGAACATGGGAAAATATCACTAATACAAGTAAATATAGCACAATATGTACAGATATTTACAAGCTAGAAAGGAACATATAAACACAGTCGTGCAACATGATAATTGGTGGATGACACAGTGCAGAAAGTACCGTACACATCCATTGGTATACTGTACAGATGTGTTTATTAGAGTGATGGCTGTTCTGGTGTCTGGTGGTTTTAGTGAACATGGAGAACAGTTTATATCCAGGGTGAGTGGGATCTCTGATGCTCCTTCTTCCTGGTTCTAGTGGAGAACAGTTCCTGAATGGAGGGCAGGGGCTCCAATGAAGTTCTCTGCAGTCTGTTTCTGTCCAGATGTGTGACTGATCCAGATGTGCACAGGACAGACTGGATGACTGCAGTGTAGAACTGGATCGACAGCTCCTGTGTCTCCTCAGCTGTATGAATGATTATGAAAACACTAAGTTGTTTTATCAACTAATTGCCCCTGGGTGTCATATTGCTGTAGAAATGGGTCAAGTGATGGCGGAGGGGTGATCGGATCGGTCAGTAGTGGGCCGATCATTGATTGATTATTGCAGAGACTCAGGAGAAGATGCAGACGCCCACTCAGGAACTGATTCACAGCGGAACTGATTAGAGCAAAAAAAGCACAGGGAGGCTGTTTGTCCAACATCCAGCTTCAACAGAGGAGTAAAGGCTGTCAGATGAGCTTCTGAGAGGAACCACGTTAGGGTGATCTAGGCTTAGACAGACTTTATTAATCCACAGAGGGAAAACTGTTGTTCCAGCAGCTGGATATTCACCAATAAGACAACATGGAATATTTGGGTCAGGTATAAAGTGAAGGTAACATAAAATAAGAATATAGAAGGAAAAAATTACAAAACATTCAAGAAGATTCAAAAGTGGTACAGAAATGTAAGAATGATTATGAAAATAATAAATAATTTTTAAAATGTTGAACTATCACCGTGACAAAACATATTTTTTTTATCAGTTATTAAGAAAAAGTGAAAATTTAATATATCCCGAACCCGTAAAGTGAAACATTTCAAGGCTTTTTTTCTTGAAAGTCAAAATGAAATGCATTATTATTTATATACATACCTTCTTATTAATTAAAACATTCACAGCATTGAAATAAACGTTTTTTCAATCATTTTTTTGCACACCAGCAGTTATAAACTCGTGGTGAATAATTTTGTGTAGCATTTAGACTTAGACTGACTGAAGACAACACAGAATATTAGGGTGTAAAGTGAGGGTAAAATAAGAATCTAGAAAATATAATATAGAAAGAAAAATAGCAGAATATACAAGAGTGATGCAGAAATGTATGTATGATTATGAAAATAATAGGTTGTTATCAAAATTTTAAACTATCACCGTGACAAAGCATTTATTTATTTTTTTATCTGATATTAAGAGGAAGTGAAAATGTAATATTTCATGGACTCATAAAGTGAAATATTTCAATATTTTTGTTTAATTTTGATGATTATGACTTAAAGCTCCTGGAAATCAGAATGAAATGCATTAATATTTATATACATGCCTTTTTTTATTAATTAAAACTGTTTTTAGTACAATTTTTTTTTTGCGCATCAACAGTTATAATCTCACAGGGTGAATAATTTAGTCTAGTGTTTAGACTTAGACGGGCTTTATTAATCCTCAGAGGGAAATTCTGTTGGTCCAGCAGCTGGATATTCACCAATAAGACAACACAGAATATTAGGGTCGGGTACGAAGTGACAGTAGCATCAAATAAAATAGAATATAGTCCGAGTATAGAAAATATAATATTTAAGGAAAAGGTTAAATATACAAAAGTGATACAGAAATGTGCAAATGACATAAATAAGTGCAGATGAGTTTACGGATGTAATGAACAACATTTAGATTTAGCAAAAAAAAAAAAAACATGATCCAGCTTTTGTTCTGAGGGCGGGGCATGAATAATAAAACGCTTCCACACTTTGCTGCTCTTCCTGCATTTTCTATGTTTAATTAAATTAAATTTTAATGTCTGATCTGCAGTGTTTGTGGCAGTCTTTCACAAGCGCTGCTCCCTTATTCATCCCTGCAGACAAACAATGTGTTTGCACTTTATCAAAGCAGCCTCAGTGGGAGCCTTGAGTGCTGTTTTCATTTCTGAGAACAGAGTGGGCGCTCAATGACAGATAAATATTTGTACCCAAACTACTAGACGGATGTGTGAACTAACGTGCACGCTTGTGTTTCTCTCTGTCGTCCTCAGGCCCGTTTACAGATGTTGTTACCGCCACTCTGAAGCTCACCAACCCCACAGATAGAAATGTGTGTTTCAAAGTCAAGACGACCGCGCCTCGCAGATACTGCGTCCGCCCCAACAGCGGCATCATCGACGCTGGAAACTCCGTCAATGTCTCTGGTTCGTAGACGTTTCTGCATCCTGTAGAAGCACGAGTGAAAAGTTGAATATCTCGTCCAAACGGCGGAATGATACTGTCACCATCACATATCCACTTTTTAAAAACATGATCATCTATTGTTGATTTTAGAAAGTTAGAGCGAGGTATTTGGTATCCAAAGGGGATGGAAAATCACTCCTGTTGTGACTCTAATGGTGGGCATTTATTGATCCTTTTGCCCAACAGGAACACTAAAAAAAGACATAACATCGTATGCTTTTTCCTAATGCAGGTAATGTTATATTGAGGCATCCAGCCCGACATTAAATCTGGTCTCAAACTGATATAGTTCCAGTTTTAGCAGAATAAATACATTCTCTAGCTTCCATTGTTGATGCAGCAGTTGCCACCCAAATCATCAGAGGCATCTCTGTAGAATCATTGTTGTTATAATCTGCACAAAAAGATGGAAAAAAAATACTGACACAATGTTGTCTGGTTCCAAATAAAAGGAGAAATCTGCAGCCGTTGTTGAGAGTGAAGACGTATAATTGAACAAAGAAATAATTGCCCATGTTTTGATCCAGAATTGTTTTGTAATCAAAGTTTTTATTGAGGTTTTCAATTCAGAAACAACCACAACAACACATACGACAGCCATTTACCTGCTAACGCTAACATTTTGCTACAACAGCAAAAATAAAGCAAATAAGCACCAACAACAAAATAAATAATTAGATGGAATAATTATTGATGATAACAATAATTATGTGACTCTAGTGAGTTCATATTGAATAAAATGTGGGAAGTGAAGCCAAACCTGGCAGAGTTTACCTCTAGCATCATGTAATCTTGGAATAAACTCTTCCAAAGAGGCTGTATCTGTCATTAACTTCAGCCAGGCTGTAAAACTGGGCCTTACTCTGCTCTGCTGATACACAATTATTCAGGCAAAAACATATTAAATATTCCAGAATAATAATAGGTAATCTGAGCTGCATGGGGTGAGAACAGCTGCAATAGTTTGAGCTTTGATTTATCTGACATATGACACAAATATAATAATCTTAACTGTGTAAATAATGCAGATAAACCGAATCTTTATTATTCGTTATGACCACAGTCGTCTTAAGTGAGTAAATATTTATCCAGTCATTCCAGTGAACCTTTCAGAGCCATGAGTTGCTGCAGGAGAAAGCAGGTCACAGTGTATCGTAGATCTGAAACATTCGTTCAGTTTGTCAGGTGGAAGAACCAGTTAGTTGTGTTGATTTGCAGCACAAACCTAAATCTCATGCACTTTTCATTGTCAGGTTGCATAATAGTTGTTATGAGGCAATACAGGAAGTGAGTCTTTCCCTGATGTTCCGGCTCGCCGTTCTGTCTCTGTCCACAGTTATGCTACAGCCGTTTGACTACGACCCCAATGAAAAGAGCAAACACAAATTCATGGTGCAGTCCATGCTGGCTCCGTTTGACATGACCGACATGGAGGGAGTGGTGAGTGTCTGAACGGGAAGCAAAGATGTTTAAATCGCCTTAAACCTGATGACTGAACACTGAGTTTTCCTGATGAAGGCCCTTCAGAAACCTACCTCCAGCTGAACTCTTCAATATTTCTGTTCGCAGTCTCATAAGCAAAACTGAAACGCATGGCCCAAGCTGATCGATTTGTAATTCACATAATTCTGTAGAGGATCAGTCCTGTGAAGTTACCAAAATAAGAGTCGGTGTCTGAGGCTTTCCTGAAACTCTTTCCTTCTTCCTGTTCTCGTCCACAGTGGAAGGAAGCGAAGCCTGAGGAGCTGATGGATTCAAAGTTGAGATGTTCATTTGAGATGCCTCTAGAAAATGACAAAACTGTAAGTGTGCTTGTCTTTTTTACACCACTGTAAGCATTTTCAACATTAACTGTGAGGTCTTTATGCACATTAGTCACATCCTCATCAATTCTGCAGACTTTTTCCTCTGATGTATTTTCTTGAAGAATGAGAGCAGGTTGAAGCTCTTCCATAGCATGTCTCTGTAGGACTGCATGATTATTCCTAAAATGAGAATCACAAATACTTAGATGATGATTATTGTCATGAGCTTTTTCTGCACTTTCACATGTGTACAGAGCACTGCTTTCACTTCCCTGCTAACGTACAGATCTTTCCGTTTAAATCCTTTTTCACAATGCATCTCCAAGAAGAATCAAAATGTAATAAAACCGAGCCGACCCTTTTATCCATAATTAAATCAACAGAGCGCTGCTTTCGCTTTCATGTTGAGCGACACACTGGATATGAGGTGAGGCTGGACAAAGGCAGCGCTGCAGTGAGGTTAATGTTAGCCACTTTATTGTTCAGCTGCAGTTTGTGCTGTTTGTCAGGTGGAAGAAGGAGCTAGTTCTGTTGATTTGCAGCACAGATCTACATCAAATGCCCTGAATCCAGAACGCATATCAACACCAGATGATGGTCTGTAGCCGTCCGTATTCTGCTCCAGACGTTAGAGTTTCTGTTGAATGTTCTTTTACTTTGGCCGCCACGCCAAGCACATTATTTCCAGAGTGATGCAGCAGCGACAGCTCGATTTAACTCCATTCACTCCAGTTTTATTTCTATAGCGCCAATTTATAACTTATGTCATCTCACGAAAGAATCCAAAGACCTTAAAAATGACAACAAATGCAAATAAGTCCCTCTGAGGAAACACCTGACTACAGCAGGTAGAAAGCAGCTAATCATGTTTGATTAACTCATGAAAGACCAAATCATTTCAGAACTCCTATGTGGTTAATCGTGCAGCCCTACATTCTCTTTTGCTCAGTGTTTTTTCAGTCTCCTACCTTCCAGCATCACTGTACCACCCATTACATGATTTATTTATTCATTTCTGGTTTTCTTGTCTGCTTTTTCATCTGGATCCCTGTCACTCCTCTGCACGGCTCCCCTCCTCTCATCCCACCCATCCACCCTCGCTCTCTCTCCACAGCATGAGAGTGAAAGCAACAAAACTGTGTCTTCCTCTACCTCTGTTAAGACCGAGCACTCTGTGCTGCCCAAGTCAGCCAGCGCCTCGCTGGACGACGGAGAGGTGAAGAAGATCATGGAGGAGTGCAAGAGGCTGCAGATGGAGGTTCAGAGGCTACGGGAAGAAAACAAACAGATCAGGGTGAGACGGCTTGTTCTTCATCTGGATGGATGGATGGAAGGATGGATGAATGATAGATGATAGACTATAGATGGAAGGATGGATGGATGGATGATAGATGATAGACGATGGATGGATGGATGATAGACAGACTATAGATAGATGGATGGATGGATGGATGAATGATAGATGATAGACTATAGATGGAAGGATGGATGGATGGATGATAGATGATAGACTATAGATGGAAGGATGGATGGATGGATGATAGATGATAGACTATAGATGGAAGGATGGATGGATGGATGGATGGATGATAGATGATAGACTATGGAAGGATGGATGGATGGATGGATGATAGATGATAGACTATAGATGGAAGGATGGATGGATGGATGATAGATGATAGACTATAGATGGATGGATGGATGATAGACAGACTATAGATAGATGGATGGATGGATGGATGGATGATAGACAGACTATAGATAGATGGATGGATGATAGATGATAGACTATAGATGGATGGATGGATGGATGATAGACTATGGATGGATGATAGACTATGGATGGATGATAGACTATGGATGGATGATAGACAGACTATAGATGGAAGGATGGATGGATGATAGACAGACTATAGATGGATGGATGATAGATGATAGACTGTAGATGGATGGATGGATGGATGGATGATAGATGGACTATGGATGGATGATAGACTATAGATGGATGGATGGATGATAGACAGACTATAGATAGCTGGATGGATGATAGACTATAGATGGATGGATGATAGACTATAGACATATGGATGGACGTATACTTTATTAATCCGGAGGTAGGTGAAAGTATTCAGCAGGTTACATACAGCAGCATAAATAACAAAAAGGCAAAACATTCAGGTTAGTTTCTGTTCAATACTATAAACAAGACACTTCTAATTTCACAATCTATAGAACTACTAAATGTAATTAAAACTGAATATTTACACATTTCGAGGCACCGTGGTTTAGCTCGGTTGTGCACTTCTTCTATCGTACATGTTGTCGTGAAGTTTCAGTCTTAGTCATCATCTGACACAAACTGAGGGGTCTGAAACATAAAACCTGTTTTACTGAAGAGTCATGAAACAAACGGCAGATATTTAATCTGGATGTTGTGAGAGTGAAGCTCAAAACTGCTTCAGATTTTCAAAAAAAATTCCTCCCAGCTGTTGTTTTGGTAAATTATTACCTTATGATTCTGGATGAATGAAAAGCTGCTTATGTTATTTAAATATTATTTTTTTTAATATTGAACAATAAAAAATATTTTCTAACATCACACAGACTGATAACACATTCCCCACCAGGAATATAGTTCAGCAGCCTTTTAGTGATTAAATTAATAATTAATAGGCTGCTTCAGTCTGAACACTCCTCTGTTATCTACCAACCAGAGCGACGCTATTGGCTGCAGCTAGAAGTCACCAAATGATGTCATCAGACCGGCCTGTTTGTTTTTCAATCTTCAAGGAAAAACCCCACAAAAATCCGTCTGCATGTTTGTTTTATGGATGTTAGAGAGTCCGTTTCAGAAGAAGTGGGAGGAAGTGACGGAGGTTCAGATGCAGCAGGAGCTCATCCTGACTCATTAATGCTGAGTCACTGTTTAAACGCTTTGTGATCAGAAATAAGATCCGTTGAAAGAATTCAGGCATTGTCTGTCAGTCAAGTCAAAGCTCCACGGTTTGATTGTTTTAGTACAAGAACAGTAGTGAGGCTTTTGTTCGCTACGTTCTGAATCTAAATCCACCAAAACTCCTCTTTGGATTTTGATTTAATGCTCTGATTTCTGAATTTGAAGAATCATACATCTATAGGCGTCCAGACACTGTGTGATTTTTTTTTTTTTTTTTTTTTTTTTTTTTTTTTTTTACCATCTCAGACCAAAGGTACCAGCGGTGAGAGAATGGTGGAGATAACTTTGGTGTTGGCTCTAAATCGGTGGTCCTACGTCCCACTGTGAGACAGGTTCAAGGACGGCTGTTGTCATGGCGACCAAAGACAAGCGGCTGTAAAATTCTAACTGTCAGAATTTCTGTGTGACCATCTCACAGTGTGATGCTGCTGGACCTACAACAACTAACTAACCAATAGAAATGCAGGATGAAATGATGCACTGATCAGCACCACACTGGAGCTACACCCAGATAGATGTGTTTGGTTTGAAATGACAGACCGCGACAGTAGATGCTAACGTAAAATGCTAGTACATGCTAACAAGAACTTTCTTCAAGCTTCCTTTGCAAAACTAGCATCTCAAATTATGCTTTCTTTCTTTTTGGTTCTCCACTGTAAGATAAAGTTCAACACATCTATGGAAGCAGAACAACCAAATTTCAAAACACAAAATATTGACAAAAATGACAAACAACAAAAGCAAGAAACAAAATGAGACAAACGACGTGACACAAACCAAGAAAGTGACAAAATGTAGACAAAAAAGTTGCAAAAAATATACAAATGAGACAAAAAATGACAAAACTGAAACAAAATGATAAAAATGTGATAAAAGTCAGACAAAAAAACAGACAAAATATTACAAAAATGAGACACAAAATGACAAAAGAAAAGTTTAGTATTTAACTTTCTGATCCAAACAACTTGTCATGGTCTAGAAATGATTTTAAATTTATAGTTTTACTAATTTACAATCTGCAGTTAATGTCTTCTCTGTAGTTTTTACACTTTGAGGGCCGGATTGGACCCTCTGGAGGACCACTTTTGGACCACGGGCCTCATGTTGGACACCCCTGGTCTATCTGTAGCATTTTAATTTGAGGACCTCCTGTATTTTAAACCTGTCTCTGACCTATTTGAACTCCGTCTGACTCCTCTCTCCGTCTCAGGAGGACGACGGCCTGCGGAAGAGGAAGGTGACCTCCATGGCTGCTCCTCACTCCTCCAGCATGGCGACCACGGCCATGAGGGACGAAGGCCTGAGCACCCGTGTCCTGGCGCTCTGCGTCCTCTTCTTCGTGATCGGAGTCATCATTGGCAAGCTGGCCCTGTAGAGACACAGACGGACAGAGCTCAGTGACGGACGGACGGACGGCGTGCTCAGGAGGACACGTGTCAGTGATGGCAGCGGGGATGTCTTCTGGGTTTATGTTGATCTGTTTGTTTGGGTTGTTTTTTTTGTTTTTAACATTTAAAGGCAATATCATGATGGTTTGTTTGGATGGAAAATAATTTAAAGTGTAAAACGAAGGAAGGCGATCCCAAGTTAAACCATGAGAGCGAGCGTTTCTGTCACAACTCCTGCCTTTTTCTTTTCTTTTTGTGAAATGATCTGATCTGTGCTTTCCGTCCATCTCTACTTCCTAAATGATCTTCCCCGACTTGCACAGATATCAGTTAGTGGTTTGTGGAAGCGGCTACAGGCTGGCTGAATGTTTAAAGTCTTTCATTGATTCTTTAAGTTCCTCGCTCACGTCGTCTTTCACAAAAGCTCTAACACTCCTCTGATAATCTCTCTTCCACTTATTACTGTTAATCTGCCAGGAGAGGCCACCGATCAGTCAAAGACTTTTTTTTTCTAGACTCAAACTTCATGTATCGTCTTCTGAACAGTTTGTGGTATAAATATGAGCCAGTAGAAGCTGCGTGTGTGTGCGTCCTGTTGATTTCTTTCTTTTTTTTTTGACGTGACTGACTGTGTGTGGATGTTTTTATGTGAGGAGACCACAAACGGTGAAATCACAGGCTGTTTTAGAACAAAGGAAGAGGGCTGGTTTTAAAAAATAAGTCACCTGAACAGATTTCCTGTACACGGCTGAAAAACGGGGGTGTTTGTCGCAAATCACATTAAAACGTTTGATTATTTCATACCAAGGAATCTGTAGAAACTCAATAAATCTATAAATGTTTGGGCCGTGTGTAAAATTCTGATAAAAATCCAGATTGTGATGAAGAATCCGTGCTGCTCGGTGATCTTTTTAAGAAGCAAAGCTGTAATTTAGTGCAAGGCATCAGATGATTTCTTGATTTTTTTTTTTTTCTTTTGCTTCCTCAGGTCCAGAGAGTGACGCTAGACTGAAAAAAAGAGAAATTTTCCGCCCTTAAAGCCGTGGACGTGTCATGCAAAACCAAACATTTTCAATATCCAACACAGAGTCTGTAACACGTAGTTCTGGCCGCCTTGTTTAATTTCGCCCATGGAGTATTGAATTAGCGTCCTCTGGTGTATTACAGCAGCTGTTTGCTTTATTTTTTCTTGTATTCTCATGTAGCCACGATGCTTCTGTTGTTTATAATACTCAAATGCACTATATTCAACCGTGCACTCTGCAGTTTGCATGAAATGGCCTGGATTTATTCTGATTTTATTTCTTTTTGAGTGTTTGAAATTATATTAGCAAAACAAACAAAAAAGAAATCCTGTCTTTACAAAAGGGACCATCTTGAGTCTGGTTTTTCAGTTGGTGTGTTTTTGTTTCCTTTTCGATCATCTTTTCCGTTTGTTTCCTGTTTTGTTTTTTTTTTGTTTTTTTGGGCTCTGGTGGTTGTGAGATAACACAGCTGTATTGTCTTGGCTATCACATGACCATTGGGTTGTTAAGGCAAAAAAAAAGAGAAAAAAGAATAAATATCTGCATTTTTTGGTTGCCTGAGAGAGCAGAGACGTGTGGAGGAGGATGGACCTGTGAATACACACTACATTAAAGAAAAAACATGCGCTTCACACCTGCAGAGATACAGTCACAGCGATGTAATCACACCGTAATTGGATACTCTTTTTGTATGTACATAAAAATAAAAGTACTTAAAAAGATAACTGGCAAAGTTATTAACATACTGTAGTAAAAGGAAGAAAATTAAACAACCACCATGGATCATGTAGCATCATAACGAATTAAAATACATAAACCCCCAAATGTCTGTGGAAACTTTACTGTCTTCTTATTCAGGAAAGAAACTGTGTGGAAGAGAAACATGGCGACACAAACACTGATGTTAAGGATAATTAGCAGATTAATTAAAGGGGCGTTCCACTGATTGAAGACCAGAGTTTAATCACCACAGGGGGGAACCGCTCACTGCAAAACAGCACTGATGATCAGTTTAACTGCAAGAAGGGTTAGAAAGAAATTAATATTTATTAGATAAGGACGATCTGGAGCAGGAGAGTCCAACTCATTCTAGTCCAGGTTCTACATTCAGTCCAGTTTGATCTGGACTGGTAAAATCACAGCATAATCTCTAAATAACCACAATTTCTCCAGTTTTTTCCTTTGTTATAATGCAAAAAAGTACATTCTGAAAATATTCACATTTAAGGAACTATCTTTTTTACAAAACATGAACAACCTGAATTTTCTTAAGAAAAATAAGTTTAATTTTAACAATATTATGCCTCGGCCCATCATTCACATTAAATATATTACAAAAATGAGACAAAATGACAAAAAAGGAGAAACAAAACAGCAAAGAGACAAAAAAAATACACAAATGAGATGGAAAAATGACCAAAAAAAAGCAGACTAGTGGAAGAGCAAAGAAAAGCAAAGATAATTCTGTAATACATAAATCTGGCTTTTTCCCTAATATCTGATTTTTCAGAAAATGTTTGATCATTTGGCCATTATTTATTTGGCAGATGAATGTAAAAATCATCCAACAGACATCTGAAACCACCAGGCCTAATCTTTAATGATGTGCTGTATTTTAAAAGCTTGCTGCATTGTCCACTGTATAAAATATTCATCTTACAGTGAACTAAAACTGTCAGACAAATGCAGTAGAGTTAAAAGTGTAAAGTAGCAGAAAGATAAGATAAGATCAACTTTATTCATTCCGGAGGAAATAGTTTTGCCAGAGTACAGTAAACAAAGGTTAGTGAAATACACACGACTACACACAGGTTAGTAGTTAAATCGAAATAATATTAGAAATAAAAATACAAAGTACAAAATGCAAAATGTTTAAGTGGATGCCGAGGAATATTGTCTAAAAAAATATGAAAATGAATAAATAAAACAACACAACTACAAAATGTAAACTGTAAACTAAATAACAAGAAACAGATCAACAGAAAGTGAACTGAAAGTAAATTAGAATATCTAAATAACTAATATTTAAATTAATGTAAACTGGATATACTGAAATAATATACAAGTACCTCAAAATTCGACTTAAAAACAGCACTTGAGTAAATGTACTTAGTTACATTCCACCACTATATTAATCAGAATCAGAATCAGCTTAAATGGCCAAGTATGTGCACAACATACAAGTAATTTGGTTTCAGTTGTTGGTGTCACCCTAGAAATAAGGAAAGAGAAGAATAAAAAAAGAAACTATAGAAGGAAGAACAGGGAAAAAATAGTAGTAATGAAAATAAATATAACACAATACGTACAGATATTTACAAGCTAGAAATGAAAATTTAAACACAATAGTGCAACATGATAATTACTACTAATTTGGAGGTGTTTTCACTGAAGAATAATTCTGAAAACTGAGTAAAAATGGTTGGAAACACACCGAGGGATCTGCTGCAGTAACGTGCAGTCGCTGCAATTGTCCAGCAGATGGAGGCAGAGAGTCACTAGGCAACGCCCACTGACGTAATCGGGCCTAATCCAGGAAGTGGAAAAACATCAACAATCCTTCCAGATTCCAAGAGTTGGAGTAGCTTAGCACGGAGCTAGCCTCAGCTGGGTTTTCTCTTCTGTTGTTTTTTTTTTATAGGAAGCGTTTTGTAGTGTCCCAGATATGTCGACGTTATTAAACAAGCTGTTCGGAGGAGGAGGAAAAGGAGGGAAAGGACCGAGTCCTCAGGAGGCGATCCAGAAGCTCCGGGAGACGGAGGAGATGCTAACCAAGAAACAGGAATTTCTAGAGAAGAAAATCGAGCAGGAATTGCAGATCGCCAAGAAAAACGGCACGAAAAACAAAAGAGGTGAGACAGCGGGGCGTTATTTGCATGGAGGCTCTGCTTTTACTCCTCTAATTTTCTGGTCAACAAGCAGAAGCTAAATGTCAGCTAGCACGTTAGCTCAGCTGGCTAACTTCCCCGAGCTGGAACTGTTGGGAGCTTCACGGCCTCAGATGGGAGGATATTTCATGGATAACGTGATTATGTAACCTATTAGCACCGCGCTGAGGCCAACCGTGGCTTTTAATAACCTCTCTCTGCTGATCGTTTTGTGATCGATCAGCATTATTTCAGAGGATTTGGTTCAAGGTGTGGCAGCGTCCTGCTGCAGATAGAGACACTGACACTAGAGGAGGGTTAGGGATGGAATAGACTGGATAATAAAGTCTTTATTAAACAGTCTATGGGTCAGGGTTGAGTTCAGGTGCTGCTGATCTGTGCCAGGGAGGTGGGTGTGTTTGCACCTTGATCACAGGCTCCTATGGAAACCTCCAGCAACCTGAATAGAATAATCGAGGCGTGTCAAACTCATTCCAGTTCAGGTTCCACATTCAGTCCAGTTTGTTCTCCAGTGATCCAGACCAGTAAAACCACAGCATAATGAAGTATAAACAACCACAACTCCTAATGGTTCCTTTGTTTTAGCGCAAAAAAAGTACGTTCTGAAAATGTTGACATTTAGGGAATTATCTTTTTACTAAACATCATGAACAACCTGAAATTTCTGAAGAAAAATAAGTTCAGTTTCATCAACATTCATCCTCACTTTATCATTTCCACATTACAGCTTCCAGATCACAGAGTGTCTACAAAGGAACACAACATTTAGTCACCTGGAGCTGAACTACAGAGGATTTTACTTTATGATCAAAATGACAAAGGTCAAACAAAAAAACCTAGACAAATTCTGACAAAAATGAGACACAAAATGACAAAAAACAAAACAAATATCATGTAAATAAAACTACTCAGTCTTAACTGATGTTTAGTCTTAGTAGGTTGATTTCCTGATGATGTTTGAATTGCACGGTTACGATCTATTTATTGAATTTGTTTCCGTTATTCATAGTAAAGCACTCTGTTTTCAAAAGATGCTCAACATTAACATTATTATTAGCTTTATTGATGTTTCCTTCTCAGCCCCACAGAGGTTGACAGAATGACTCTAACAGTCTGTCAGGTAGTCAGGAGCTGCTATTGGAGGTCAGATGACTGCTGTTGACGATACTTTACACTTTTTCCACTCCGCCTCTCGCCGGCTATATTTAATTATCTCTATTGTAGTCTGAGCTGTCAGTGAAAGGATTTACTTTCTGATTCCTCTCTACGGTGGAGATCAGAAAGCAGAAGCTGTGGCTGCTTCATCATGTTCCTAATCAGGCTGTTAAGGAAGAAAACAGAGCTCCATGATTCATAAGCTTCTCCTAATTGTCTCTGAGTTATGTTTCAGCAGTAAAACTGTGTTTGAGCTGTTCTGTTGATCCTGAATCCTTCCTTCTTCTTTTCCTTTCTGTCCCCAGCGGCGCTGCAGGCTTTGAAAAGAAAGAAGCGGTACGAGAAGCAGCTGGCCCAGATCGATGGAACACTGTCGACCATCGAGTTCCAGAGGGAGGCTCTGGAGAACGCCAACACCAACACGGAAGTGCTCAAGAACATGGGATTCGCTGCCAAGGCCATGAAGTCTGCTCACGAAAACATGTAAGCTACCAGACAGTCATTAGCCCTGGAAAACCCACAACAACAGTTTTATTATTTGAAATTATCATTTTCTATTATTTATGTATGTATATATGCACAGTTGTGCTCATAAATGTGCATACCATGGCAGAATTAGTAAAATATCCACCATTCTTTAATGAAAACGTGAACGAACAAATACGACTGCCTTCATTTGACCACGGAAAGAATAAAAAAAGTCTGGTGGAAATATTATGAGGGATTTGCTCTGCTGTTAATAAAATATAAAGAATTTGACCCTGATAATCCTCTCCAATCCAAATCCATCAACATGTGATATTGTATGATCCCAGAGCACTGAGAAAACAAACATCTAGTGTCTGCAGCTCAGATTCTTCATTCACATTTCTGTGCCTGAATGCATCTTTCTGCTTTAAAGGTTAAACAGACATCAGTGTTTAAATATGAACCGTGTTTTAAATTCATCCCTCTGCCAAAAAATCAGCTCGTCAACATAAACAAATCTGTTTAAAAGCTGTATGACTGGATGAGTTTGGCTCACATGGAGCTTCTTTCCGTCTCTCTACTGTCTCAGGGACATCGATAAGGTGGACGATCTGATGCAGGACATCACAGAGCAGCAGGAGCTCGCCCAGGAGATCTCTGATGCCATCTCCAAACCCGTTGGCTTCGGGGAGGAGTTTGACGAGGTTAGTGGAGCTTCTGCGCATGTTGAAGTTTTACTTTCCGCTGATGGTGGTTCATCCTGTCTCTGGATCAGACCTCTGAAACTTCTAATATTTTCTTTAAGAACATTCACAAAAAAAGTGAACTTCCGATGTCCACATTTTCTACATTTTTGGGAAATCTTTGAACATTTTTGGTGGAAACAAGAAATGTTAAAAATGTTTCTTAAGAACATTCAGATAAAAATCAACCAAAATCCAGTGAACTTTGCTGGATTTTGGTTGATTTTTATGTGAATGTTCTTAAAGAAAATATTAGAAGTTTCACTGATATGTATAGAATCATTTTAGATATTTTTAAGATTTTTTTGGAAGATTTTTACTCATTTTTTCAAAATATTTACAAGAATTTTTTTTGCCAAATTTGGGGGATTTTTAAAAAAATAAAACTTTAAGGGAAACTTTTGAGGAATTATTGGAATTTTCTTCCTGAAGGTTTTTGCAAATTTTCAGAAATTTGTGAAATTTTTTACTGAATTTTTAGAATTTTTTCAGACAAGGAAACAATATTTTTTGGTGTCTGTAAATGAAGACAACAGGAGGGTTAAGCATCCGGCAGAGACAGAACAGAAATAAAAGGACTGCCCTCTACTACTACCACCACCTACGATGGGCACCAGATGGGCTAAGGTTTCCATTTGAGTTGCAGCCTGCAGCCATGCTTTTCTAGGTGTTTCTTGATGCCGGTGTTTTTCACTTTTTCCTGCTGTAAAGCAGACGGTTGAATCGATGTTCCTCTGGATCGTCCTCACAGCTTCAGAAATGTTCCTGCTCCTCTGCCAGGAACGCGTTTTCATCGTGTTTCTAAGGGTTCAGCTGGTGGAGCAGAGTTCAGCTCTGACCTTTGTGCTTCTTCACTCATTACTCTGGCATTAAGGCCTCAGTTTAAAAAATGACTCCATTCATGGATAAATGAGAACAGCTGATGGCGTTCAGTCATCCTGGGATGAGGTGGCACAAAGTGTGAATGCACTCCTTCTTAAACTCTCAGTCAACAGACGTGAAGGATTCTTATTCCAGCTGAGACCGTTTCTCACCAAGGATCAGATTCAGCTTCACATTCATTCTGGAAGCCGGAGAACGTTTTATCTTCTTCTATTTTTGGCCGCATCTTTTTGTTGCTGATTAATTATGTTTGGTGTCCCTCCCTCTCCTCGTCAGGACGAGCTGCTGGCGGAGCTGGACGAGCTGGAACAGGAGGAGCTGGACAAGAACCTGCTGGAGATCGGAGGTCCAGAAAATGTCCCCCTCCCCAACGTGCCTTCTACTTCGTTACCTTCCAGACCTGGTGAGAAAAAACCTCAAACAGCAGCTTCACCAGTCGGGCTGCAGCATCTTTTCTGTCAGTTGCTAGGAGACCAGGCAGTTATCATCAGTTAAACACTGAGCTGCAGATTTTAGAGCAGGGGTGTCCAACATGAGGCCCGTGGTCCAAAAGTGGTCCTCCAGAGGGTCCAATCCGGCCCTCAAAGTGTAAAAACTACAGAGAAGACATTAACTGCAGATTGTAAATTAGTAAAAGTATAAATTTAAAATCATTTCTAGACCATGACAAGTTGTTTGGATCAGAAAGTAAAATGCTAGATTGTTCTTTTGTCTTTTTATGTCTCATTTTTTAAATATTCTGGCTTGTTTTTGTTGTTTTTGTCTGACTTTTATCACTTGTATCACGTTTTTGTCGCTTTGTTTCATGCTTTTGTCATTTTTTTTGCTTGTTTGTAGAACTTTTTGGAACTTTTTGTCTAGTTTTTGTCACTTTTTTGTTTTTTTTCGTGTCATTTGTCTCATTTTTTGTCACTTTGGTTCTTGCTTTTGTTGTTTGTGTCATTTTTGTAATATTTTGTCTTGTTTTTGTTGTTTTTAGTCTGTTTTTGTCTGACCTTTATCGTTTGCGTCACTTTTTTGTTGTTTTTTTGTCTCATTTTTGTCATTTTGTGTTTTGCTTTATTCATTCTTTTGTGTATCGTTTTTGTCGTTTTGTTTCACGGTTTTGTCATTTTTTGTCACTTTGTAACTTTTTCGTCTAATTTTTGTCACTTTGTTTCTTGCTTTTGTTGTTTTGTTCCATTTTTGTAATATTTCGTGTTGTGTTTGTTGTTTTTTGTCTTTTTTTTAAAGTAAAATCCTCTGTGGTTCAGCTCCAGGTGACTAAATGTTGTGTTTCTTTGTAGACACTCTGTGATCTGGAAGTTGTGATGTGGAAATGATAAACTGAGGATGAATGTTGATGAAACTGAACTTATTTTTCTTTAGAAATTTCAGGTTGTTCATGATGTTTTGTAGAAAGATAATTCCTTACATGTGAACGTTTTTGCACTAAACCAAAGGAACCATGAGGAGTTGTGGTCATTTATAGGTTATTATGCTGTGGTTTGACTGGTTTTACTGGTTTTACTGGTCTGGTCCACTGGAGATCAGACTGGACTGAATGTGGAACTAAAATGAGTTTGACTTTCCTGTTTTAGAGGCTTTTCATGGATTAAACAAATAAGATTTAAAGTCGAGGCATTGCTAGAAAGATTCAGCTTTTCAGTCTGACGTTTCTCACAGATTTCATTTCTTCCCTTTTACCTCCTAAAGCCAAGAAAGAGGAGGAAGAGGACGACATGGAGGACCTGCAGCGCTGGGCGATGGAAGCCATGTAGACGCAGCATCCTCATCCTCACCATACCTGCATCATAGAAGGAAGAGGAAGGAAGAGGGGAACATGAATGGACTGATAGGATGTTGTGTACGAGTGTTTTTGTGTGTCTGAGGAGAGTTGACTGTCTACTTTATGTAACACTACAAAAAAAGCAACAATGCTGTAGTCTTTTCTTTTCCTGTCCCCTTCACAGGCCCACAGACCCTCAGAGCCAGTCGGGGTCTTTAGGTTGAACCGCGGCGAAGTTTTACTCTTGATTTTAACCTGATTTTAGCACTCGGTGGAACATTTCAGCGGCTGCAGGGTTCATGTGAGCTCTGTGGGGTTGTTGATGACGGAGGTTTAATCCTCACAAATCTGTTTCAAACTCACATATTTACTTGTGTTTGTGGCGTTTAACTCGTTTATTTTGTTCCTCCGTAACGACGTTTTGTTAAGCGCTCTGCAGCTGAGCATGCGCTGGATGAAGAAGCTCTGAGAATCGGAACCTCGTTTGTTTTTCTTTCAGGCTACACGCTTTGACACTCTCCTCTTCGCCTCCTGTCGCCGTTTTCAGCGACTTCTCACCAGTGGTTCTTGTTATTTGGTGTAAATATCCCAAGCGTGTCTCTTTTTGTATACTGTATTTCTGCCGTCACCGAGGGGTTCGGTCGAGGTTGTGCGACGCATGCAACAATGGAAAACCACAACACAGATCACATCGCACGGCTACAAAGAGAGATGTTTAACACGTTCATCCTGCTCTGTCTGTCTCGGTCCTTCTCATCAAGGTTTCGTTTCAAATTGTATAATGTTAAAAAAAGAAAATAGTAATAACAAACTATCGTCACTCCTTATTAACTTCATTCAGAAGAAGACGGCGGTTTGTAAAAGATTAGATTATAGTCGATCTACAACGTTTTGGAGTTTGAAGAGTTAATTCTTTAGTTTTTCAAAGTCATGATGTACATTTTTTACATAGGAAGAGAAAAAACGTAACACAAGGACGGATGGACAAGCATGTTTGCATTTCTATGTTTTATTTATCCAGATGAGAATATTATTTGCAAAATCATTAAAGGTTTTCAATTCTTTGATGGTCGTGGACGTTTTGTCTTTTGTCCTCACCTTGAACTGACGCCTGGATTTACACACTGCAGAGATTTCATTTCATTATCAGTCAGACCTTCATAAATATTAGAACACAGCAGAAAAGCCTCTGATTGACGTTTTCAAATTGACTGCCAGCGTACGAAAATTCAACGCAGCAAGCAGCAAATGTGTTGAATTTTAGCACCACGTCCACTTCAATGCTCAATAAATATAAATACAGCTGCCGTGTTTGTCAAAGTGTGATTCAAATCAACAGAAAGAAACAGCGACAGAGACTGCATTTTACATTAAACCCCACGCAACATTTGAGTGAATCTACAAAATGTAATAAGATCTTAATCGCTCTTATAGGTATTTTTATGCACATTTTGAAGTATTGCATTACAAAAAATCTGTAGGAGTGGCACTAAAGACACATTTATGTCATGTTTTTGAATAATTTCTGTTAAGGATTTGTTGTTTCGGACGCATTTTAAATGATTTTAGACTCACTTTAGACACTATTTGGTCCTTTTTTGCCAAATTTTAAGACATTTTAAGTGATTTTCTGTCAGTTTGGACATTTTGAGTCATTATGAACACATCATGGAGTCGTTTTGGAGAAAGTTTGAGACATTTCACACCATTTTTAAACTTGTTTTCGGCAATTTTAGTACCTGATATATCAGTACATGGGGATACACCAACTATATCTCACCGGTACACAACGTTTGGTCTCAGGTTTTTACGTCACAATGTTAGTCATGCATCATGTGTCGGTGAACTGTCCTGATAACTGAAAGTTAAAGGAAAATTATCAGTTTTTATTTTGGTTACGTCTGGAAAATTACTTAAATCTAAGCTACAAAAAAATCTTTGCTCCTTAGGGCAACTGAAAAAATTGTTATTATTATTAAAGAGTATACAAAATGTGCAAACAAGAATGTGCACGATACAGGATTGGTAATTGGGATTTTCTGTACATTTCTTAAAGTCAGCTTGGTAAAAAATACATAAAATAAAAGGTGAATAAAAGTAAGAGCACCAGCAGAAAATAAGTTATATACAAAATATACATTATAGGAATAAAATAGAAAGCAATAAACACCCTGAGTAGGTATTGGATCAGAATCAGAAAAAAACTTTATTTATCCCCAAGGGGCAGTTAGGTAGGCAAAGAGGAAGAGAAAGAGAAAGAAAAAACACAACAAAGGTGGGTGGGCGAAAGCAGCAGATTCTGTGCAGCATCAGGCAGCAACAGTGAGTGGTTACTGCAGGAGTAAAGGTAGAGGTGATCATATGTGTCAGAGATGCAAAACAGAAGATTATGTACAGCAATGTTGTTTTTTTTTAAAAAAGTTCAAATTAAAAAATAAGAAAAATATGAAAAAATTAAAAAAAATTTAAAACTAACCCAAACCCTTTTAAAAAAACAGTAAGTATATGTCTGACAATGACATTGTAATATTGCACATGAGGACAGTGTAGTTATTCTATATGATATACATATTATATAGTATAAGAGAGTAGTGTAAATACTGTTAAGAGTAAATTGTTAATTTATCAGAACATTAAACCCTTATAAACCTTATTTAACCCTCCTGCTGTCTTCATTTATGGGCACCAAAAAAGGTGTTTCCTTGTCTGAAAAAAAAACTCTTCAACAAATTCCCCAAATTTATAAAAACTTGCAAAATTTTCAGAAAGAAAATGCCAAAAATAAAATCCTTAAATGTTTCCCTTAAAAGGTTTTTTTTTAATCCCCAAATTTGGCAAGAAATAATATATATCAAAAATGATTCCATATATTTCATTAAGTGTTCTAATATTTTCTTTAAGAACATTTGGGAAAAAATCAACCAAAATCCAGCAAAATTCGCTGGATTTTGGTTGAAAGAAACTTTTTTTTTCAGCATTTCTTTATTTACATCAAAAAATGTTCAAAAAATTCCCAGATAAGTTGAAAATGTAGAAATTTTCACTGTGAAAATATATTTTTTCCCCTCATATTTTCAAACTCTAAAACGGGTCAATTTGACCCGCAGGACGACAGGAGGGTTAAGCAGCAACCTGCTGCGAACTGCGAATTGTAGTACATTTCCTACCTGTCATGCGACGTCGCGAAGTAACTACGTCAGGATTTGGCGACCTCACGCCTGCGCACTGCGGTCCAACGCTGATGCAAGAAAATTTCGGCGCAGCGGTGAGGCTGATCGAGGGAGGAACAGTAGCTGGATTTCTGTCATTTTTCAGGCCGCAAACATGTCAGGAGACGAGGTAAGTCATCCCGGGATTTCCGCTGTTTATTCCGTGTCGGTGTGTGGACTTGTTGGGCGGATTTAGATGAACTATCGGCTCTCATCTTGGTTCAGGATGACTTTGGGCCTCGGATCCGCAGCAGCTCTCACATGGCTGCAGCCCGGCTAGCAGCGGCCCGGCTAGCAGCGGCCCGGCCGGTCCAGAATGACAAGAAAACATCCCATACACCGATGTAACACGGCCTGTCACACTGTAAATAATATTAACATTCACCTTAGTTCTTTAACCTTTGCTGTCGCAGCGACTGGATGGGTCAAAGTGAAAGGATGGAGTTAGCAACGTAGCATTAGCTTCGCGTTAAATGAGCTACGGCGCTAACGATGACTGTTTTCTACAGAGTGACCATAGACTGTGGAATAAAGTATAAATCTTTATTATACAGTCTATGAGGGTGTCTAAACGTCATGTTTTCCCAGGAAATGGCCTCTTTTCGCTTCCTGTCCTGGTTGTTTTTTATAAAGTGATGAAAATGTCCTGGTTTTCATTGGGCCACTTAATTGAACTTAACCTAAGAAATCTTTTTTCTTGTTTTTTTGCAAGTTTGTGAGAGCCATTTTTGTTTTGTTTTCTATTGCTAATATAGCAGAGGTATTTTTTATTTATTTAATACAGAGGAGACATTATTTCTGTCATTATTTCATTGGTTATTTTGGAGACTTGTCATAATAAAACATGTTGAGTAGCCTCTGAGGAACCTATCGGAGTCTTTGGTTATAGATGGTATTTGGTGATATAACAGTTTTCCATCCATACAGAGAAGTATTCTTTAACTGTATTGAAATTATAAGGAATTTTTGAGTATATTTGAGTATCTCATTGCCGGTCCGAGTTTCCTGGTTTTCGGTGATCAAAATATGGTCAGCCTAGTTTTCTACCAGAAACAAAAAGCTGTTAAGCGTCAGCTCTTTTTTTCCAGATGGACAGATTATTTTGTGGTGAAATAAAGGTGTGACACAAGGTATTACCTGAATTACGGCAGTTAAACAATACGAAACATGGCTAATTATTTAACGTATGGGATCTCTAAATCAACGATTATGTCCATTTATGTGAAAGAAAACAGATTCCTGAGTTGTTTAATTTTGAATTCATGTTGGTATTTTCATAATCGGGGAACGAACATCCTTCATCCATGTTGTTCATTGCTGAATGACATGGAAATATACAGAATAAATCCTCTTTGTGCTCCACAAGTCGTGTCCTTTACTGATCCGTTCCAACCCACTAGTGTTTGGAATAGCATCCCCATCTTTCAAACATGATATCCTGATTTTGCTAACTGGAATTCTGATTGGATGCTGGTTTTATTCCTTTGGGAATCAAGAGAAAGAAAGAGCTGACTGGCTCTACAGGCACCCAGAAAAGGCACTTCAACCGGTCAATGTTGACGCCTGTCCGTCTCAGCCAGCTGTATCCTCCTCTACTTCCTCTTCTTCCTCCCCTTAATTGTCTTCCTCATTATTGTTCATGCCATTTCTGTGATGTCCATCCTTTCTTGGTGTTTTACTCAAGGAGGTGTGGCGTTTCAGAACATTACATCAGTTAAATGAGATAACAGGTTCTCTGTGAGTCAGTGTTCTTTATGATCAGTGGAATGGTTGTTTTCTTGAGCTGGGTTTTGTCTCCTCAACATCACAGAAAATTGTGAAAATGTGCCTTTTGTTAGGAGTATTCTCCAGAGGTTTTTGTGTGTTTTTGCTTAAATACAAAATAAACTGTTAATGTCTAACTGATATGATAGTTGACACACTGATCTCCAGTCCCTGACTCATATTCTAACTGTTACGCTGTTGACTGTCCTGTTGTTAGGTTTGATGTTAACGACTTGATGAAAAGTTGAGCCACTTGTTCAACATCTGATCCACACTTATAAGGATTATGTTTGTCTTCCTCAGATGATTTTCGATCCCAACATGACCAAGAAGAAGAAGAAGAAGAAGAAGCAGCCATTCATGCTGGACGAGGACGGAGTTGAAGGGATGGGAGGAGAAGAGGCGAAAGAGGTGGAGGCGAAGGAGGCCGAACCGGAGGCTGGAGACGACAAAGAGATGGACCTGGATGAAGATGAAGGCAGGAAGAAAGGTGAGAATTAAGATAAGCAGATTTTAGAACTGAAAGCTCATTCGAGGCTCATTTTGAATTATTTTAAAGGGATGCTACGTCAGCTGAGATTAACCAGAGTTTCTTTCTGTCCCGTAGAGCCCTCTGATGATTTGAACGACCTGAACTTCTTCAACCAGAAGAAAAAGAAGAAGAAACCCAAGAAAGTGTTTGACAACGACGTTGAGGAGGGATTGAAGGTCAGCCACCAGTTTTCTCTCCTCATCATTTGTAGTCTGCTTTTTTAGTCCAATCATTGCTGAACATCTGCTCACTTTATTTTACTTCTTATTGTTCCAAACCAGGAGCTGAAAATCGAAGGCGAGCAGACGGAAGCACTGGAGGAGGACAACCTGGATCTGATGCTTCCTACCAAAAAGAAGAAGTCAAAGAAAGTGGACTTTGATGAAGGAGAGCCGCTGGAGAAAGACGATGGTGGAGCCGAGTGTCCTTATCTTAAAAGTTCAGAACTAAAACACAGTGCACGTGTAATAATGTCTTTTTAATGTGTTTTCAGCCCTGGAGGATGATGAGGGGAAGAACAACGATGGAATCTCATTCAGCTCCTCCACAGGACCGGCCTGGGCTGGATCGGAAAGAGACTACACTTATGATGAGGTACGACTGAACCCAGAATGACAAAGGAGAGTTTATGGAAAGATTTATAGGTGTTGGTGCTTCTGTGTTTTGTATTCATGAGCGTAAAAGACAGTTGCTTTAAAGAAGCAGTAATATAGGGGATAAAGAAGCAGCGATTTGTTGTTGCATCAGAACTGGTTACATGGAACTAGTTGATGAGCAGAGCGGATGAATACGTCGTCATGCGGCTCTATCAGACGTCTTTGTTTCCATTCTCTGGTCGAACTCCACCTTGGATTGTGCTACATTCACTAACTTTTTACCTTCATTATGGCTCCCAGTGTAAGTCAGTCTTTCTTTTTTGGCGACGATAAAACAGAATTTAGAATAATAAATAAGGGGAGTCCTAGATACCTGTTTTTATATTCTAGCTTGGTATAAAACAAAAATGTGACGCTTGTGTTTATAGTGATACAAAAATTTAAGCTAAAACACGAGCTTGAATGGGAATACAAGTAAATTCTGCCTCTCTCAGTATTCACACAAATCCATACGGTCGCCCAACAGTTGATAATCTGTAGGTGAAAAATAAAGAACAGACAGTCGAGTCTTCATATTAAACAGTCCACAGCTTAATATCCCTGAAATCCCACCGTTAACGGAAACTGTAGTTTCAAACTGCACTTTTTCACAGACAGGCCTCAGAATGACTCGTCTGTAACGCTGACTTTCTCCTCATGCAGATATTTGTCCTGTGTCAGAAACCTTGGCATAGAAAAATCAAAATAAAGGTCTGATCATTTCTGTCTCAGCTCCTGAACCGAGTCTTCAACATCATGAGGGAGAAGAACCCAGACATGGTGGCCGGAGAGAAGAGGAAGTTCGTGATGAAGCCTCCTCAGGTGGTCCGAGTGGGAACCAAGAAAACCTCCTTCGTCAACTTCACAGACATCTGCAAACTGTGAGTCTCCCACTCAGAACCTCCTCCATGCTGACGTCCTGCTCTGTTTGTTCTGCTTCGCTCCGATTCTGACGTGTTAACATCGACTCGTCTCTTTTCTTCCAGGTTGCATCGTCAGCCTAAACATCTCCTCGCTTTTCTGCTGGCTGAGTTGGGAACAAGGTATGTTTTACACAAATGAAGAGACGTTTCTCTGTGTGTTTTAATGAAAGTTTGATTTATGTTTTTCCTTTTTTTTTTTTTTCTGTCTGCAGCGGCTCCATAGACGGAAATAATCAGCTTGTGATCAAAGGCAGATTTCAACAGAAACAGATAGAAAATGTGTTGAGAAGATATATCAGTAAGTGGGAATTTAACCGCTTATTTATGGTGAAGATGAATCTGATTTTGACCTCAAACACATGACTCAGTGGCTGTATTCATTATTAAATTTATTAGCTGCTACTAACGGAACACAAAGAACCCTAAAAATTTTATTATGTTATTATACAACAACCCTGGTTACTTATTAGACCAAATTAAATAAATCATGTACAAAAATGGTGTGTCTACATATTGTAGATATTTTACTGCTTAGCTTTTTTTAAATTAGTTTCTATATTTGTCTCCTATCTGCTCTTTAAACACAGCCGGCAGCACAACCAGAAAATCCCACAGTTTTTCCCATGACTGTTCTCAGATCAGTCAGTCGTGGCTTCATGGCTGTAAGAGTGCAGAATTCTATTAATTATTTTACTATTTTAAGAAAAGGTTTATTTCTAGTCCTTTTTAAAATGTAGACTAAAGTGACTGATGAAATGCCACAATAAAAATCTTAGATTTGTTTTTTCCTTCTGGAGAATCAGAGATGAGTAGTTTGAGGACCGTTGGAAAGTAGAAAATCTTCTGGTCTTCTCTGCTTTTACAGGCTGTGGATTTGACTATTGGTGTGATGTTGCCTTTTTAAAATGCATTTATTTATTGTATGAACCTTCTGGTGGGTTTTGGAGAGAGGCTTATGTTTATTGTTTAAAATGGGACAGTTCATATTCTTGTACATTTCCACGTAAATACGAGAGACTGCAGCTGTACGGATAATTTCCATCTCAAGTGGCAGATCAAAAATAAAGAAATTACAAATAACTTAAAACCATAACTGAACAAAGACATACAAAAAAGAAAAACAAGCAACAGAACAGACAAAAGCTGTAATTAATTAACATTTACATGTGATAATGTTGCAGATATCTCCCTGCTGTTACAGCACATTGCTATCTTATGTCACTATGTGGGATTCCACTGCATATATCCCTCTGACACTTTTACATACGGTAACATTGCACATTTCTCTTAATCACTATTGCACGTATCCCTGTCTACATTATGCATAATTACCTCACACATGTCCCTTTAAGGCTACTGTTCATAATCCTTTAACACTGGTACACATGATTGTGCTGCACAAAGCCCACATCTACACATTTAAAACGAATTATAGAGTCCTCCAGAGAAAATAAACTGCCTAAGAGCATTTTTCCTTAAAGGTATGATGCAGTTACCTCTAGAGCTGCTCTGGTGGAAACTTTTCAAAACAAATTCTTGTAGCTGAGGTGGAGCTCGGCCTTGAAAAATATAGTAAACTAAAACAGAATCTGTGAGGTTTTTTTTTTTGCAGTGTAAAGTGTAAATAATGTAGAATCCACATTTGCTCAAAAACATTACTGTAATTTCCGGACTGTTGAGCACACCTGAATGTAAGCCGCAGCCACTAAATTTAAAACGAAAGAAAAAACTGTACATATATAAGCCGCAGGTGTCCACGTTGTAAAATGAGATATTTACACAGGAAGATTTTTTTAAACTTTTAATTAAATAAGTGATTTTTATCCAAACAGCGCCAGAAACACGGCAGTAACACGCACTGAGTCAGTTCACGCTGCACTCAGCAGCTCTATTTCCTCCTTCGACAGGCGGATCGACTACTTTTAACTTAAAAGCTGCATCATATGCATTTCTTGGTGTGTTTCCATGATGAGGGTGTGTGCATGACTGAAGAGTTTAGTGTGCGTTTGATTTAATTCGGACAGTTTCATTGGTCTGATGTGACGAGGCTAAGCGTACTGCTGGCATGAAGCTCACCCCTAAAACTCTATAAATTAGTTGCATCGTTGTTTAAGCTGCAGGGTTCGAAGCGTGTGAAATAAGTAGCGGCTCATAGTCTGGAAAGTACGGTAATTTCACTGCCCACTGTTCCAGGGGTTTCAACCTAAATGAGTAGAGGCCACTTTTAATCAGCTCTGTGAAGCTCCGTTTGCAGCACTAACCACCCTCTTCTCACCCCTGCAGAGGAATACGTGACGTGTCACACCTGCCGCTCCCCAGAAACCATCCTGCAGAAGGACACTCGTCTCTACTTCCTGCAGTGTGAGACGTGCCACTCCCGCTGCTCCGTCGCCAGCATCAAGACCGGCTTCCAGGCTGTGACGGGCAAGAGGGCGCAGCTCCGTGCCAAAGCCAACTAAAGGCCATGAAAACTGGGCTCCCCTCCTCTCTCGGCCCTCTCTTTCCCCTCAGAAGGGCCGAGGCTGGGGTCGGAGGCCTCCATGATTTGCTAAAAGGACTCTCTGAATCGAACTGCGGGAGGGTTTGGCTGTCGTTTAGTTGTGTCATGGCCTGAGCGGGGCAGGGAGTGAGAGAGTGAAGCCGACTGATAGGTTCAGGCACCCGAAAGCAGATGATGTTTCACCACATACCATGTTGGATGCATTCGATTTGTTGTTTGGCTGATGAACCCTCCACCTCGTAGGGTTTTGGGTTTTTTTTTTTTCCATTTGCTGTGATTCTTGATTCCTCCAAGAAAAGCTTGAGTTAACACAGCTTCAATCTTTCCTCGTTCTTTCTCCTCACACTTTACAGACATGAACATTTGTTTGGATTAAAAAAGAAAAAGATGCATTTTTTCATGAAACCAACCAAACTGTAGTTCAGTTCATCTACAGTGACGGAGCTCAGATGCTCTGCTAGCTGTAGTTATGATCTTCTTTTCTGGAGCTCAGTGTTGCTTTAACTAATAGTTGTGTTCTTTCTCCTGCTCTGGCTGTAAATTACAAACTGTTAGTCCAGATTTTTCTGCCCAAGCTTATAATAGGGAAACATTAAAGTCACTGAGCAGGAATACCTGACCAGTCTGTGGAAACTTCTACCATGGACCTGCTTTTGATCATTTTATAGCAGAAGATGACACAAACTTAAGCTGTTTAGGGCTGATAAAGGGGAGGAAATAGAAACTATACAGTGTGTTTGAGTGCTTTTGTGGCATTGATAAGCAGTTGTGTACTTTATTTCTTCAGAAGATTAGATGGTCAAATTATATCAAACAGTGGAGATTTGATTAGATAAATTTAAAAATCAATAAAGTTCATTTTGTAATTAAGAGCAGGTTTCTTGAGCTGATCCCAGTCCCCCTAAAAGAGCAGCTTCTGAGCAGGCACCTCAGGTCAGTCTCCTACAGGTTATTTCCAGAGCAATTAAAGAAATTTAAACCACCGTCTATCCAGGATATGAGTTTCAGTCCAGTGCTCCTGGACACGTTTGGTTCTGTTCTTGTTTGAGAGGAATGTGGATAAGAAGGTCTGGCTGGAATCATTTTAAAACCTGGTTTTTACAAAAATAAAATATTCTACTCTCTCTCCACCACTTTCTCTGTGCTTTCCATCCATGTCGTCACACTAGAGCTCTCGTTAAATATTTAATTTTTGTAAATTAATTGATTGCATCTTGAGATGATTTGCCCTATCAAGATCTAAGAAGTGCTACTGCTGTAAAATGTCTGTTTCCATTCATCAACACTTTATATATATATTTTAATAGATGCCTAGGGTAAAGTATATTTCAAATCCTTTTTAGGTTATTTAGATACTGACATTTAAGAATTTAAAATCCATTTCAACGATTATCAACACCATCACATATTTACTTAGTTTCCTATAGGAGCCTGTTTTCACCACTTGGGGAAGAAAAGTCACATACTATCTCATAATTATGAGATAGAAACTCATAATTATGACTATCTCATAATTATGACTTAATATCGGATAATTATGAGATACTAAGTCATAATTATGACTTACTGTCTCGTAACTATAAGATTGCATGTGACTTTATTTTTTCAAGTGGTGGAAACGGGTGTCCGTACTTTCCGGTTGCATGTGGGGGAAAAAATAGGAAGCTTTTAATTTGAAATTCAATACCAGAGTGGTGTCTATGAAGATATCTATGGTGGTGAACTTCATATCTCTGGGTGCCACTATGAGCTTAACCCTGATTGGCTGATTCCGCCTGGAGCTTCACGCTAATTGGCTGGTTTGGCGCAGTCGCCGAGGACTTGTTGGCGGAGAAGCTCATAGCGTTGAACAGCAGCAGCAGCCAGCTAGCAACGAGCTGTGGCGGAGCACCGTCGAGAACAACGTTGGGTGAGAAACCATGCCTCGAGTTTACATCGGACGATTGGGCTATCATGTCCGTGAAAAAGACATCCAGCGGTTTTTCAGCGGATATGGGAAACTTCTGGAAATTGATTTGAAAAATGGGTGAGTTTTCGCTGGAAATGCTAACGTGCTAGCTAACGTTTAACGTTAGCTGCTAATGTGAACGACGTCACCGCCTGCACGGCAGTATTTGACGCTTTTACACAATTTTAGCTGACTTTATTTGTCAAGTGGGCTTGTAAACTGTAGTTCCTGACTCTTTCGTTTGTGTATTACTAGCAAAAATAAAAATGCCGCCTGTTCCCTCAACTTTGTTCGTGCTCGTGTGGCTAATGTCGCGTGGCCAACATGGCGTCTTTGTGTTAGCCTGGGCTAAGCTAACGGTAGCTAGCCAGAGGAACGGCAACCAACCGTGTTGAACTGCATGTTATTCAATCAACTCCAAATTCAAATGTTTATTACTCCTTTTAACAAATGGTAAAAGAAAAATATTGACACATTATTTTGTTTGATATATTTTTGTATGAAATTGTATCAATATAGTACAAAGTGACCCAGGAATTGTTCAGGATGACTGAAAATGACAACAACTCAAAAAGTCTCAAATATATCTAAGTAATTTTAAAAATGGCACAAAATGATATACTTATAACACAAATTGACTCAATTTGTTCAAACCGACTAAAAATTGTCCATTTTAACTCAGAATTTATTGAAAATGACTCAAATGTTTTTAACATGCTCAAATAGTCTCAGAATGATGCACAATAAAAAGTTCAAAGTAACTCGAACTGTTCAGGATGATTCAAAACATGCTCAAAATTACAAGCTTAAAGTCTCAAATATATCTCAATACCAGTGAAAGTGGCACAAAATGATGTACAAATGACAAAAACTGACTTGTAAGTATTTGTAATGCTTAACCTGTGTCTCTTCTGCAGTTATGGATTTGTGGAGTTTGAGGACAACCGGGATGCCGACGACGCCGTGTATGAGCTGAACGGGAAGGAGCTGTGTGGGGAGCGGGTGATCGTGGAACATGCCCGTGGGCCGCGGCGAGACCGAGATGGCTACGGTGGGGGTTACTGGGGTGGTGGGCGCAGTAAGTGCAGTCTCTTACTAGATACCCTCTCTTCCCTTTCCCCCTGGGGCGAGGTGTCGATGTGGACTGCACAGACAGCTGTTAGTTTCTCCTAGTGAATACTTGCTGTAGAAGTTTACAGAAGCTCAGGTGGCCATTTGGTTTTCCGTTACACCGTCATGATTTATAGCCAGGAGACAAATTCCATGTTAATGAGTCACGTGGCAACACGTTTTATTATGGCTCAGAGTGCATGCAATCTTTGATAGATGGAAATTATAATCCTAAGCTAATATTCTGATAGTTTTATTTATTATAATGTGCAGTATCTCCACCACATGGGTAAATGCATATCCAACAAGGACTAATCTGCATTTTTATCATTCAGGGAATTCAATTTCACATGTTTTTTTTAACTTTAATTTTTAGTTTTTGTTTTGTGGGTTCAAGCTCATCCCGTCTAACAGTTGGTCTCAATTTCAACCACCAAGGGTTGGTGACCTGCAGGTTTTTGCTCCTCATGAGTGAAAGAGGCCACAGGTGGTTGGTCTGTGGTTCATTACCGGCAAGGAGCAACAATCTTCAAGTCAGAACCGTTGGAAATGTCTAGGCTTTAGATTACCCTGGATGCTAATTGTTATTTTGGCAAGCCATGTGAAGAAGGTGTGAATTTCCAAATTATTTTTATATTTGCGCTACAGGAAAAGCTAATTATTAATCACTATTACTACAAACTCAGTTGGTGTAGTTTAGGCTGAATCTTTACGGCTCGACTAACATTTTCATGTGAAATGTGTATTTTTAACTCTGGTATATATATTTTTTTTATTCAACATTAACAAAAGTCCTTGATGTTTCAATTTGAAAGAGTCCAGTTGCGGGCTGAGGCTGAGAGTCCATTGAGGCTAAAGATGACTGGCTAAGATGACTGCCTGTCCGGTTTGGCCTTGGCTTTCACCTTACAATGTGTGTGTGACCTATGCCCCCCCCTTGATCCTTGGCTGACCTAACCGGAAGCCATGATGACAGCAGCCTTTTGCCAATAGACCAGGGGTGATGGTGAGGATTGCCATTGGTTTTTATGTTGACAGCAAACATAAGTGGATCGGCTCTAGTAAAGAACTTACAATCTAAACAAATGCTGTAAGTGAAAAACTGGAAAAGAAAATTTCAGACTGACACCCGGTAAAGTAACAAAAATCAATTTGGTGTGTTCTTTACGCCCCTCTTTACTCAATTTGATCGAACAGTGTCCTTGACCGCTACCTATGTGGAAGCCTCCTGTCTGTTTGTGTTGCAGGGTTCAGAGGTCTTGAAAGAACATCACTGTCCATTTGTTTATGCAGCTAAAGCGTCACAGTGTGATGCACTGGAGTAAGACAGGCTTTGTATTGCCGGAAACAGATGCAGTGGTGTTCTTTGCAGCAGAGAACTACTTGAAAATGCTGAACAATACAAACTATAAAGAGCCTGTGCAGTGGCCTGTAGATCCTTATCTGAAGCTTTGTGTTTGAAAATGGGATCAGAGGGACTCCTTTCATGATTCAGTTCAAATTTAAACCCTTTGGGCTTAGATCTGGCTAATCACTGCCTTGTGTTCATTTAGTAGCCCAGACCAGTAAATCTTTTCTGTCTCGATCAGTTTAGTTGTTTCTAACTTTGTTCCTGTGCTGTTGTTTTTAAAGGTAGCGGTTACAGCAGCCGGAGCCGTTCTGGCCGGGACAAGTATGGACCTCCAGTCCGTACAGAGTACCGCCTCATTGTGGAGAACTTGTCCAGCCGCTGCAGCTGGCAGGACCTCAAGGTAGTCACAAGAACACGGATCATTATTTCTCAGTTTATTCCTCAGCAGCATAATGATCATTTACAGCACTTAACTGGTTCAACAAAGTGAGATCCTCTCCACCTTCTCCTGTGTCCGTCAGGACTTCATGCGTCAGGCAGGAGAGGTGACCTACGCAGACGCCCACAAGGAACGCACCAACGAGGGAGTGATCGAGTTCCGCTCTCACTCCGACATGAAGAGGGCTTTGGACAAGCTGGACGGGACCGACATCAACGGACGGAAGATTCGGCTGGTGGAGGACAGACCTCGTAGACGGAAGTCCTACTCTGGCAGTCGCTCCAGGTGAGGATGTGGTTTTACCGTTAAAATGTGAACAACATAAGCTTTCATTGTTGCTAACAGACAGTACAGCGCTGCCTCGCATGTCACAGTTTCACTGTACCATACATTTTTAAATAGCATTTGGTTACGCAGATTTTCTGCTCTATAGGTCCTTTTATAGATTAAGTATTGTGGTGAGCTGCTGGATAAACAATATTTGTCTTTATGCACTCTGCAGCTGGCAGATGCTTTTATTTTGGCACACAGAGCAGCATTATATAAAATGTGACAGGAAGTGATGAAACACATCACAGTCCTGACAGCATAACACTGAACCAAACTAACTATACTGACTGAACCACAAAAACACAATAAGACACAAATGCTAGTAACCGTGGAACACCAACATAGACCACAATGACATCTAAACCCTGAACTCCCATGATGCATTGCAGCACAACAGTTCAGTCATAGACAGGCTCTGCCATCGCTGCTTTATTTTTGCAGTAAAATAAGCATTTTATGCCCTGAAAAATGTAAAACATTGTAAAAACTATATTAAAATAATTAAGACCTATTAAAAGAATATTTAATGGAAATAAAATGCATAGCGTCCAGTGCTGGGCTCTGATTGGCTCAGAGACCGTAGCATCATCTGTCTCCTGTATAGCAGTGTCAGCATCTGACCTCCTTTTCACATCGTCTGATCGCTGCAGTGTTTCTCTGCGGTGTGGGAGGATTTATAAAGCCTTAAAATATATAGAAATAATACCATAAATATAGTCGCGACTTTGTGGATTTTCATCTATCTGTAACATAACCCCATGATAGATGAGGGACTACTGTAGTTCTGTTTCTGACTTTGATGCCGTCCTTCTCAGGTCTCGTAGTCGCCGTCGTTCTCGCAGCAGGAGCAGAAGCTCCAGGAGTCACTCCAGATCCCACTCCAGGTGAGGATGGATGAAATTTAGAAAGAAATGTTTAATGAAGTATAGATTGGAGTCTATTTAAAGAATTGGACAAATACAGTGGAGATGTTGGAGTGCCACATTTCACTTACTCTCTGACTGACGCTGTTGTGCAAAATCTGAACATAATTCCTTTATTTACAGGTCTCGTTCCCATAGCAACAAGAGACGTCATCATTCCCGCTCCAGGTCTGGAAGGAAGTCTCGCTCGAAGTCAGGAGACAGCAAATCTCGTTCCCGCAACCGCAGGTCCCGATCTGGCTCCGGCAAATCTAAATCTCGTTCACGCTCTCGTAAGTCCGGCTCCGGTTCAGCCGAGCGGAAGTCCAAGTCCCGCTCCAAGAGCCGTTCCAAGGTGAAGTCGGAGCGGGATTCCCGCAGTCGGTCGAAGGAGATGTGTGACGACAAGAAGTCCCGCAGTCGCTCAGCTTCCCCGATGGAGAACGGAAAGGAGGAGCGAGCGGCCAAGTCGGCCTCCCGCTCCCCGTCTCCTCAGGAGGACGGCCGCCGGTCCAAGTCCAGAGAGAAGCGCTCGGCCTCACGCTCAAAGTCCCGCTCACGATCCAGATCGGCTTCTCAGGATTAGTGGAGGACGGCGGTTTGGTCCTCATGCTGTACATAGAGCAGTGTTTAATAACAGCTTCTGCTTCCTGACTCGTCTACTTTTCTCCTCCAGGTGTCTGAACATGTTCATCAGATGATGCTCCTCAGTGCCGGGCTGCTCTGTGGAGATGTTTGACGTTAGCTGCCTCCAAAAACACGCCAGAATTATTTTCATGGTGCTAGTTCTGAAGTAGTTTAAGTTCCAAACTTTCAGCCTGGTGGGTAATATTTAGGTTTGTGGCATGAGCTGAGCAGTGTAGTTTATGGAAGGAAAGCTTGTCTTTATTGTACTTTTACTCAGTTTGCAGCAAATTTTTTTTTCCGTTTTTTGATTGATTAAACTTTATCACCATTTTTAAGTGTCCTCAAATCCATCGTTGTTCAGAAGAAATGTTTTGAGCTCGAAACTGTGGGAGAAAAGTAGCAGAGAAGCCGTTTTTCCTTTAGATCTGCATCTTCAGTGATTATTTCCTTCAGGAGTCCGTGTGTCTCTGGGATCCAACAGCTGCATATTTACACGAAAACAAGGGTTTGTATTTCATATTTGAACACCTTGCATCGTCCGGTGGATTGTTCTGATCCTTTTTAACCTCTTGTACATAGACGATGTTATCAGAAATGACGTGAACCTGCAGCAGGTCGTTTGATTCTTTATGGATTTAGGTTTGATTCGAGCCTGGAAGCCTCCATGTCCTGTTTCTGTCACGTTTCCTGCCTCTGGTTAATTTCTTTTCTGCCAGTTGAATCCAGGCATTAAGGGTTATTTAAATGGTGCAGGTCATACTGGAGTTTGTGAACCTGACTGCTTTGTGGAAGGTCGGCTTGTGGGTTTATTTTTTCTTTTTTAAAGCTTACTGAATGCAGCCACCATCTCCATCTTGTGGAGCGGGTTCATAGTTTTTGTTTTGTTTTTGGGATCTAATGGAAAATGTTCTGTTTTTTTATTGTATGTTCAATTAAAGATATTAATCAAAAAATAATGTTGCAGTGTGGTGTTGCTTTGTTTCAGAATTGCAAAAAAAAAAGCATCGTTTGCTGCAGTATGGACATGACCTATATCTGCTAATTATATAATAAACGCTGCTTCATTAAAGGAAGCTGACGTCTGTTTGGAGGCAGAAGCTGCAGTTTGCTTTGGGATATGTGGTTATTTTAAAGCTTCTGTCTGCCGGTATAATCGATCATTTATCTGTGATCTGTGGAAGTCTTTTAACACATCAGAGAGACGGACGAGCGGTGACTGTACTGTGGGCCCGCGCATGCGCAGTGGGAGCCCCGGAGCCGCAGGAGATCAGAGCTGGTAAGCCAGAAATTCAGTTTCCTCAAATCTGCAAACACGAATTAATATTCACGTTTATAACTTCCCAATAATCGTAGCGGACGTATTTGCATTCCGTAGGGGTTAAATGAACAAACGGTAGATGTGGTTTTTAGTATTTTTCCCTCCTTAAGGTGGACCGTTTGTGGCGTTCTGGATGAAATCAGCCACAAAAGCTTTTCATGTCTAAAATGAGATGATGGCAGCCGGTTAATTGAGCCAGGCGACTTAAATGCATTTTAATGTGAGGAGCGGTGGAGGTTTCAGTGGAATATCGAACATGCCTGGTGTTGTTAGGAGGTGAAAATGCTCCTCATTCATTAGAGATGTTACCGGAATGGAGGATTTTCTCACTAAATGTGATTTTGACTGGAATTAACACTCTGCTTTTAACACAGTTTAATTGTTTTTAATTTTTTTGTGCCTGAAGGATTTCACATCCTCCGCCATTTTAACTGAAAGGCTGTATTTTTGTGCGTATGTGTGTGTGTGGAAAATATTGGTGTGTCACCATTAAAGGCTCATTTCACTGAAGGTGATGGATGGCTGCTAAAAAGTTAAACAGGGTCCTGGCTGTTCTGCATGTTTTTTTGTTTTTTAATTGTCATTGATTCATTTTATTTTGTTTTTTTTTTAAAGTTGGATGAAATTGAAAGTCTTTCTGCTTTATTTCCCCTCATTAATGCTCTTATTGCGCTAAAATAAAAACAATATTTAAGAGTTTTTATTTGTCACATGCTCACACAGTGTGTGCATTTAAATGTACAACCACCATATTTTAAAGTTTTCCTAATACTAACAGATTTCTCATTAAGGCAGAAATTACTGTTGTATGCTACAAAAATCACATATAACAGGCTCAGTCTATAATTGAGGGACTTCTGAAGTCCATGGGATACATCTGCATACATTTTTATTGAGAGTAGGAAAAGTAATGTTTGTATGTTCATTATGATCATGTTTTTACAAATTCCATCATTATTTATTATGGAAACAATCACTTATTAATAAAAAAATGACTGGATATCACTAAAATGTCAACTATGATACAAAAAGTCCCACAATTATATATGACCCGTTAAGAATGACTTGAAAATGATCCATAATTACAGAAAATTAGTGCAGAATGACATGAAATCTGTCCTAAATGACTCAAAAATTATCTCAAAGACCCAGAAATGATCCAAAATTATGAGGAAAGATCCAAGCTGACGTAAAACTTGTTGAAAATGAGCCAAAAATGTCCTAATTTGGATAAAAATATACCCACTACATACTGATAGCATAAAGCAGCGTAAACTGAGTGAAATAAAATGTTAAAATGACAAAAAAGCTGAGGTATTCTGCTGCTCCTCGTCCTTTTCTTCTCCAGCGCTCCAGCACAATCACCAGGACGCCGTTATGAGTGCCAAAGTGAACATGGAGGCTCCATCCAAAGAACCCGACCCCATGGAGCCGTCGTCCTCGTCTCCCAGCGAGACCATCCTCATCTGTGGGACCGACAGCATGGCCAAGAAGGCCCGACCTCAGACCCACACCACCACCACCACCACCACCACGGCCCTCCTCCTGCCAGGTGAGATCAGGTCTCCTATAGGAAGCATTAACCCTCCTTCAACATTTTAACATTTATTCCTCTTCAACACAGAATCACAGTCAGATTAATTTGGCTTCTTTGGTAAGAAGACTCTTTAACGTCAACAGATTTCTACAAAGTAATGTTAATTAATTAAAAACATCAATCAAGTGCTTTCACCCCATTTACAAAGGTGCAGCTAATTAGAGCCAGACGTCACACAGTTAGTAGAACTGAGATCATCTGAGTGCAATGAATGTCTCCCAAGTGATTGGAGATCAGGGGTGTCCAACATGAGGCCCGTGGTCCAAAAGTGGTCCTCCAGAGGGTCCAATCCGGTCCTCAAAGTGTAAAAATTACAGAGAAGACATTAACTGCAGATTGTAAATTAGTAAAAGTATAAATTTAAAATCATTTCTAGACCATGACAAGTTGTTTGGATCAGAAAGTAAAATGCTAGATTGTTTTTTTTGTCGTTTTGTGAATATTTTGTCTTTTTGTTGTTATTTTTGTCTGAATTTTCTCATTTGTTTTTGTCATTCTGTTTCTCGCTTTTGTCATTTTTGTCTCATTTTTGTTTTTTTCATGTCATTTGTCTAATTTTTGTGGTTTTGTTGCTCGTTTTTATCAGCTGTCTGTCATTTTAGTTGTTTTGTGTCTCGTTTTTGTCATATTTTGTCATATTTTTGTTGTTTTTTTTGTCTTTTTTTGTCTGGCTTTTGTTGTTATGATCCTCCAGTAAATCCTCTGTGGTTCAGGTCCAGGTGACTCAATGTTGTGTTCCTTTGTAGACACTCTGTGATCTGGAAGTTGTAATGTGGAAATAATGTTGTAATAATAATAATAATTATAAATAATGCTGTTGAAATTTGATTTATTCTTCTTAAGAAATTTCAGGTTGTTTGTAATGTTTTATAGACAGATCATTTCTTTAACGTCGGACATTTTTGCACTGAAACAAAGGAACCATTAGGAGTGGGGGGCATGGCTCAGTGGGTAGAGTGGCCGTCTTATAACTGGAAGGTTGTCGGTTCGATCCTCGGCCTGTTGTGCTCATGTCGAGGTGTTCCTGAGCAAGACACTGAACCCCTAACTGCTCCTGGTGGGTTGTGGTTAGCGCCTTACATGGCAGCTTCTGCCATCAGCGTGTGAATGTGACGTATCATGTAAGTGCTTTGGATAAAAGTGCTATATAAATACAACTGTTTAGGAGTTGTGGTTTTACTAGAGATCAAACTGGGCTGAATGTGGAACCTGGACTAAGATGAGTTTGACTCTCCTGTTGTCGTATAAAGACATCTGCATCTGTAGAGTCCAATCACAGGTGGATCCTGGATAGAACGACATCATAAGACAAAAGACGACTACAAGAAACTCTGTGAAAAGCATCAGAACGGTTGCTAGCTAATTTCCAAATCACTGAATATCCCTTAGAGTCCAGTTAAATCCATCATTAAGAAATGGAAGGAATATAGCATGTTTAAATCTGCCTGGAGCAGGACGTCCTCAAGAACTGAGAGACTGTGCAAGAAAGACACTAGTGAGGGAGGCCAAGATTTATTTTTAGTTAAAAGAAAGAAAATAGAAGAAATAAACCTGACTTCATCCCTGTTTTAGCTCCTGGCCATCAGAAGGTGGAGGTGACTCCAGCTGTTGCCGTGGGAACCCCAGGTAAAGGCGGCAGGGCCAATGAGATGGCCACACCCGCCCTGACAGCACAGGTGGGTGGAGCTTGCAGCATCGTCCACGTCCTGGAGTGGAAGGAGGGGATGGCCATCCTACCCAGTAGCAACCTCAAGGTAAGGTTGGGTAGCATCACATGTACAGCATTGCTTGAGTGCCCATGTGTCACCAGTGTTGGAAACAAAAGAATATTCTTCATACTACAGATGTTTAACTACACAGCCTGCAGTTCAGCCCAGATGCACCAGAAAGTCCCTGAATGTTTGCCATTTGGCTCCCTTTTTGCACCCAGGAGGACTGAATATTTAGTTATTTTTTTACAGAATTCTGTTAGAGCAGATGATTAATTTTGGTGAATTTTTAATTGAGACGTGTAGAATAAATACTTTTGGTTAAAAAATCACAGTATTATGCTTACGTTTGATCATTTTCCCAACGTAATGGTGCATCGTAGGCGAGTGTTTCAAAGACTGTCGGAAAGTTGAAAACGTTTTTGCAATTTTTTAGATCTGATAAGTGGTGTTTCTGGGGAGCAGTTCTTACAAAGCAAAGCAGTTAGTTTGGGGTTCAGAGGGTTTAAAAAGAGAAAGATAATCACAATAACATCTCACTGAACTCCTGAATCATTAAAATGATCACATTTAATCCTCCAGACTCTTAAAGAATCTGAATTGAGCATGAACACAGGAAGCTCTCGTTATTTTCTAATTGCCTGACGAGCTGTTTTGAGGAGAACGAGGACTGAGTGGACGTGGAGGAACATCAGGACTCGTTCTGACAGATGGATCCACTCAGGCGTGTGTTTGTGTGTCTGTTTTGTAGTTTTGCGTGAGTGACGTAGGAACGCTGAGCACACTGATCACCCCGGGGACGACCGGCGGCACCAATGAAGCAGCAGCCGGGACTTCTGGGAAATCCACTGAGGCAGAAAACGCTGCAGACAAGCCAGGTAGAGTCATGTTATATAAGGATGGAGCAGCATCAGATATCTATCTATCTATCTATCTGTCTGTCTGTCTGTCTGTCTGTCTGTCTGTCTGTCCGTCCGTCCGTCCGTCTTTCTATCTGTCTATCTGTCTATCTGTCTATCTAGCCGTCCATCCATTCATCCATCCATCATCCATCCATCCATCCATCTATAATCCATCCATCCACCATCCATCCACCATCCATCCATCATCCATCCATCCATCCATCATCCATCCATCCATCCATCCATCCATCATCCATCCATCCATCCATCCATCCATCATCCATCCATCCATCATCCATCCATCCATCCATCATCCATCCATCCATCCATCTATAATCCGTCCATCCATCATCCATCCATCCATCCATCATCTATCAATCCATCCATCCATCATCCATCCATCATCCATCATCCATCCATCCATCCATCCATCATCCATCCATCATCTATCAATCCATCCATCCATCATCCATCCATCATCCATCATCCATCCATCCATCATCCATCCATCCATCATCCATCCATCATCCATCCGTCCATCCATCCATCATCCATCCATCCATCCATCATCCATCCATCCATCCATCATCTATCAATCCATCCATCCATCATCCATCCATCCATCCATCTATAATCCATCCATCTAAACACTACAGGCCAAACGTTTGGGAGCAAAATGCTAGTGAGAACTTTTGGAAATGTGAGAAAATTCGTGTGTTTTGTTAAGATCTAGAACAGATAACGGGTTCTAAGATCCCTTTGAGCTGCAGTGTGCTTCATCCTTGTAATTTCTCTGAAGAGTGAGTGATGGGAAATGACAGATATTTAGTCAGAATAAGAAACTGAGGGAAAACAGAACCACCAACAAAGGAACGATAGTTGATTTCTTTTCATACTCTATGTAAACACTGCCTGCAGTTCAACCCAGACCAGCCGAAAAATCCCTGAGTTTCATTCATGTGGTCACAACAGAATCATTAATAACTTCACAGCTGCACTAAGGAGTTTATCTTACAATATCTGTTCAGTGCCAGCACTTTATTTTGGAGGAATTTAACTGAAATGAGGCAATGAGAGACTTTAATTAAATATCACAGTTTTAAGCTTCAGATGAGTAATTCAAGGACTGTCAGAAAGCTGATGATTCCTTCTGTTTTTACAGTTTCTGGCTCTGATAAACGGTCCGGTTTCTGTTAAAGATAACCAGCGGTGGGTTTGTGGGCCTGCAGGGCTACAGACTGATCTACGTTCTGCTCTGACGTCTGAAGCATCTCACAGCATGCCCTTTACAGAGATCAGCTGTGTGTGTGTGTGTGTGTGTGTGTGTGTGTGTGTGTGTGTGTGTGTGTGTGTGTGTGTGTGTGTGTGTGTGTGTGTGTGTGTGTGTGTGTGTGTGTGTTAAGTAGAAATGAGCAATAATTGCATCAGCTGCAGCCGAGCATCTCCTGACAAGTGAAGAGGATGCAGCTGTGGATCCGAGTTAAAAATATCCAGCAGGCCACATTCATACGTTTGGAGGAATCTGATTCTAGCTGAAAAACAGATTTTAAAAAGACAGAAATGAAATAAAGGTGCTCCATAGTTTTAGAATTAGACTCGACTTTTAAACCTGTCATCAGTCTTTGTGTCCTTTATATTCCAGATGTGTCGGCGGCCGTCAGCGCTGTGAGAGCTGCAGCTGTGGAGCCGGAGAGGTTGGTGCCCGTCAAGCAGGAAGTCCAGGTCGGACCTGGACAGCAGAACCACGATCCCAGAGCTCCGAGGAGCTACACCGAGGAGCTCCGCAGGGACCCGATCACTGACAAGTAGGCTCAGAACATCTACCTCGTCTTTATGCGTCTCTGCAGACATGAGAGCATCTGTCCTGTTTGCTCCTCAGGAGGAGCATCGGGGTGGAGAAGGTCCCAGCAGGCGGCAGAGTCTCCTCCCTCAACCCTGACCACCTGAAGCCCATGAGGAAGAGGAAGAGGAAGGAGTACCTGAGTCCGTCTGAGGAGGACTCTGACATCGAGGGAACGGTGGAGCAGATTAGTTGTTACTTTCAGCATCTTTACGAAGCCGTGCTTGATGTTTGGATGGTTAAAAGAAGCCGTCTGATGTCTCATACTTCTGTTCTGATCTGACGACTCCTTTGTGTTTTTCAGGATGAGAAGATGGACGATTCCAAAGTAGACAGCCGGCACATCAGAGGAGGTTGGACTGATCATTTACATCTGTCTTTTTGTTGGTCTCATGTGTCATTTTTCATGTTTTGCATTCATTTCCATCCATTAACTTCACCTGCTTAACCCTCCTGTTGTCCTCATTTCAGGCACCTAAAAATATTGTTTCCTTGTCTGAAAAAAATCCAAAAATTCTGAAAATTAATTCCCCAAATTTCTGAAAATGTGCAAAACCTTCAGGAAGAAAATGGCAATAATTACTTAAAAGTTTCCTGTAAATGTTTTATTAAAAAAATACCCCAACTTTGGCAAGGAAATTCTTGTAAATATTTTCAAAAAATCCTAAAAATATCTGAAGGGATTCCTTATATATCAGTAAAACTTCTAATATTTTCTTTAGAACATTTACAAATGATGTATTTGTGAATGTTCTGAAGAAACATTTTAAAAAAAATCTAAAATCCTTCATAACTGAAACGGCCAGATTTGACTTTCCAGACCTTTAAAGTGACTGAATGAGAGCAGATGAGGAGCTTTCAAACAGAATCACCTCCATCATGTCTGTGAGCTGTGGGACAAACCCCTGCAGGTCCACAGGTTCAAACCCTCTCACTGTGAGGCAGCAGTATCAACCACTGCCCCGCCGTCCTCTCTGCTTGTTTGTTTCCCTGAAAACGTGAAATGAAAAAGCCCAATACGTTACAGAAATCACATTAGTAACACTGGAAGCCGCTGGGTTTAATCTCGTCCTTCTTTGACCTCCAGTTACATTTCTTTTATTTAATTTAATTCTTTTACTAAAAGAGTGCATCAGAGGAATAATATTAATATAAATTCAACATGGTCCGTTTTATTGGTATTAATGCCAAACATTCAGTCGAATCAGAAAATGATCAAAAATGTAATTATTACATCACATTTTATTGACCTGAATAGCCACTAAATAACAGAAACAGCAAATGAATTACAATAAAAATGAGCTCATTTGAAGATTTCTTTCACATAAATCCATCCAGAATGTATTTAAATTCAGTTTCTGAACGCTGTGAATGGTGGTCCCATCAGATCACGCTGTCTCTGCTGGTCTATAAATCTCTTTCCGACAGATTTCTACTGCAGGCAGACGAGGTTAAAGTGGATGTCTGTATTGGTGTTAATGTACAGCGGTTTCCTGTTCTCACAGTAACAGCCTGATTCCAGGTCTGAGCGTGTCTCTGGTGTGGATTCTAACTCTGACAGGCGTTATTCTAAAGAGCATTAGCAGCAGATGATAAGGTTCTCATTCAGTGGTTTGTTTTGTGTCTGGCTCTGGTTTTTAAATGTGTTCTGGAGACGCGATGCTGCTGCTTTTTCAGTCGGCAGGCTTCTTTTGATGGTTCTCTGAGGATTTTGTCCGTCTGCAGAGGCTGTGAGGTTTAAAGGCCGAGTTAAGGAAGGATTCAGGATCAGTTTGTGCCAAATAAACACAGAAGTGAAAACGCTTTTTAACCGTTCAGACAAACAGCAGGAATCCCTCCACTGTGAGGTTTTCCTTAAAGAACTGTGGAGGAAGAATTTCAATTGCTGACATTAGTTTATTAGAATCCATCTATCCATCCATCCATCCATCCATCCATCCATCCATCCATCCATCCATCCATCTATAGCACTCTGAAAAGCACACATTGAGGATTTTATGGTTTCTTAAGCAACAAATCAAAGGAAATAATCCCGTCGTATCACATTCTCATCATTCTCTCACTCTTGTATTTCTGTAGAGTTTCATCTCATAAATCTTTCTGTATTTTTATTTTATTTTATTTAACATTCTGTGTTGTCTTATTGTTTACTGTCTTATTGAACATCCAGCTGCTGCAATGACTTCATTTCCCTCCAGGCAATAATAAAAGTATCTAAGTCTACAGGACGGGACTTTTCTATCATTTTTCTTCTTCAGAATCAGTTTCCAAACAAATGTGGTTGTATTCTTCCAATATTACAGCTTGCTCTCAGTGTAGAGGTGAGCTGGTGTGCTCCAGCTGCAGAGGGATGGCTGAAGAAACAGGAAAGAACTTCTAACAGAACCACAGGGTAGCGTTTCACTTTAACGCCATTTTAAGGCAGGAAAAGATCATTTTTATTTAAAGAAAAGCATCTAAATATGCCACTTTGATACACTAATTTGATGAGTTTGAAGCCGTTTAATCAACGACCTGAGAAAGAGTTTGACATGTTTGTCTTTTAGGTCAAATATAGAGTTTGAGGAACGCTTAGATTTAAAGGTCAGACTGTAATATTCCACGATAAGATTACTGCAGCACCTTTAATAACTTCTTTTCTGCTTCCATATCTGTCTCCCTCAGTTCAGAGCTGTTTAGTAATAAATGCTGCAGATTAACTGGTGTTTCTGGTGAAGGTGGAGACAGTAAGACGGAGCTGTGGACGTGGACTCAGTATCTGGAGGAAAGCAAGGCTGTCGCTGCTCCCAACAAGCTTTTCCAGGAGGTGAGTTTGAGTTTCAGACTCAGAACAAACAGGATTTTTACTTCTGCTTGTTTTACTGCAGCACAGAGTCAGACTGACTGAAGGAAGCAGATTAACCCTGGTGTCAGACTGAGCCGTTTTAAAGTTAGAAAATGTGGGGGGAAAAAATGTATTTTCACAGTGAAACTTCTGATGTCCACATTTGCAACATTTTGGGGAAAAAAATGTTAAAAATGTTTCTGAAGAACATTCAAATCAACCAAAATCCAGCGAAATTCACTGGGAAGATTTTTGCTCATTTTTACTATTTTTTAAAAAATATTTACAAGAATTTTCTTGCCAAATTTGGGGAATTTTTTACAATAAAAATTTTAAGGAATTATTGGAATTTTCTTCCTGAAGGTTTTGCAAATTTTCTGAAATTTGTGGAATTTTTTTTGCAGAATGTTGGGATTTTTTTCAGACAAGGAAACAATATTTACATGAAAACAACAGGAGGGTTTGGGCAGCTAAAGACATAATTCATCCTTTTATTCTTTGATATGATATCATGTTAAATGAGTCATTTCATTTTCAAACATATTTTTTTGCAGCACATGTTCTGCAGACGGCTGAGAAGGAAAACTCGATAAAAACTTAATCTCCTCTGGTCTATTTCCAGCACTGTTATCTTTCCTCTGTTCTTTGCTGTGATCTAATTTCCCCACCAGACTGTTTTCTGTTCACTTTATTCTCTTCTCTGAAACATTTGCCGTTTTTTCTCTCCTTGTTTTCAGTCCCAGAGAGTCCCGACAGTGAAGAACGGCTTCAAACAGGGGATGAAGCTGGAAGGCATCGACCCGCAGCATCCCTCCATGTACTTCGTCCTGACCGTGGCTGAGGTGAGCCCATTAACGGCTGCTGTTGTCCAGGCGGGTTTGTTGTTCAGGGTGTTAAAATCGGAGTTTTCTCGTGGACCAGCGGATCTCTCAGGTGTCGGCTCAGGTTTCCCTCACGTCTCGTGTTTCCTGCAGGTCTGTGGTTACCGGCTGAGGCTCCATTTCGACGGCTACTCAGACTGCCACGACTTCTGGGTGAACGCCAACTCGCCTGACATCCACCCTGCAGGCTGGTGTGAAAGCACAGGACACAAACTGCACACCCCCAAAGGTCAGAGGTCACGACCCACCAGAAGCTCCTTACTTACCAACGTCTGGTCAATCCTCAACTCTGAACAAATAGTTTGAAAAACGTTCCTCACTTTGATAGATAAATCCATGAAACGACTTCAGAGTGAACGCCTGGTCTGGACTTTACAGGAAGCTGTTTCTTTAAGCGTAGTTTAACCGTCTGAACTCTTGCTCCGGACACATTTCTTCTCATTCTGGGCTCATTTTTCTCTGTAATATGAAATCCTTCACCTCTATGGAAACAGAACCAGCTTGACTGGAAATAGAAAGAACTCAGACATGTTTTCTGTGACGTTTAACACATTTATAATGCCAGAAATCATGTAAACACAGCCTGCAGTTCAGCCAGAAAGTCCCTGAATTTATGTCATGTGACTTATGGCCCAAGCTGATAATAATAATAATAATAATAATAATATTAATAATAATAAGGCTTTTCAGTAGCCCTGAGGAACAAATAATTTTTAGTTTGTTTTTTTTACAGAATCCTGTGTAAAATATCTGTTTTTGGTTCATTTTCAAATCAGACTTATAGAATGAAGATATTTTGATTTTAAAAAATTGGGATTTTCAGCTTAGATTTAACTAATTTTCCAGACGTCACCAAAAGTAAAGAGTGATGCGTTCAAGGACAGATGAAAAATTGAAAATCTTACAATTTCTTTGTTTTTACATTTTCTGGGTGTGATAAATGGTGTAATTTATTTTTTTAATAATAACATGCCTTTTATTGGGGTTAGAGGTCTAAACCTTTAAGCTCTGTGTGATTTAAAAATAAAATCTAGCTGAAAAACCGTCCATAAAAACCCAAACGATCGGTTCTCTACATGAGAGACACTTTTTTTAGAACATATTCCTTCCGTCACTGTGCCAGATCAGATCTGAGAAATTCAACAACAACTTTTATTTTTTACTTCCGCCTCATTAAAACTGTAAATCAGCCAGTAAATAGCAGTGAGCCAGCAAACACTGATCTGAAAATGTAATAAAAGAAAAATGAAGAACAACAATGATGCTACAAACATTTAGGGAAGAGCAGGACTTTTTTTACTGAATCAACCTTTGAAAAATCCATTTTTAAAAAACCGAATCCAGACACAAGAAGCTCCAGAGTAGAAAGGGTTAGCTATAGATGTGTTCATTAGTTTAGATTTTTAGAAGCGCTGGAAGGTGAGTTTGGCTTCCCTTCAGAGCCGGGTGACCTTTTCCTTCCTGTTTCTCATATTTTCTCTGAGCTCGGCTGACTGTCTCCTGACATTTGCACACTTTTACATCCAGATATGAGCGTCGTCTTTTCTAACTCTGCCAGAATGTAAAGCTGTTCTTGTAAACGCTCCAAAACTGAAACTCCTCCCCGTGTTTCTGTGTTTTCCTGCAGGCTGTAAAGAGGAGGAGTTCACCTGGACCAACTACCTGAGGATGACTAAAGCACAAGTGGCTCCTAAAGAAGTGTTTGCGAGTCCCGGCAGGGTAACGGCCACTGTGCACTTTAATATACGGTGGTTTTATGAAGCTCAAACATGGATGGAGGAGGGCTGGGAAAACTCCAACATCAGGGAGAAGCAGCTGTAATAAAGCACCTCTCTCAGAAAGCACATTTCTGTTCTCTGAGTATTGAATATTGATTTGTAGAACATAGATTGTGGTGATCGAGTTGAGACTGACGTCCTTTTTGATTCCTGCCTTATAGAATTTAATTATCTCATCTGAGGGCATCATAAAATATGCATATAAATATCAGTCTGTCATTTGTTAGTAAATCACTGAAACTATGAGAACAGTCAAGCAGCAGTGTTCATGTTTCATTTATCTGCTGGTTTAGGCCGTGTGTTAATGTGCTTTTTCTCCGTTTAGATCGATGTGAAGTGCGGTTTCGAGACGGGAATGAAGCTGGAGGCCGTCGACCGCATGAATCCATCCCTCATCTGCGTAGCAACCGTCACCGACGTGGTGGACGACCGCTTCCTGGTTCATTTTGACAACTGGGACGACACATACGACTACTGGTGAGCATCTTACTGGGTGCACAGGTTAATAAAGTGACGATATTTATGAAGATGTGCACTACTGTTCAAAAGTCTGGGCTCACTTAGAAATGTCCTTATTGTTGAAAGAAGAGCAGAAGATCACATTAAATGAATGATAAATCCAGTGTAGACATTGTTAATGTGGTAAATGACTATTGTATCTGTAAACAGCTGATTTTTAATGGAATATCTCCATAGGGGTACAGAGGAACATTTCCAGCAACCATCACTCCTGTGTTCTAATGCTACATTGTGTTAGCTAATGGTGCTGAAAGGCTCATTGATGGTTAGAAAACCCTTGTGCAGTTATGTTAGCACATGGATAAAAGCGGAAGTTTTCATGGAGAACATGGAATTATCTGGATGACCCCAGACTTTTGAACGGTGGTGAATGTGTTTACCGCTTTTGATTCAGTCGTTGTACTTCTTTGTCATTGTTTAACTCTGAACCTCACAACCCACCAGAGGTTAAAATGGCACAATTTATCAGAGCCAAAAGCTGTAAAAACACAGAGAACCATCAGATTTTCAACTTTCTAACAGTCCTTGAAGTGTTCCTAGTCATGGCTGTGCTGTTTTTGTAGAGATGCTGGACTTTCTACAGCAGAGAAAGGAGCAAAAAACACTCAGAATTCAGGAGGTTAATGAACTTATTGCTACATGCTGTTTGTGTAGACCCCCTTAACTGTTTTTGTTATCTCTTGTGATAAAATTATGGGCCAGTCAGACCGTTCATTGTGTCATTCCCAACCTAACAAAAACACCTGTGTGGTTTTGCAGAATCTTTAAGGCAAAGAGAATTTATTTATATCACTCTTTCATACCCAAATTCAGCCCAAAGTTCTACACAGAGAGCAAAATGAAGAGGATGTTTAAAACAAGCAAAAGCCCACAGAATTCCTAGCAAACAAATCTAATTTAAAAGAAACTTAATTCAGAACGATGGTGCACATGTTGGTCTTTGGATTGGATGTGAAAGTAGTCAGTTCTGTTCCAAGTCTTTGCTCGTTTGGCGGTTTGTTCTCCATTTGAACGGCATAAAGGCGCCGTGTTCAGATTTGTCATTTCTTTCACAGATTCGTGACTCCAAACGTTGCTCGTTTATCATCTGAAATAAACTCTGGATGTCGTCCCTGTTTGCTCTGATCTCCAGGTGTGACGCCAGCAGTCCGTACATTCACCCGATTGGCTGGTGCCAGGAGAGGAACCTCCCGCTAACGCCACCCCAAGGTGACCAACGTGTTTCCTGTTAATCAGTAGTTTCAGCATGTTAAAGGCAATAACACGGCTCATAAACCTCCACACCAGCTCCGCCTAGTTATCCCTCATGTCCTCAGCATCGTCCTTTTGCTCCTGTTCACGTCGATGCAGGAAATTATATGCAAATTTACACACGTGGGTGGAATGTACACCCCCTGTCAAAAGTTTTAGGACACCGTCTCATTCTAATAAAGTAGAACCTGTCCTATAACTTTTGACAGGGGGTGTATTTCATCACATGGATGTGATCAGGGCAGGACTCTGATCATACATGTAAAGTTTCAGGCAGATTGGAGCATGTTCAGGACATTTACACAGCATTTGAAATTTCATGGAGAAGGATCAAAATTCCAGAGGCCGCCACGGACACGCCCTTTGACTTTGGAAAAAGATTTTAATAACTTTGGATCATTAAGGCCTCCTGTATGTACTGACCCAATTTGAGGTGAATTGGAGTTTCCCCCTAAGAGGAGTTGGCTCTAGAAAAAAATGAAAAATGGGCAAAATCTGACATTCAACGCAAAATAGCTCACTTCCTGTTGGGTTTGGAATGTGGCTGTCACTGACTTTTTTGTTCAGCCTGATGTGCTGCATATGTGTACCAAATGTGGTAGATACACCCCCTGTCAAAGGTTGTAGGACAGGTTCTACTTTATTTGAATGAGAAAGTGTCCTAAAACTTTTGGCAGGGGGTTTATATGTAAAAAATGTTGAAAATAGCTTTCTCACTGTGCACTGTAGGCACAAAGATTAGCACCAGTTACAGGTAAGGAACACACTGTGTGAGCTGTGGAACGGCATGTTCAGGATGAATGTTTGTGTTTGCTTCCACCAGATTACCCAGACCAGGGCCGCTTCTCCTGGTCTCTGTACCTGGAGGAGACCGGATCCAAGGCGGTGGCTGCGGACGCCTTCAAAGTGGTGAGAAGAAGCACTCAGAGTTTTATTATTTTATTCACAGAGAAAAAGTAATTAAAAATCAGAGCACGGCCAGCCGTATCAGCTCCTCACCGTCTGCTAGCTTTATTTGAAACCTTCAGCCTTCAGACAAAACAAATCACTGCTAAGTGGAGCTTCTGAGCAGGAATCTGAGGTGAAACCAAGAAATTACTGATTAGCTTTGAAGGTTCAGTTTAGGTGGGAACTTTTTATACCATATCCTATACATACAGTCATGGAAAAATGGTCAGACCACCTTTGTTTACTTTAACTTCTTGTTCATTTTAATGCCTGGTACCACCAGAGGTCCATTTGTTTGGACAAATATAATGATAACAACAGAGATATCTCATAAAAGTTTAATTTCAGAGCTGATATCAGACATTTTAATGGTTTTCTGGATAATAACCAGAATCCCTTCAGTTCTTCCATCAGTAGCTATGGCATTGTTCTGCCACAAACAACTTCTAGGATTCCATGTTTTCTTTTCTGTCTGTTTTAGTCCCATGATCCACCAGGAGTTAGTACTGATCCAGAACCTTTGTTTCTGATGATGTATTCTTGGCTTCATAAAGTTCAAGAAGAGTTGAAGTAGGTGAGGTGAACGATAATGTTCCTGGTATTTCAACTTTTCAGTATGATTTTTAGGTATAATGTCTCAGCCAGGGAACTTGATTCCTTTTCTCATCTTCTTGAACTGAAAACATCACAGCAGAGATAGACAGATTATCAGCCTGACCCATTGGTGTGGCTGATATTTACCATTTTCCTGATTATCTGTATTTTCATTGGCCAAAAGAGATCATTTATTCGCTCCTATTTCTGTCTTACATACTCAGTTCTAGTCACCCTTGTTAAGGAAGAAGCCTGGTAAGAAGTGACAGGTTCTCTGCTTTCACATGCTGTTAAAACTTTACATCAAATATTGGCTATCGCCCTGGGAAACCCATATCAGTTCATCCCTACTTCACATTCTTTGAACTTTAGAAACCTAATTCCCTATTTGAGATGTGATTGATTTCATAGCAGGTTTTCAGTTGGATCTAGATCTGGTGATTGAGCAGCTAAGGCATGGATCCAACGTTCTGGTTCTCCATCCAGGGGCGTAGTTTAAACAGTTCTTGGTTCCTGAGACGGTGCAAAGCAGTTCAATAAAATTCTCCCCCACTTTAAAGTTGAGAGGATGTGTAGTTGTTTTAGGAGAGGGCTTTAGGAATGGAAGATTAAATGTTCTCACATCTTATCAGCTTTTCCTTTACACTACAATAAATGTAGGACCTTAACATGGAATCTGTCTGACATGTTCATAGCAGTTGAATTTAAACCATCCTTTGTGTCCAGCGGGCGGCCCACAGCTTCCAGCCGCAGATGAAACTGGAGGCTGTAGACAAGAGAAGTCCTGGTCTGATCAGAGTGGCCACGGTGGAGGAGGTGGAGACTCATCGCATTAAGGTAACAACTGCAGTTTGTTTGTGCGCTGAGGCTGTGAAGATTCTGATCTTATATGTGTGTGATATCGTTTAATATTTTTCTGCGGCTCCCTCAGGTCCATTACAGCTTTAACTGAGTACTTGTCTTCACTAATGGTTTTGATGGACCGTCTGGAATAAGAGCTGATGTGTTCTGATGCTGTAATATGCGTATTTACAGTCATCTCAGGGCTCGTTATACCGGCTGAGCTGTGTGGGTTGTGAGTGAATATGTGGTCAGTTTTGATTTGTGTTGCTGCTCAACGTCTGCTCTCGGTTCAGGTCCATTACGACGGCTGGAGTCACGTCTATGATGAGTGGATGGACTCGGATCATCCAGACGTCCATCCGGCAGGCTGGTGTGAGGCGACCGGTCACCCTCTGAAAGTTCCCCCACGGGACGGCAAAATACAGCAGCTCCATGGTAGCAAACAGCTTCATTAAAACTATTACTATTGATTCCTAGCTTCAAACCAGAGCAACAGTAAATATTATGTGCTGACCAGCTTTTGTTACCCACATTATTGGTTAAATTTAATGCTGACAGTGCTGCATGAGAATTAATTAACATTACACGGTGTGTATGTGGATATAAGTTGTAATCAAAAAGTTCCAGGACTCTGTCAGGGTGACGAAACCAACAAAAAAAACAATGTCACGTGTTTATAAAATGTGTTCGGCATGGTCTGCGATAATCTCCTAAACCTTGTTAAACACCAACCATTCAACTTAAATTTGACTCTGAGGAAAAGAAAGAAGTTTCAGGGAGCCAAATCTAGTGAGTAGTTGAGGTGGAGAATGAAAGCTGTGCTGTTTTGGCTTAACAAGATGTGTGAAATCGCTGCACTATGACAACACAGTTCTGTTTTTTTGCATTTAATTCTCCCTTTGACACCCTGATGCTACATGCCCACTAGATGAGTTTTTCGTGCATGTAAACGTGTCACATCTGACAATCTCCCACTTGCTGGGTGGGTCCTTGAGGCCAGCAGTCAGTGTTCAACTCCTGCTTCCTTCTTCTCCAACCATCATGCCCCTGATTGAAAAAACACATCGACTCAGGAGCTGTCTGCTGCTGGATTTAAAGCTGGACCAACATGGAGGCTCGGTCACAAACTTTTTCTTTTATTACGTAAACAGTCCGTCCATCCATCCATCCATCCATCCATCCATCCATCCATCCATCGTCTTCTGCTTATCCAGGTCATGGAGGCACGACCAGGCGTCCCTCCTCAACACTTTCCAGCTCTTCCTGGGGGATCCCAAATGTGTTCCCAGGCCAGATGAGATATATAATCCCTCCAGTGAGTTCTGGATGTACCCCAGGGTCTCCTCCCAGGCTGACGTGTTTGAAAAACCTCCAAAGGAAGTCTCCCCTGAGGCATCCGAACCAGACGTCCACTCCACCTCCAGTGGTTCCTTTGGAGGTGAAGGATCAGCAGCTCTACTCTGAGCTCCCTCCAGATGTCTGATCTTCTCCTCCTATCTCTCAGGCTGAGCCCAGACACCCTACAGAGGAAGCTCATTTCAGACGCTTGTATCCATGATCTCATTCTTTGGGTCACTACCCAGAGCTCATGACCATAGCTGAGGGTTGGAACGTAGATGGATGGAAAACTGAGATCTTCACCTTGTGGCTCAGGTCCCTCTTACAACGCCTTCATTACTGCTGACACTGCTCCAATCCTCCTGTCCATCTCTAGCTCCATTCTACCATCACTCCTGAACAAGATCTCGAGATACTTGAACTCCTTCCCTTGGAGAAACAACTCCCCCCAACCCAGTGGAAGCAATCCACTGGTTTCCAGCAGAGAACCATGGCCTCAGACTTGGAGGTGCTGATCCCTCCTTTGATTGGACAGCAGTGTTGATTTGCCATGTAGATGGAAGTCTGAAATGTAGTGTTCAGTGTGGTCGGTTGCTGCTTGAAGGTTGCTGTTGTTGGTGACATGAAGATAGCGGACAGGAAGGACAAAGCCACCTGAAATGTGCAGCCAATGGCAGGCTTCTACCCACATCTACATCCTGTACGAGTCAGACTAATAGCATACGACATCCTGCGCTACGTGCACAGTCTTGGAACTTTTCGATCAACCCTCACACATATGAACATTTCCCTCTGTATTTCCGTGTCTGTAGGTGTGAGGGACCCTCCTGCTACCGGCCAGACCACCTACCCCTCCTCTGTTCCCTGTAAACCCATCAGCCACCCCAGAACCAACAAGTACAGCTTCCACAACAGGTGAGTACACGACCTGAGTCTGATCCTGTGATCTAACGTCTGATTTAAACCCCATTTTGAAAGATATTTTAGATATAACACATGCAGTGGACACAGATTTCTGTCTGTTGGTAAAGTGGAGCTCTATCTCTGGAGCAGGAAATGTCCGACTCCCGGTTGTGACGGTTCGGGTCATGTGACCGGTCGTTTCACCGCCCATCACTGCATATCCGGCTGCCCGTTGGCCGAGCGTAACCAGGGCAGGCTGAAGGCCGACCTGTCCGACTCAGAGTGCAAGAGAAACCTTTTCTTCGGCCAGAGGACCAAGAAGACTCACTACCGTGGCAGGTAAAGGCGTGTGGGGGTGAGTGTGTGCAGGTTTGCTTTAGTCTCAAACTAATCTTTTACTTTGGTTTCCAGGATTGGTCGTCCTCCCAAATACAGGAAGAACCAGCAAAGAGACTACCAGAGTAAGTTCTCTAAACGCAGCATCTGGATGTGAGTGGGAGTGGATGCATTTACCTGACAAGGTAGTCCAGTCATTAGTCTAAACCAGGGCTGTCCAACATGAGGCCCGTGGTCCAAAAGTGGTCCTCCAGAGGGTCCAATCTGGCCCTCAAAGGGTCAAAATTACAGAGAAGACATTAACTGCAGATTGTAAATTAGTAAAACTATAAATTTAAAATAATATCTAGACCGGGCTGCACAGTAGACGTAGTGGTTAGCACTTTGGCCTTGCAGCAAAAAGATCCCCGGTTCGAATCCCGCCCTGGCCCTGGGATCTTTCTGCATGGAGTTTGCATGTTCTCCCTGTGCATGCGTGTGTTTTCTCCGGGTACTCCGGCTTCCTCCCACAGTCCAAAAACATGCTGAGGTTAATTGGTTACTCTAAATTGTCCGTAGGTGTGAATGTGAGTGTGATTGTGTGTCTGTATATGTAGCCCTGTGACAGACTGGTGACCTGTCCAGGGTGTCCCCTGCCTTTGCTCAAGTCAGCTGGGATAGACTCCAGCACCCCCACGAACCTAGTGAGGATAAAGCGGTGTATAGAGGATGGATGGATAATATCTAGACCATGACAAGTTGTTCTGATCGTACAGTAAAATACTAGATTGTTCATTGTTCTTTTGCTGTTTTGTGTCTCATTTTTGTAATATTATTTTGTCTTGTTTTTGTTGCTTTTTGTCTTTTTTGTGTCTTACTTTTGTCGTTTAAATATAAAGTAAAATCCTTTATCATTTCACAACATTAAATAATAAAATCAAATGTACATATAAAACAAAACAATATTAAAAATGACAACATATGCAAAAGAGTTAAGATAAATACAATGTGGGAGGTCAATGAGATGAAATAAAAACATTAAAATAGAAAAATATGGTCAGGAAGCTGCATGTAAGCAGCATTAGAAGCATTAAGTGACGCTGTGCATTCAGGTTTCTGATGGATCGTAGTAAAAAGCTGTTTCTCATCCTGGATGTAGGATGAGGACATCTCCAGTGATGGTTTTGTGTGGTTATTCATCCACAGACATGTCCTCAGAGGGAGTGTATCCGTCGCTGTTCATGTCGGCTCTGAGCGGTCAGTCGGACCGGACTCTGTCTCTCTGCTGGGAGCAGCACTGTAAGCTGCTGCCCGGCGTTCAGGGGATTCACGCCAGCCAGGTGGCAGCATGGAGCGTGGAAGAGGTCAGCAGCTTACCTTCATGTGTATGTCTTTTTTTATGTGACTTCTCTGGTCTGATAACGAATGTCCGTGCTGCAGGTCTTCAGGTTTGTCCAGAATCTGATCGGCTGTGAAGAACAGGCTCGGCTCTTCAAAGAAGAGGTGAGACTATCAGAGTGAATGAATTAAATGCGCACATGGACACAAACGGAGTCTCAGGCATGCATAGGTCTAAAACATTTCCTTTACATTTACTCTTGAACTTGCATGAGGCATGAAGCGTCTGCTTGTTCAGAGCACACGCATGTTTCTACTCATTCACACAGCTTAAATTAAATAGTTACACTTATTATCAAATTGTTATGTAAAGCTCTGTGCCACACAAAAACATCTTTCATTTAACTTCAATCTTTTGGCTCCATCGCTATGTTGTATACAGCTTTTCTCTGGTTTCCTTCAGCTGAAAATAAAGAAACACATTAGTGTAGCACGGCTGCAGAAACATTGATTTCCACTCTTGAACTTGCATGAAACACGTTTGTTTTTTTGTTCTTGCTTATCAAAAGGATATTCTAAGAGGTGTCCAGATAGCTAAACTTGTTGAGCATGGGACCCATAAACAGGGGCAATGGTCCCAGACACAGCGGCCTGGGTTTGATTCCCGCTCGTGGCCCTTTGCTGTGGGTCTTCTCCCCTGCTTTCCTGTCTGCTTCTTAACTTGTCAAAAATGGCCAAAAAATAACTTTAGGCATCATGTTAACATGTAATATGTTCAATAGAAAATCAGACTTTTGTAAATAGTTTGGTTGATAGTCGTATCAAACTGTGAATCCTGAACAGTTTATTCATGTAAAACTAGCATTAGTTCGACTTCTCATAAAATCATGGTGCATAAAAAAGTTGCTATGGTAACGTAGCTGATGACGGTTATCACAGGAGAGGAAATAAAGGTTTTTTACAGAGCAGCACTACGTCTGCATCTCTCTACCAACCGTCACTATTCTTCCTCTTTACTGATGATGCCCTCCTGTATTTGGGATCATAACTTATGAAACTTATGCTGTTATATCGCCTAATTACACCATAATTGCAGCTGAAAGGTAAATATTTACCAGTACCAGGTGACACTAATTGTAAGGCACATGACAGGTCATGTCAGAATTCAGAAAGTTTCCGACAGCCTCAACCTGCCACCTCCTCCTCCTCCTGTTCTTACTCCGCCGCTGTTTGCGTCCCTCCAGATGATCGACGGGGAGGCGTTCCTGCTGCTGACCCAAACCGACATCGTGAAGATCATGAGCATCAAGCTGGGTCCCGCCCTCAAGATCTCCAACGCCATCCTCATGTTCAAGAGCACAGACGAGGGACTCAAGTGATCCCGCTCGCTGGGAGCCGATCATCATGTGCCAAATTCATTCTGTTGCAGGGGAAAAGACCCTGAACCCTTTTTCATGTGTTTGGTGTCCTGTACCCATCAGAGAGAGGGAGGGGGGGAGGCCAGGAAATTGGAAAATCTGGATATTATGGGGGGAATGATGGCAAAATCTTGTATAGTTGACAAATTGCTGGACAAATCTGAGTTCAGTATCAGGGTTCAGTTATTACTGTTCGTTACCGTCCACAGCGTGTTCGGCTAAAAAACCTCAAGTAAGTTCATTTCCAGCCACATATTTTCATGTTGAATTTGAATGATAAGCCTTGCTGTTTCAGGTTCTGCATCAGTTTAGAGAGGACGTCTTAAAAAAGAAGAAAACTGATTCTTTTAAAGACATATGTTGGTTTTCCTGCTCCCCAGATTTAGACAAAATAAAGAGAATATGCAGAAAGATCCAGAAAAACTGATTGAACTCATGGGACTGGACAGGGGAAATGTAGGGAAGAAGTCAGAGGAGGTAAATGCAGTAAGTGAGGCTCCTGCAAGCTTCACGTTTTGTGCAATAAAGAAGAGTAACACTAATATTACAGCTCCTTGTATTTATCAGACAAACTGTTGCACTGTGACAGTATAATATAGGAAATAAGCTGCTTTATTTAGACTGTTGGAAAAAGAATTACGGCAGAATTTCAGGATCTTTATGAAGCTATTTTTGTTTTCTGCCTCGAAATGTGAAAAGTCAAGCGACAGAGGAGCTGTACAGTTTAAAATGGACATAAACGCCACAGTTTTTAATCTCTATATGCAAAAGGTCTGAAATTATTTTTTAGCAAATCTTAATAGATGAAAAGGACTCTTTGCATTGGCATTTTAGCACAACTGTGAAACCCAAATGATGATATTCCCACACTTGGTCACTAGAGAGTGCAAAAATCCACATTTTTAGCACTATAAAGACGTATTTGGTCTCTAGCCAGTGGAGCTCTGTACAGTTTACGTGTGATGGAAACTCCATTCAGACTGTGTTCACCCAGATGTTTACATTTTATGTCAGAGTTGGTTTAAAAAAATGAATCTACTGTATGGAGTTGACATTGTGAGATGAAAGTTGAATGTTTTAAGGGCTCTTGGAATCTTAAATATTACTTCTTTGCGTGTCTCTCTGGTGGGCTTCGTGCGTGTGCGTGTCAAGATAATCTCGGGTCACAATCGTCATTCAATCCATAAGAATCAATAAACGTCCAAAGCTGTCTCGTCTGATTGATGCCTCTGTGTCCTGACTCATTACGGATCACTAATGCTGCATTTCCTGCGCTCTGTGCGGCCGTTGTGTGCATTGTACTATTGACTATAAACTTACTTTGCTTATATCACATCCCCCCTATTGACCATATTGTCGTCAACAGTCGTCCGTGGGGGTGGACGCTCCTTCCACACCCTTCCTGCCTGAACTGCTTATCTTCTTGTTCCATTGCAGATACCAGAGCACGGGCATCTCTGATAACTTACTGCTGCAGACTGAAAGTACAAACTCAGTTGACTGTAGGATGGAAAATGTTTCATGTAAGAAGGAGTTTTAGCCTCCAGTACTACTGTGAGGAACCTCGGAGTTATCTTTGACCAGGACATGTCCTTTAACTCACACATAAAACTAATCTGTAGGACTTCATTCACCTGAGAAATATTGTAAAAATCAGGCACATTCTGTCTCAGAGTGATGCAGAAAAAGTAGTCCATGGTTTTGTTACTTCCAGCCTTCACTATTGTAATTCCTTATTATCAGGTTGTCCCAATGGTTCTCTGAAACATCTACAGCTGATCCAAAACGCTGCAGCCAGAGTACTGACGGGAGTTAGCAGAGAGATCATATTTCTCCTGTACTGGTTTCTCTTCATTGGCTTCCTGTTAAATCTAGAATAGAATTTAAAATCCTTCTTCTGACATATAAAGCTCTGAACAACCGATCTCCATCAAGTCTTAAAGACCTGATAGTACCATATTATCCTAGAAGAAAGCTTGGCTCTCTGACTGCAGACTCCAGACCCTTTACCTGAAGAAACATTCCAGGGCCAAGAAGGAGCTTCACGTCATGATGCTGCTTCCACCGTGCTTCACGTCATGATGCTGCCTCCACTGTGCTTACCTAAATATTTCCTCAGGTATGAGTACAAAATAAATTACTGAAGTTAACTTTTAAGGCATCTTTGAAAATAGAAAAAAAAGTTTAACGACGAGTTTACTTTAAAGTTCAAGCACAGTTTTGAAAAGGGGGGAAATGAAATGAAAATGATTTCCTCGGTGCTGGAGGTTAGGCTTTGGATCCCCTCTTTTTGATTAAAAAAATTGATGATTGCATCTCTTAAGACAAGACAAGATCAGAGCAATCTAATATTTGCAAGGTTACAGCAGCAAAGGTAGTGCAAACATTTAGCAAATGTACTACTAAAATAAAAATAAACCAAAATAAACCAAGATATACATAATTCCTGATTCAGTAAACACAGTCATACACATGCCAGTGGTGTTACAGATTCTTTCATGAGTGGAAATACTGACATAAGCATTAATATTGCACAGATTATGATCTATTATCTCTTATTTTGAAAGCAAAGAGGAAAGTCTGGACAAGCAGCACTTTCCCTTTTCCACATGAACACACCCACAGTCTGCCCCGCCTCCTTTCAACTTTTCATCAATGATTCACTCTGTTGAAGTCGACCTTCCTTCAGTACGTCTGGAGTAAAGACGCTGCGACCTCAGAGCAGCTCCAGACTCCTCACAGATCTCTGGTTGAGTTTCCTCAGTGTCCTGAAGCCCACAGACCGACTCTGATCTCCTCATCTTCTGCAGGTGAGGAACCTCAGCTGCTCCTCATGCATAGAGTCTGTTCTGTTTAGAGGTTATTTTATTTAGTGGGAGACAATACAGCTGGTACAATATTTAGAGTAAACACAGACATGGTATGTGAGATCCTTCAGGGTATTGATGATACTCTGATATCACTGCTGGGTCTGCAGAGGTCAGGCCGTATTAAATCTTCACTGGTTGGTCTTTTATTGGTGTTTCTTGTTCTTATTCATCTTACCATGCTCCTGTTCTTTAAGAAAAATGCTAATATTTCAGAGAAGAGAGCTTTGTATGAGTTTATGTTTGATTAGTTCTATTTTTTGTACCAAACTTAAAGGATTAATTCTGTTTTGTTGGTGATTTTAATCAGTTTGGTGCACCGGTGCAGGTTTTCAGAGCTGAGGGTGTTTTGGTCGTGTGTCTGCTCTGAGGAATAAACCTTTGAACAGACGGAGCGAAGCTTTATGTACCTGTGGAGGATTAAAAGCAGGTTATCATAAATGTTGTAAAGTCCTGTCACGTCTTCTCCCTGTGTCCATATGAAGTATTTTCTTTGCCAATTTAGAAAATGCATTTCATGTTTCACCTGCAAGTGTTTTATCCAAAATGCAAAAAAAGAGAAATGGTCTCATCTTTTTATTTTATCCACTTTTTAAAAAGAATTTCTGCCACTTTATTCAGCTTTTAAACCAGATGCTTTCTTTTGGTAGATTTAAATGTGCAAATAAGGTGTTTAATAATTGTACTGATTGGTAAAATGGTAAAATTCTACATGTTTTAGGCCAAGCAGGTGAGGAGTTAATTTTGCATGAGACTGAGACACGTCAGCACACTTTAACGAGTTCCCTGAGGAGAACATCAGTGCTCTGAAATTCAAAGTGAAGAAAATGTCTTCATTTTTGACATTAAGTCTTCTACATTAATCTTATAATTTCATTAATATGAGTGATCTTTTTCATGCCCTGATCCTTATATTTGTGTTACCCGTCCATCCATGTCTCAAACATTGCTTTAATGTGGCAAAAACATCCATTTGGACTCAGCAGTGAACCGAACAAAATGTGGTGGTTAAGGGTCAGAGGTTTATCTAAGGTTGGCTCATGGTGTCATTCCATGTCCATCTCCAGCGAGGTTTTCCAGGTTATCTTGGGTGATTCCAAGGAATTCCCAGGCCAGATAAGATATGTCGTTCCTCTGGTGAGTTCTGGTGTGACCACAGAGTTTCCTTCCAGTTGGAAAATCTCCAAATTAAGGCACGGCAAATTTATTTAAAGAGCACAGTTCATGCATAAGACCGTTCAAAGTGCTTTACAATGGCAAAGAGAATAATAACAAAGATGATTTAAAAGGTAGTCATTTAAAGCATGCATAGAAAAAACATAATTTAAGCAATAAAATGAACATGGAATTTTATTACAGTAAAAACAAAGAAATTAAAACTCATAAAAAGAGAGATTAAAATATAGTCACTTTAAAAGTTCCAGTGCAGTTCTGGTGTTAAGACGGTCATCAATTAAAGGCAACAGTCAATAAATGAGTCTTTATTCTTGATTTAAAGGAGCTGAGGGTTTCAGCAGACCTACAGGTTTCTGGAAGTTTGATCCAGATGTGTGGAGCATAAAACTGAAAGCTGCTTCTCCATGTTTGGTTCTTTGGTTCATGTTTGGACTTCTTTAGTGTTGGTGAGGACTCTAGCAGCAGCGTTCTGGATCAGCTGCAGGAGTTTTATGGACGTTTCAGTCAGACCTGTGGAGACAATGTTACAGTAATCTGATCAAATTAAGATAAAACATCCACGTTTTTCAATCTGTGGCTTTTTAAAAGAAAATCCATGTTTGAAGCATCGTCTGCTGTCACGGCTACGACTTTGTTTTAGCAAAAGCAGCTTCATGGGCCAAACGTGAGCAAATACAAGGAACTTAATTTTTCTTAAACTCAGACACTTTATACTCTTCACTGTATTGTATTTGTGGACAGATGTGGATGTAAACTGCAACCTGATTGGCTGAAGCTCTAGTATTTCAGTAAATAGGCAGATTCCGGATAAAATCTGTATTTCCTGCCATACGTCCGACAATCCGTCTGTCCATCCATCATCCATCCATCCATCCATCCATCCATCCATCCATCCATCCATCCATCCATCCATCCATCCGGTTGAGTCGTGGAGGCAGCAGATGAAGCAGGTCATTCCAGACGTTCCTCCTCCCACCAACACTTTCCAGCTCTTCCTGGAGGATCCTGAGGTGTTCTCAGGCCAGATGAGATATATAATCCCTCCAGCAGGTTCTGGTTCTACCCCGGGGTCTCCTCCCAGGCAGACGTGTTCGGAAAACCTCCAAAGGAAGTCTCCCTGGAGGATCTGAACCAGATGTCCAAACCTCCTCCACTGGTTCCTTTAGAGGCGATGGTGAGGATTGGAATATAGATGGACGGTAAATCACCACAATGGTTCAGTACAACGCCCACATTACTGCTGACGCTGCACCAATCCTCCTGTCCATCTCTAGCTCCATTTTACCATCATCCTGAGCAAGAGCCTGAGATATCTGAACTCCTTTGCTTGGGGAAGCAACTCCCCCCAACCCGGAAGCCTCAAAACATCTCTGAACTTTTTAAAATGAAGTCTAAATAACGTCAGTGTCAGTAAGTCCTTTGCCTTTAAGCCTATAAATAGATAAGAAGCCTGAAGCTGTGGAGGAAAAGGCCTGAACTCACATAAAGGAGCTTTTGTTTCATTTGCGTGTATGCATGTGTGGGAGACTGTGCTTATCCCGTATTTTCTGTCAGATATGAAAATGACACTACAATATTTATTGTGTAAACATGTTCTCTGACACACACACACACACACACACACCACTGTCTTTCTATCACTTCAGAGGACGTTCCATCGGCTCACTGTAACTTCCTGCTGAAACCAAAACCATAAACTGTCCTTCCTTAATGCTAAAATTTCATGATTTATGTTTTCTGGAAGAATTTATGCCCCCGAAACACGAGTACTGCAAAGACACACACAAACACGCTTACATGTATGTGAGAACAGTATGCGGTTTATCCACATGGACCCTTATTGTCTGTCTGTTGTTCCAGCATCTCGTTCCTCACAAACCAGAACTACCAGCTTCTCTGGATCCTCAGGCTGTCAGACTGAGGTCAGCAGGTGATTTGGAAACACAAACACACACATGGACACACAAGAACACACAACAACGGAAGACATTAAGCAGCCGGTTTCCTCTGAGTCGGTGCTCTTCGGGAGAAATATGATGAAAACGTGACTGAATCCTAAAACCTTCTTCCTCTCGCTTCCTGTTCCAGGTGTGTGTCCAACCCTGATGCTGAGTCTCCAGTAGGAATAGAACATCATGGCACACTGTAATGTGAGTATATTTATATGGATAATTGCAGTAACGCTCTCCTTTATAACACCTTTGTTGTTTTTGCAGTTTTCCCTTTTTACTGCCGCACTCATTACATTACTTAAATTTAATTTCCTCTTTCACTGTGTATTTTTATTGTTAGCTTTGTCACTTTATGGGGCATTTTATGATTTAGTAAATTTTTTAATTCACAGTTTGCTTTAATTTAACCTCCTATTTAACCCCCCCATCTTTTTTTTTTAAAAGAGTATATTGTTCATAATAATGATAATAATAAAATGTGATTTCCAACAGCAGGATGTTTTCATCAGATGCTTTTTAAACACAGTATTTCTACAGTATTCATATTGTACGTTTCCTCATGAGGCGATGGGACTCAGAGTCTCATATTTTATCCTTTAACGATGAATGCATTGATTGTGCTGCTGTTTATGGAGAAGGTGGTGTTTGGTAGATCCATCCATCCATCCATCCATCCATCCATCTATTCATCCATCCATCCATCCATCCATCCATCTATTCATCCATCCATCCATCCATCCATCCATCATCCATCCATCCATCTGCCCGTCTGTCCATCCATCCATCCATCCATCCATCCATCCATTTCTCTGCCCGTCCGTCCATCCATCCATCCATCTATCCATCCATCTGCCCGTCTGTCCGTCCATCCATCCATCCATCCATCCATCCATCCATTCATTCATCTGCCCGTCCATCCTTCCATCCATCCATCCATCCATCTATCCATCCATCCGTCCATCTATCCATCCATCCGCCCATCTGTCCATCCATCCATCCATCCACCTATCCATCCATCCATCCATTCATTCATCTGCCCGTCCATCCTTCCATCCATCCATCCATCCATCTATTCATCCATCCATCCATCCATCCATCCATCCATCTATTCATCCATCCATCCATCTATCCATCCATCCATCCATCCATTCATTCATCTGCCCGTCCATCCTTCCATCCATCCATCCATCCATCTATTCATCCATCCATCCATCCATCCATCTATTCATCCATCCATCCATCCATCCATCCATCCATCCATCCATCTATTCATCCATCCATCCATCCATCCATCATCCATCCATCCATCTGCCCGTCTGTCCATCCATCCATCCATCCATCCATCCATTTGTCTGCCCGTCCGTCCATCCATCCATCCATCTATCCATCCATCTGCCCGTCTGTCCGTCCATCCATCCATCCATCCATCCATCCATCCATCCATCCATCCATCCATCCATCCATCCATCCATCCATCCATCCATTCATTCATCTGCCCGTCCATCCTTCCATCTATCCGTCCATCCGTCCATCTATCCGTCCATCCGTCCATCTATCCGTCCATCCGTCCATCCATCCGTCCATCCGTCCATCCGTCCATCCATCCGTCCATCCATCCATCCATCCATCCATCCACCTGTCCGTCCATCCATCCATCCACCTATCCATCTATACACAGTTTACTCCTCATCAGGGTCATGGGGGGCTTTAGTCTATCCAGCTGACTGAGGGTGAAGGCAGGGAACACCTGGACAGGTAGCAGTCCATCACAGGGCTACACATAGAGACAAACATTCACACCTACAGACAGTTCAGAACCTCAGCATGTTTGTGGCCTGTGGGAGGAAGCTGGAGAACCTGGAGAAAAGCCACACATGTACAGGAGAACATGGAGACTCCATGCAGGAAGATCCCAGGAAGACTGGGACATGAACTGGGGATCTTCTAGCTGTGAGGCGACAGAGCTCCTCTGATGAGATTCACCCTAAAAATATGACGATTTGAAAATGACAAACTGATATTTAGTTGCTTCCCCTATTTAAGGAGGAGTAACTTGTGTCAGTCCTTCTTCTTACTAGATGATTTTCACCTCTTTCTTATGATTCATGTGTTTCAAAAATGAAATAAAACTGATAATATCAGGAACATTGGGACTTTAAACTCATTGTGTTTCTGGTTTTGGATGAAAGTGTCTTTAAACTCCAGTAAGTCATGCATTACCTGAGTTGTTTCTTTCAGTTGCTGAAGTGTTTTTCTGTTTTCCAGCTGCGGTCAGCGTCCTCCTCCACTCACAACGACGTGAACCTGGGACCCTCAGCCAACCCACAGTCAGTACTATTACTGCTATATAGATTTACAGTATTACTTTGCCTTTTCCACCGTTTGTGTGCTGCTAAATAAAGCTCTTCTCTGGTTGTTGTGTCATTCTGTCTGTTAAACGACACAAAGCATTTAATAAATGACTGGTCTGTTTCAGTGCCAAACCAACTGACTTTGACTTCTTGGCTGTCATTGGCAAAGGGACGTTTGGAAAGGTAACACACCCAAACCTGCTGAATCCTGTTTGATTTTCTCTCAATAGTTTCCTGGTTGTGACGCCTTCAGGTCACATTTTCACCCACAGAGACTCTTTTGTGAATGTTTTATTGAAGGAGATCAAATGACAAACTTTGCTGCAGGTTTTAATGTAGGATCACATGAATTAAAAGAGTCTGTAAGTCAGTGGTGTCCAACATGAGGCCCGTGGTCCAAAAGTGGTCCTCCAGAGGGTCCAATCCGGCCCTCAGAGTGTAAAAATTACAGAGAAGATATTAATGCAGATTGTAAATTAGTAAAACTATAAATTTAAAATCGTTTCTAGACCATGACAAGTTGTTTGGATCATAAAGTAAAATCCTGGATTGTTCTTTGTTTTGTGGTCATTTTGTGTCTCATTTTTATATTTTGTCTAATTTTTGTTGTTTTTTGTCTGACTTTTGTCGTTTGTCTCCTGTTATTGTCATTTTGTTTTTCATTTTTGTCATTTTTTGTTTTCTTTTTGTCTCACTTGCGTCACTTGTCATTTTGTGTGTCGCTTTGTTTCTCACTTTTGTCTCGTTTTTGTAAAATCTTGCCTTGTTTTTTGTCTTTTTTCTGTAGTTTTGATCGTTAATCATTGATCTTTTGCTGTTTTGTGTCTTGATTTTGTAATATTTTGTCTAGTTTTTGTTGTTTTCTTTTTTTTTGTCTGACTTGTCGTTTTGATCCTAAAGTACTAGATCGTTCATCGTTCTTTTGTCATTCTGGGTCTCATTTTTGGAATATTTGGTCTTATTTTTTGTTGTTTTTTGTCTTTTTTGTCTGACTTTCATCATTTGTCTCATGTTTTTGTCGTTTTGTGTCTCGTTTTTGTAATATTTTGTCTTGTTTTACTTGTTTTCTGTCTTGTTTTGTCAGATTTTATTGTTTTGATCATACAGTAAAATCCTCTCTGGTTCAGTTCCTGATGACTAAATGTGTCTTTGTAGACACTCTGTGATCTGGAAGTTCAAAATGCTTCATGAATCATTAACCTACTGTCCTCTGAGGCCTCTTAAAGTTACCTGAACGTCAACAGAGCAGCTTTAAACTAGAAAATAGACTAAAAAAAACCTCTATGATTGTTTCCTGTGCTGATATGTTTCCACATCAACATAACTTGAGTGTTTCTGTTTCCTGCAGGATGCTATCAGAGTTTCTTGTCTTTGTATCAGATTTCTCAGCACCACCTGTTTCCACAGATCACATCTCTGTGTTGTGTGTACTTCTAAATGAATGTCCTGAACACAGCGTGTAAAAGATGCTGGCTGCAGACTGTTTACCAAACTAACAAGAAACCTCCATGCAGGTCCTGCTCGCCAAACTCAAAGCTGACAACAAGTTCTACGCCGTCAAAGTGCTGCAGAAGAAGATCATCCTGAAGAGAAAAGAGGTGGGAGCTGCTGGACACACAAGGCACACCGAAGCTCCAGTAGTCTACATTCAATCTGGAAAAACAAGGATTTTTTTTTTGACTCTGCAACCTCATTCTAGAGCAGAATATTGTCAAAAAATTGCAGGTACCGATGCAAACTTATCAGTGTATGATGTGTGAGGGAGTGAATAAGTTCTTTTATCACGTTATGACCTGAATTACAACCAGATAAGACGATAAAGGGGGAATATGTGAGCATCTCTGAGGGTTATTAGTAAACAGCTTCAATCTTATCTCATCTGGAGCTTGTTCTGTACAAAGGACGGATTTTAACCCACTTGGAAAACAAACTGGGTCAGTTTAGCCTGACAACACGAAGACAACGTCCAATCAGACTCACTCCTCCTGCTTTAATCATCCGTACGATCTAAAATATAAAAGATGTGTCTGCTTCATTGCTGGTTGTTCCTGAAGTCTACATTAAAACGTGAAGCTTCCACAGACTAGTGAACAGATAAATGTGACCTTTCCCCTCCTCTCACCTGTCACCTGGCTGTTCCCTCTCACCTGTACAGGTGTGACCGTCGCTCTCCTTTTATTTGGTCGTTTTTGGTCTTTGTTTTTATTTTCTTGATGTTTTCCAGAAATTTAGTTTCATTCATTTATTCTAGTTTGTATACAAAAATGAGAAAGATTCAGTTTTACCTAAATGAATAAACACATATTTATTTTCTCAAATGTAAAACTCTGGTGACCTGTTTAATTTGAAAAAGAATAATGGATCAAAAACTGTTAATTAGCAATGAAATTAAGTTATAATATGAATTTTTGTGTAGTGTAAAATCTCTGCAATATTGTGCCATTTGACATAGTATATTATTATTTATTATTATTATTATTATTATTGTTTAAATGAATATTTTACTTAATTTTTTAAAAACTGAATTTTGTTCATGAAGGCGTTTCTCTTCCTCTGAAAATAACATGAAATAATTCAAATTGATTAAAAGATTTAAATGCATAAACAAACATAAATAACACAACTAAAGTGTAGTTAAAGAGATGTAACAAATAAGAAGCTGTTAGATTCTGCAGATGATGTTAGATAAAATGCAGAATGAATGAAACCGGAAAGACAGATAAATACAGCTTAAACAGTGAAAGATCCAGAAAACACTAAAACTCCCTCACTGAAAACCACTTAGCCATGCTTGTCCTCTTTAATGGATTTTTAGAGTTTATTTGGATCGAAGCTCAAACATATTCTGGGAAAATGATGCACTCAGTCGCGATATTCGCACAAACATTCATCATTTTAAAAGTAACAAGTAAAATATTTCATTTAAAGTGTAGTAGTTGTCAAACTAATAGACTTTAAATGAAACTCCGTGTTTCCATCGTATTTTTCTCTTTTCTCTCTGCAGCAAAAGAACATCATGGCGGAGAGAAACGTGCTGCTGAAGAGTCTCAAGCATCCTTTCCTGGTTGGACTCCATTACTCCTTTCAGACACCAGACAAGCTCTACTTCGTCCTGGACTACGTAAACGGAGGAGAGGTAGGAGCTCTGATTAGTTCAGAAATAACCTTATTTTCAGATTCAAACTTAATTGAACTCGGACAAAAATGTACTCAAAACAGGAAGGAAAGTCACTGTTTTCTAGAAAACAAGCTAATATTTTGGCATTATAAGTGGAAAGTCATCTCTTAACCTTCTCAACCCCAAAATGCACCACAGAGTTTGAATTGCATTTTATCTTTAAATAATAATAATGATAATAAAAATGACCCTATTTGTTTTCAAAAACCTTAAACTGTAAAAATCGAAAGAATGAATGAAGGTCCTTGAACTACTCATCTGATCTGGAAATGTAATCAAATCTGAGAATAAAATTGTGATATTTCATCAAAGTCACTTTATTCTGCAAGTCTCATTAGAAGTCCAATAATATCGACCTGATATCGGCATAAAAATGTAATATCGGTCAATATCGTTATCGTTCTTTTTTGCCTATCATGAAAACCAATAAAATAATGCCTGGATTTATGTAACAGAGTCACAGAGGGAGGAAGAGTGTGAACTGTTGTTTGAGACAGTTAAAAAAACATAAATATGGCATTTTTTTCCATAACTTCAGTTGAAGTAGTTTTCTTATTTTCCATCTGAAAGCTTTGATTCATCTGAGAATGCATCCAAAGAGGCATCACAATAAAATGAGGCCTGATGTGTTAATTCCACCACCGGAGATATGAGATGTTACCTCAAATTAGTTTAATAAAAAACAGATATCGGTATTGGTTGATATCGGTGATTGGCAAAAAAGCCAAATATCGGACATCCCTAATATGTACAATATTTTTCCACACGTGTTGCCAATACTAGGAAATAAATTGTGACTTTAGACACAATATATATGATCTATTCACATGTTTAAGTTTAAACATTGCCTGCAGTTCAGCTGAAAAGTGCCTGATTTTTGAATGAGTGTCTAATGGCTTCATGGTTGCACTGATTTTTTTTGTTTTTTTGTTTGGTTGGAGCAAATGTTTTAATTTTGAGATTCTTGGGATTCGGAGTGCTCAAACTCATTTTTAAACCACTATTTTAATTTCTCCCTCAAACTCCTCCATCCTTCTTCCTGCCTTTTCTTTCTCTTTCTGTCCTTCAGCTGTTTTTCCACCTGCAGAGGGAACGGTGCTTCTCAGAGCCCAGAGCGAGGTTCTACACCGCTGAAGTAGCGAGCGCCATCGGCTACCTTCATTCTCTCAACATCGTTTACAGGTCAGACGGACGCTGACATATTTATGAAAACACAAGACCAAACAATCCACTTTTACTTTCTATGCTGATGATCTGATTTCTTCTTTTTCACTGCAGAGATCTGAAGCCAGAGAATATTCTTTTAGACTCTCAGGTAAGTCAGGATCCGCACAGTCTGCTTCAGTATTTCTAAATGATAAACTCCTTAATGCGTGTGTTGTATCTGACCTGAGACGTGTGCTTGTGGCTTCCAGGGTCATGTGGTGCTGACAGACTTCGGGTTGTGTAAAGAAGGTGTAGAACCAGAAGGAACCACCTCCACTTTCTGTGGAACTCCAGAGGTGAGTCAGAAACACATGAAGATTCACAGAGAGAAGGTAAATTAAAAAGCAGCGCAAAAAACTCTCATGAAAATTAACTACAGAATGAGTCCAACAGTGACAACAGATTGGAGATTCTTAAAGCCAGCTGTAGACGGTTGATTTTCAGCTGCTTCACAGAGTCGTCTGTCGTTCTGTCTGCAGTATTTAGCCCCAGAGGTTCTCCGTAAGGAACCGTACGACAGAACGGTGGACTGGTGGTGTCTGGGAGCCGTTCTGTACGAGATGATCTACAGTCTGGTACGTCTGGTGGTCTCTGTTACTAAACATCTTTCACTTTTTGGGAAATTTTCAGGTCAATATGTAACTGTGGGACTTTTTGTATCATAGTCGACATTTCTGCTGTTTTCAGGCCTAAAACCAACATGGCCGCCTATAACCAAAGACCACATGGCATTTTAGAGAAATATTACATAAACAATTAAATAAAACTTAAATGTAAAGTTGTTTCTAAAGATATTGTAGTAAACCTGTTGATTAATCCACACTTGACTCGCACACTACTTTATATAAAATATTATATACAAAAAGACTGATAATGACCAGAAATGACCACACAGAGACACAAAATAACAAAAAAAGGCTCAAAATGACACAAAATGACCACACAGAGACACAAAATGACTTAGTGAGACAGATAATTATCATATAAAGACACAAAATGATGAGAGACACACAAAATAACTACAAAAAGTTGTAAATTGACCACAAAGACTCACAAAATGATAATACAACACCTAAAATTACCACAGAGACTGAAACGGACATAAAGGGGCGCAAAAGACCACAAAAATGCACAAAACAACCTCAAAAAGATACAACATGGCCACAAAAACACACAAAATGACAATAAATGTCACAAAATGACCACAGAAAAACACAAAATGAGTCAGTGAGACAGATAATTATCATATAAAGACACAAAATGACCAGAGACACACAAAATAAGCACAAAAAATGCAAAACGATCACAAAAACACCTAAAATTACCACAAACAGACTAAAAACGGCCACAAAGGAATTAACATGTATGAATTAAAGAATTTATGAATTAACACACTTCCTGGAGAGGTGTTTCTGTTATGGGTCACTTAGTGGAAATTGATTTAATTTGTTATTTTCTGTGTAAAATTTGATATATTGCCAAAAAATAAATATCTGTCATGATTATCTCAACTTAATAAAAGAACACAATCCAAACTATTTGTGAATCAGCTCATTTTATTATTGTTTAGCTCATTAGAAGGTGGTTGGTGTTAAATTCAGACGGTATTTAGTTGATATTTTAGTGATATCCAGTCATTGGATCCATCTATCCATCCATGATATCCAGTCATTGGATCCATCCATCATCCGTCCGTCCGTCCGTCTATCTGTCCATCTATCCATCCATCCATCCATCCATCCATCCATCCATCTATAGTGTGTCCAGACTTTTGTCTGGTAGTGTAGATGCTAAATTGCGTAGCTTAATTCCAGTCTGATGATATTTCTACTCCCTCCTCCACTCCAGCCTCCGTTCTACAGCCGAGACGTTGCAGAAATGTACGATGGGATCCTCCACAAGTCGCTGCCGCTGCCTCCGGGGAAGTCTGAGGCCGTCTGCTCTCTGCTGGTCGGTCTTCTCCAAAAAGACCAGCACAGACGCCTCGGGGCCATCGCTGACTTTGTGAGTGTTCTTTCCACTGTTGCTGCACGTCCAGACAGTTGGTTTCCCAGACGAGGAGTAAGCCTCATCTTAGAGAAGGACTTAAACATCGGGAACAACAGGAATAGAAGATTATTGAGGGATTTTGGACTGGGGTACTTCTATAAAAGTGACCAGAAAACAAAAATTAAGCTTCCTTTCCTATAGCCATTTTTGTATAATACTGTATTAATTTCTATTAGCTAAAGGTGTCAGTCCTTTATAGGAAGAATGGAAAATATAACTCCACAGACAGACGCATGTGACTTTTCTGTCTTTCATTTACAGTTAGAAATAAAGAACCACACTTTTTTCTCTCTGATCAACTGGGACGACCTTTATCACAAGAGGATCACTCCTCCTTACAACCCCAACGTGGTGAGTTGTTTCCGACTTTTTACTCATTAAACCTCTTCAACAATCATTTACTTTTCCACATGAATCACATTTTGCAGCGGGACCAGCCAACAAAAGTCCTCCTCAAAACTTTTCTTAAACCTCTTTTTCCTCTCTTTAATTATTATTTACTCATAATTTAATGCCAGTAAATCCCTTTGATGTTTTATATTCATTTTGAAGATGGAAATTCATTTTGAAGAAGGCAGCCATCATGAGAGAGAGACAGGTAGAGAAAAAACTGAAGATCTCCAAGACAGCCGTTCATTCCACCAAGAAAAACCAAACCCAGCATGGTTCTACCAAACTGCTAGCTGGTCAGGAAACGTCTTTCTTCCACCAGATGACCGTCATTCATCCGTTCCTGTCAGGAATCATCCTCAGACCTCCAGAGACCTTAAAAATGAGTGGACACTGTGGAGAAATGGGACTTGTTGGACAAGGACAGTTGGAAAGTGACTTGTTGAAGCTGGTCTGAAGTCCCACAGGGCAGGAAGAAGCCCTTCATCAAGGAAAGGCAGAGGAAAGCCGGTTACTCTTTGCTGGGATCACAAGGATTGGACTGTTGATGATTGGGCTAAGGTTCTCTTCAGGGATGAATCCAGTTTTCAGTTGATGTCCACTCCAGACAACTTACTGGTTAGGAGGAAGCCTGGAGAAGCTCCAAACCAGACTGTCTGCCCCTACAGTAAAACATGGGGGTGGATCAGTGACCATCTGGGGTAGTTTCAGTCTGGGTGGAACAGCGACAATGAACCAGGTCATGTTTGGGGCTACTCTAGAAAACAGTCTTCTTCCATCAGATGGAACACTCTTTCCTGCCTCCAATGACTGGATTTTCCAACAGGTCAGTTAAAGCCTGGATGGAGAACCAGAACACTGGAACCATGTCTTGGCTGCTCAATCACCAGATCTAAATCCAACTGAAAACCTGTGGAAAATCATCACACGCTAAACGGAGAACCACAAGCCCAAAAACAAGCAGATTAGTTAGAATGAGTGCAACAGGAATGAACTGCTGTGATCAGAAGCTGGTGGAGAGCATGAAGAGACATCAGGAACAATGGTTCTGGATCAGTAACTCCTGGTGGATCATGGGACTAAAACAGACAGAAAACATGGAATCCTAAAAGCTGTTTCTGGCAGAACAATGCCATAGCTACTGATGGAAGAACTGAAGGGATTCCATGGAAAATGTCTATCAGCTCTGAAATTAAACTTTTATGAGATATTTCTGTTGTTATCATTATATGTATCCAAACAAATGGACCTCTGGTAGTACCAGGTATTAAAATGAACAAGAAACTGAAGAAAACAAGGAGGTCTGATCATTTTTTCCACAACTTCAGATGCATGTACTTGTGCATCGTGGACTGGTACTTCCATATTTCGTACACCTTGGCATGAATTATACATCATCCATCATCCATCCATTATCTAGACACCACTTAACCCTCATTAGGGTTGTAGGGGGGTTGGCGTTCTGCATAACACACATCATTATTATTATTATTTTACATCGACACTTACAGTTGTTTCACCTTCCAGAAAGGTCCGGCTGACACTCAGCACATCGACCCAGAGTTCACCAGAGAAATGGTTCCCAGCTCGGTGAGTCGGACCCCAGAGTTCAACGCCGGTACCAGCTCCAACAACACCTTCAACGGCTTCTCCTTTGTCGCCACCGAGGACAGTTTTCTGTGAGACACAAAGATTCAGATCATAGAAATAGCTGTTAGCCTGAAGGGATCATAACTCTGCTTAGTTAGGAGCTGCTCTCATCAGGAATCCCACATGGTCTCTGCAGGGATTTTCCAAATGTTAATAGAAGAAGTTTATGGAGACGTTACGGCTGAAATATGTAAAGGTTCTTGCCTGGAAGTCACAGGTTTGTTTTTAGAGATTTAACAGGGATCGACATCTTTAAGATGTAATAATCTTTATTACTTTGTAGAACAAATGTGGCTGGATTGAAGTAAAACATGTGTTTGACTTTGTTCTTTTATGTACAGACTTTATTATATTGTGTCTGTCTAAAGAGAAAGAAAAACACGACATTGTCTTGGTATCCATCTATACTTTGTATTTTCTGTTTGACCGATCCCATTTTTATAGATCTGGATCAACATGATTCTTATATTAACACAAATATCATAATGTGTGGGACAGCCAGTGATTTGAACCAGGAAATGACACCAGACTTAGGATGTACTCTGTTAAAAGTTCCAGTGCTTTAACGCTGCAGTGTTTGCTTTATAACATCTGCACATGTTTTTATCACATCTGTATCACATGTTAGAGACAGTCCACTGCTGACGATGACTGGTGCTGATGACCGCTGTTATTTACACCGTTCTGCAGGGTCAGATCTCATCAGGACAGATTCCTGTCAGCACCCACCTCCCAGACACTCCTTTGTAACTGCAGATTTTAGACACATCAAGTGACATTTACTTTTGTCACCGAAGAAAACTGTATCTTTTATTACAAATGGATGGAAGCAACTTCCAGTGTGTTTTTCTTTGCTAAAAGCAAAAGAAAATCCCAACTGAGGAGAAAAATTCTATAAAGGAATATATATTAACGGTAATACTGAACTGTGAGTAACCTGGCTCGTGTAAGCAGCGGCTGAAGTCATCATAACTGTGGCTGGTTTGTTAATGTGTCTGAAATAATTTGCTCATAATGCAGAAAAGCTCCATGTAGCAGTTTTTTAAAGTGTGCTTATTAAAGTTGTTTATTATGTGGATTATTGTTTTCTGTATTGTGGCTGAGAAAAAGTTTTCTAGATGTTTTTAGCCTGACCGCATCTATCATGATAGTCTTGAGTTTCCAGTGACTCATGGAATCATTAAAACCCGTATCAATCTGCAGGTCCTAAAACCTTCATTCTATCCTGATTTAACAGTTTGTTTTTACCACTTTAATGTGTGTTTGGGATCATTGTCTTGTAGAAACACAGATCCAACCGGCTGATGATTTTCCTGGAGAATGTGGAGGTAATCCTTGGTCTTCATTAACTCATTTAATTTCTGTAGAGCTCCAGTTCCACAGAGCATGATACTGCCACCACCATGCCTGACGGTAGGTTTGGTGTTCTTACGGTTGAAGGCTTTACCTTCTCTCCTCCAAACTGTCTGCTCATAGTGGCCAAATAGCTCAATTTTTGTTTCATCTGACCACAGAACTTTCCTCCAGAAGGTCTTTTCTTTGTCCATGTGATCAGCAGCAGACTTGGTTGAGCCTTAAGGTTCTGCTTCTAGAGGAAGAACTTCCTGCTTCATGGATCCTCTCAGCTCATGTTGATGTAAAACCCTGTGGATCCAGCAGCTTATCACTCATTCAGACCTGCTTTTTGATGATTCTTCACCATTCTGACCTAATTTCTCTCAACAGCAGGTGACAGTTTGTGTTTTTTTCCTTTTCATGGCAGTAAGACAGCTACACCATGTACTGTATACGATTGCTTGCACAGATGATTTTGGGATCTGTAGCTGCATTGAAAAGGTTCCTGGAGAGGCTCCTGACTTGCTTTGCTGAGCTCCTCAGACTTCCCCACTGTAGTGTTTGAGTCTAATGAGGGGATTCATAATGGCTCGGAGGAGTCACCAGCTGTAGTCGATCATAATGACTCTTGAGAAGATAAGAGGATATAAACCTTAATAACACAGTTTTCTACATCACCAAAAGTGATGTTTAAAGAAGCTGCAAGTATATTTTTGACCCAACAGATTTTGCCATATTTCCAGAAGAAGCGTAGAACCTATGAAAAGAACCATGATGCATTTTGTTCTTTGTGACAACGACACGTGTTTCAATGATTCCATCATATGAAATTCAGCATTGTAGGAATCACTGCAAACTCAAGACTGACGTGATCCATAAGGTCTTTGCAAGAGTATGGAAGCTTTTGTTCATTACTGTAGCTAGTGTTTTTGTTCACTGGTTTAATGAGTTCATGTCATTATGAAAATACTGTATTTAATGTCTGTAAATATGCAGTAGGATTATATCAGTGGTATCTGCCTCTCTGCCAGGAAATGAAGTATGGGTAATGCAGTTTAAAGATGTTCATCAGATGTCTCCTTGCGTTCCATTTTTAATCATCTCATTTATATAATCTTTTGTTTGTACACCTGGTATTAAATAAACTGTAATGTATTCTCATTTCTGAACATAGCATCCTGCCATTTACCACCTTACAAACGGGGGCATTTTTGTTCCACATACAGTGTTTTTTCTGACTGTGACCCTCCTTGTTCACGATTTGCTTTTAACTAGCTGTTATTAACCCGACTGATGCTGTAAATAGAGAGGCTGACGTTTTCAGTCATGATGCCAGCAGCAGCAGCGTCATAGTGGAGTGACGCTACCCGTAGCACGAATCCACATGTACTGCATACGTGTGTGTGTGTGTGTGTGTGTGTGTGTGTGTGTGTGTGTGTGTGTGTGTGTGTGTGTGTGTGTGTGTGTGTGTGTGTGTGTGTGTGTACATAGACAACCTGTTTATAAATCAAACAGCTGTCAAAACATCTTCATGTTCTTTTGGATGGATCATTAAACTTGTGCACAAAAGAAGCAATGTTGTTGGTGATTAACGTCGATCACTGTCTATAAATGACTGCAGCTCATCTGAGATTACACACAGTATATATGATACAATAAATCTACAAAAAACAGCTAGGTTTTAGCCTCAGCTTATGAAATGTGAAGCAGTAGATGGAAGAAGGATAAAGCTGATCACTACAGCAGCTGTTTTCACTGGTTACAGATTCAGTTCACCACAATCAGTCATTGATGTGTCTGAAAACTTGAAGGGAAATTCTCCCAAATTTATTTTCACTATTTTTCCCTCCTTTTTACTTAATAGCATAACATAATTACTGTGATATACTGAGACGTATGGTTCACTTATTGCATACTGTGTAGTTCCTGTGTTCAGGTTTTGATGTAATTACTTCCACTACTTCATTCTTTAACTCAGCATTTTAGCAGGAAATACAATTTACTCCACTAATGTGGTAGTTTGGCCTACATGTAGTATTTTTGTACATTTTGCAGTTTAAATTCAGACAAAACATAAACACCTTCCAAAAATGCCGCCTGTAATTTGGTCCTTAAAGTTTTATTTTCTTGCAAAAAGTAAATAAAAGAAAAAAAATAGATATGTTCACGTAGGAGGAATATTTCAACCAGCTTGTTTTTGTTTATTCGATTTGGATTCAGATTCAGATTCAGTTTATGTAAAAAAGGACAGCGAGCAGTTACATTAAAAAGATGGCTGCACCAGATTTAGCATCATGCTAATTTCCATCTGTAGTCCTTGGTCCATAAAAAACAAACATTCCTATTTAAAACAATACAAATAAAACACATTACATTGACAAAAATGGAAATGTCACTTTTTAAAGTTTATATCTTTAAGTGACACAACACTAAAATGTCTTAGCAGCATTCACAACTGCTAATTAAATGGTTTTAAGACTATTAAATCATTGTCTCAATATACACTTATTTCTAGATGTTTTCTGAAAAGCTTATTTTATTTCAAACTGGACTGAATATTCTTACTACAGTGCACAAACTAAAAGTAAGGATTACAAGAGGTATGCACACGTTGTCAACAAGCTGCATTCATCCATAAACTCTCCCAGCATCGTAGGATTACTTCATCCAGAGGAAACAACACGCTAAGCAGACAGCGGTGGTGTTTTATTGGCACTGGAGCAGAAGTCACATTTATTGGTGTTTTTGTTTTGTTTGGAATCAGTGCCGCATCATTTTACATTTAAAATGCTAATCTAAAAGCACACATCTCTCATATCCAGTAAACTGTATTTCTGCATGACTAAATATTAATTCTTGATATATTGAGTTAAAAACAAAGTTACGCTCAAGTAAAATGTGCACAGATCTGACAGAAAATATTATGCAACATGTGTGGCTAAAGGGCAGGAAAACAATCGCTCAAAGTCCTTTTGGCACCAAAGCGGACGGACTTCTCTGATTTGATCTCTGCACACATCACGCATGTCATCTGTGATCAGTCTGAGATTCATCAATAACAACCAGACTTACCACAGCATATTTAAAAAGGTTCAGACTGTGACATTATCCACAATATCAAAGCCTTCAAATGTCATCATTTTGGCATTTAAAATGTAGTTCTTAATGTTAGGATGTTGAAGTGGATTATGCAAAAATGTCCCACTTATAGTGTCTGTGTTGTACTGATAGTCTGACAGATGATGTGACAAAAGATTGATACCATCTGTACAAAGGTAAAACAATGTTTTTTCGTGGTTTTTCTGTTTTGTATCTGTCATGTTGTATCTTTTAAAAACTACGTGATAAAATCCAGATAGTAATCATAACAATGTTCATGTAGCCACACAACAAAGTGGTTTCCAAGAAATAAAAGATCATAAAATATATAATAAACAAACTGCATAATAAACAAACCAAGAAAAAGCACAGGTAAAGCAGAGATAATAGTGATCAATGAAAAGAGCAAAAGAGGTCATTCCTGGAAAAGATTTAATATGAAACAGAGTTTTTAAAAGATAATATTGTCTGCTTTTCTTCCTTATCTTGGTTCTACGGTGGTGGAAACAGGTTTTTGGACACTCCACATGTTTACATGTATATTGCATTAAGAATCCCTCTCAGGTCTTCAAGAGTAATTTCTTTTAGTACAATCACAGCTACAATATTAAATAAATTCTAAAAAAATCCATTAAAAACTTAAAATTGATTGGTTCCATAAAAATAAGAAACTTTGAGTATTGGGTAATATAGTTTTGTTGTAAACAATAAACAGAATAATTAGTATTTTTCTGTGTCTGTCTAATGCAGCCACACCTTTTGAAACACAAACAATAATTTTCCACAAATATTTCTTGATAATATTTGAGATCGTGTACAATTTTAAGGGTATCTGAAAACTTTTTTTCCCCACTACCTGTTTTTTTCTCTTTCTCAACACTATGTATCACCATTTCTCTAATTAAACTAAACAAAACACTGTAAACGCTCAACACGTTATCCAGCTGAAACTTATTAATTTAAATTCTCCAGGTTTTATTCTCCAGGTCAGAGTAGCAAGTAAATCATTAACCAACAGTCAAACCTGTTTACCTGAGGAAAGAAAGTGGAGATAAAGAGTCATCAGCGGCTCACTGTGTGCATTTCTGTACAACTGCCCTTCTCTGTGGTCAAAACGAGAAATACAACCTGAGGTATGCATACTGAATTAGGCAGCTGCGCGCGCAGACCCGGTGCAAAACAAAGCTTGTTGACTGCACACTGCCCACTCGAGCGATGTGCCTGCAGGGCCGCCATCTTGGATCGGGGTCACTCGCTCCTACAATGCATTACTTCCATAGGGAATGATGTGCTTATACAATTAAAACTGTCATAAATCGCTCAATTCTCAAGCAATTTTGACGGGGTTTGCTTGTAACAAACGCCAGACATGCTAGATAGATAGATAGATAGATAGATAGATAGATAGATAGATAGATAGATAGATAGATAGACAGACGGACGGAGAGATGGACGGATAGACGGACAGATAGACGGACAGATAGACGGACAGATAGACAGATAGATAGATAGATAGATAGACAGATAGATAGACAGATAGATAGATAGATAGATAGATAGATAGATAGACAGATAGATAGATAGATAGATAGACAGATAGATAGATAGATACTGCTATTATTTCTACTGTGAATAATTATCATTATTATTATCATTATTGTTATTATTATTATTTCTACTATTAATATTATATCAATTATTATTATTATTACTATTATTACTGCTATTATTACTATTATTTTTAATCGTTATTATTATTATTACTGTTATTATTACTACTACTATTATATCACGTGTATAAATCACGTTCTTTGGGAAAGCTTAAACATGTGAGAAAAGTAGCCAGAGATAAAGAATTGTCTACAAAAAAAATAATTCCATCATAAATCAGGGCTATTATTAGATCTATCAGGTGCTGTATTCTAACCCACCAATTGGTGGGTTAGAATACAGCACCTGATAGATCTAATACTGCAGTAAATCTGTTTTTTTTCTTTGTAACAGGCTGTTGCTAGGAACGCTAGATTCATAACATCGAATTTTAAACAAAAAATTGTCTCAGATTAGTTATTTCACTGGTAAGCAGCTGTGTAATACACAGGATGATGTAGAGAGCTGGTTAGATCATGGGTAGTAGAAGCCAGACACGGAGCTGATGGGGTTCTATCCGTCTTGTCTGCGTTTATTTCACTCTAGCTATGACAACCTGCTAACATTATTCCTTACATACATCTTACCTGTGAAAAGTAATCCCACGAGCTCTTGTTTCCTTACAGCGCTCATTAGAGCATCCATAGGCTGAACAGAAGTCCGGCATCTTTAAATAACTATGCTGGAGTCAGAAGGAGATAGTGTGTAGCTTAAGTGTTGAGTGGCAAAAACAGCATTGTAAAAAATATCCGAGCACCTTGTATAGTAGCTACACGTGTGACGTTTCTAAAAAATCAAACATTTTGGCAATCGGTTCAAAATTCAGCGAATAATTCCACTTTGAGATTCAGCAGTACCTCTTGCCTCCATAGATGTGTATGCACCGCTGCCTCCGCTGGCCCCGTTTCAAGATGGCGGCGCTGTAAGCACGCCTCTCGACAGCCTATGAGGCGTCTACGTATATATGTCTGTGGTTTAGCTAGCCAACTCGGGATATTGCAAGCTCGAAAAGGTGTTGCTATATACACATATTACGCTAAATATGCCTTCTTGTTGTGCTGTCGGCTGTCAGAATCGAAGTAAAGACAACCCTCATTTAAAGTTTTATTCAATACCTGGAAGGGCTCATCCATTTCAACAAAATCGAAGGCAGTTGTGGCTACGTGCGATCAACCGGGATAACTGGTCGCAGGCACAAATAAAGAATGCACGGCTTTGCAGTGCACATTTCATTTCAGGTAAACGGTCATTCAGTTTTGATTTATATTTGTGCATGTGAGCGATAATAGGGTGTTTTGTCATTACCGCAATGAATATGTTTGTTGACTTAGCCTTGTTATTTTGTTTTACGGGACTTTAATAATTATAATAAATACTGTTTTAACAGGTCGTGCATCTGACGTTTCAGACAGTCCCGATTTCGTGCCTTCGGTATTTCCTCACAGGCGTGACAGTGCCAACAGCACCAAAGCTAAGAACAAAATTGACAGGTAATGTGTACACTCACACCACGTTTCTGATCCTGGATGGTATGTGAGTTCTTGTACGTGACCGCAAAGCACGAAATTACAACCCGGTCTCAGCATCAAGGGATTTGTATGCCTTTAAATTATCTTTCGTGTAAACGCTTGGCGAGTTGATTAAATATAAATAGATGTCTGGTGTTCAAGATTAACTGGTGATCCGATCAACTGGTGATATTCAGTGAGCGAGACAGCTGTTACAATATACAGTCTATGGTTACAACGGCAACACATAGCATAGGTGACTGTGTTGATGCCTGTTCAAAACACACAGATGTCAATAAACTGTTCCGAAATGTTCTTGTTGCAGCTTTAACGTTGTCGTTATTGCTCTGTTTGGACTCACGGCTGTTCAGTCTACCAGTAAAATACTCGGTTTAATGAGGACTTCCACCTAACGGAGTGGAAATATCGCTTCGCTGCGGTAGGGTGTGACGATCTCCATCAGATTAACTGGTGACAGTCTGTGGCCTCAGTCCGACGGTCAGACAGAAACGGCAAGAGAACTTCTAATACCGTTTTCAAAGCTTACTGCGATAAACCAGTCGGACCTGAGTTGTTCTACTTTTAAACAGATTTTAAGTAAAACAATGACATTATATAAACCATCTGACCACATTCTAATCAGAGATTTCACATTCCAGCCTTCAGGACGTCGATATGCTTCATCTAATCCCCCCCCCCCCCCCCCCCCCCCCCCCGTTATTCAGGATTTATTTATTTTACTGGGGATGGCAAATTATAATCAACATTGTATTCTATAGAATCAATGCATTGTAAATTAAATGCACTAACTTTATAGAACACAAAATTAAAGGTATTTTTTTTATTTCTAAAGACCTAGAACAATAATATAGACGAGGATATTTATTCTACAAAACCTTAACGAGCCCACCCTTGAACTATATAGCCAGCTGCTGTTTCAAACAAGATCTCACAACTCAAGACGTGAAACAATAAAATAAGAATGAATAAAATCAAACCAAATAAGATCATATTGCTGAATTGTTCCATGCTAAGTTCAATCTGCAGATTCCCTCTCCGACTAAAAACTGCCTCTTCACTGAACACCTTTAAACTTATATATACTTATGACTACCAATAGCTGTGAATAAATGTTATTTCCCCCCCCTTTTTATTAGCTTTATTTGACAGGTAAGTAGAGAGACGGACGGAAAAGTAGGGAGAAAACCTACAGCAGAAAGCCGTGAGCTGGAGTTGAACCCGAGCCACTGCATCGGGTTTATAGATCTCCTGTTTAGTCACCCAAGCTAATGCCCCAGTATATGTGATATACTGAAAGGAATTGGTGTCTTTTCTCAATGACATGTCAGTTTAGATTAGTATGACACAACACAGTTGATCATTGTTTTTCACTCACTGATGGAATTTTTGTAATTAAAAATACAATCAAAAGTCAAGACTGTGCAGTACACACACACATAATTATTTATAGTTTCCCATGTTAACAGAATTTGACTAGTTTTTGATGAAGAGCAGCTTTAACGTGACAAAAAAGTGCAAATGCAGAGTCTGAAATAAATATTAAAAATGTGTTCTTTCTGTAGCCTCAAAGGGCTCTTTGTGAGAAACATAAAGTTCATATATTATTGGAAACACATTCAGTATTAAACTGCACTAACTGAGAGGGCCCAGCGGTTGCCTAGCAACAAAGAGAAGAGAGCGGGGATGATGCTGGAAAAAGAAAAAAGATCAAGGCTGGAGCAATTATCTCACACACACACACACACACACACACACACACACACACACACACACACACACACACACACACACACACACACACACTTGCATATATCACCAAACAGCATCATAAGAGTATTAATCAAATGAATACATGAATAAACTAGTTAACCCTGACTTAAGTCCTACTATTTAGCATGTATACTGAACAAAATGTAAATGCAGCATGCAATATTGTATTTTTTTCAATCCTTAGTAATTTGGGAAAACAGTTTTTGTTGTCATAACACGGCATCTCACACAGCTTCTGAGCCCATTCTCCCTATTTATTGTAGCAATAAAAGGAATCTAATGCTAGCTTTATACACCTTCCAGACTGAACAACTCCAGTTAGGAAATGCTTCATAATTGTTAGGAAATCTGTAGCATAAATTTCATAGCCTAATAGCTCACCACTTTAATTTTGTTCATATTTATTCACATAAATGTGAAGATAGATTTATTGTCAGTGAATAATAAGCTATGCTAAGCACTTTCCTTGCTGTTTTGATAGATAGACAGATAGATAGATAGGTACTTTGTTAATTTCAAGGGAAATTCAAGACTATGTACTTAAATGTGAAGATAGATTTATTATCAGCGAATATTAAGCTATGCTAAGCTTGTACCATACTAACAGAGAGCTAAACTGTATTGGTTTGAGTGGTGTTAGCTGCTTTACAGTTAGCCTAGCTCAACTACTTTGCTTTTTACTTTTATAGACAGATAAATAGATTGATAGATACGTTAATAATCCCGATTTAGCAGTTAGAGTAACCCTACCACTTTACTTTTGTTGTTTTTTAGGTACTTAAATGTGAAGATAGATTAAATATCAGTTACATTAAGCTATGCTAAGCTTGTACCAACTGCTAACAGAGAGCTAAGCCGCTCAAACCAATAGTTTTACAACTGTATTGATTTGAGCGGCTAGATTGCCTAGCATAAGTTAAGTGTCCCAACTGTTTTGTGTAGAGGACAGTTCGGTCAAAACGTCTCCAATGCTGCACTAGGTTACACAAGAGTTGTCTACGAATGTTTTGTAGGGACATGTCATTTTTGTGTTAAAGAGGTGTGTTAATCTTTATCTTGATAGCCTGAGTGCTAAGAAGCTAGCCGGTGTAACTTCAGCCGTTAGCCGTTAGCGTCGGTTGGTTTAAACTGCCCCTCGCCTCGTTCTTTTCCGGAGTGTGTGTAGCTGTGCAGCCGTGTTGCTCTTGAACGGAGCTCTTCTTTTCACTCCCGGGTAAATTTAGACATACACAACGCCGTTCCTGCTTCTGTATTTCAGCTGGACACACACGTTTCACCCAGCATATGACGTCTATGCAGTCATTTAGTCCCAAAAAGTCTAGTTTTAGTTGCTGTTAAACTATTCAAGCTAGCAGGCAGACACACAGGAGGGATGTCGCGCGGGTAAGTGTGGGGGGAAACATTACAGTGTGTGTGTGTGTGTTTGGTTTTTTTAAGTGTATTCTTAGTAATCTGTTAATGAAGTGTCTCACGGCTGAAGTGTTTTAACGGTATTTAAAGCTACAAAGCCGATCGTCGCGTCGCTTTGTTGTGAGTGTGAGTCGGTTTGTTTTCTCCCCCCTCTCACGTCCATGTAACAGCCGTTGTTGTGTGTGTGTGTGTGTGTGTGTGTGTTTTACGGTAGTGAGCTGAAAAAGCTGGACCCGGCTGTTTTCCAGAAACGGGTTAAACGGTCTCAAGTTTAGGTAGGCACTTCTCTATCCTCCTTACTGTCGTGTAAGCTTAGTTTTCTCTGTCACTAATGTCGAGATTCATCACAAACGCCTCATTTTCGCCGACGACAAATTGTCTAAGTGACCGTTGCGTTTGCGCACGTACACCGCCCGGGGCGCGCTACTTTCTGAGCTAACGGCCAACGTGTCCTCCGGTGTGCTAGCCGAGGTAGCTAACCTTAAGTTGCAGCCGAGTTGGCGTGGAAGTTCTGTAGTTTTTACATTAATTTTTGTCCAGTTAACCGCAGTTATTTGTCTAGAGAATCATGCAATGTTGTTTTGGAGATTTGGCTCGAAGTTTCATATTTTTTCGAAGTGATTGTTTAGCCTGCAGAAGCTAATGTTAGCTACTAGGCTGTTTGTAGTTTCTGAGCTAACAGTCAACGTCTCCTCAAGTGTGCTAGCCGAGGTAGCTAACTTTAAGTTACAGTCTGGTTGGAATGAAAGTCCTGTAGTTTTGACATTAATTTTTGGCCAGTTAGTAGCAGTCATTTATCTAGAGGGTCATGCAGTGTGTTGTTTTGGAGATTTGGCTCAAAGTTTTATATTTATGTTGAAGTGATTGTTTAGCCTGCGGAAGCTAATGTTAGCTATCTCAGAATCAGCTTTAATGGCCAAGTACGCACAAAACATACAAGGAATTTGGTTTTGGCTGTTGGTGGAAGGAGAATAGTAATTAAAAAAGAAACTATAGAAAGAAGAACACGGGAGAAAAGTAGTAAAAAAAAGAACACGATATATACAGATATTTACAAGCTAGAAAGGAATATATAAACACAGTAGTGCGACGTGATAATTGCTGGATGATAATACAGTGCAAAAGGCAGATAATGCTGTTCTTAGTGCATACAGTACTGTGCATATCCACCGGTATATTGTGTATTATACATGAGGAATGGCTCAGCTGTTAATTAGGGGGATGTCAGTGGGAAAGAATCTGTTCTTGTGTCTGGTGGTTTTAGTGAACATGGCTCTGTAGGGGGGGAAAACAGTTTACGTCTTGACTTTCTTCAAGCGTTTTTTTCCGTCACATGCTCGTACAGAGAAATGCAGAGTGACTGGTCCTTAAGGCTGTGCAATAACATCAAGACATTCTAAAAACACATTCTTTAAAAGCTATAGAAACATAGAAAAGAGTCACAGTGTTATAAATAATAAGGGGGTAGAGACTGAAGCTGTGTAGCACATCATCCATGCTGGTGGACAGGAAAGTAGTGAAATAGACAGGCTTACGGACGGGAGACATGACAGTGCATTTGTATTTTGTTTTTATAGTCTACATTACATAACCTTTGTTTCCACGGGATAAAAGTGTTGTATAAATATATATTGAAACTAGTAATGAACAGGAAGATGACCATATTGGTCAGGAACAAGAGTGTAAAACTGGACTCTAAAACTTACTTTTAGCAGTTAATAGTGGGCAGACAAAAAAATGTGACCATGAATCAGAATCTCTGTCTGTCACCCTGTAGCTAACATTATCAGACAGACCACTAGAAACAGTTTGTGGATTTACAAACTGAAAGATGTCACAGGTTATAATGTTAGAATGCATGTTATTGAACTGTAATATAGCATTTCAACTCTGATTGTAGCACTTTTCCCATCTGCCATTTTGGATAATTGTTATTTTGCCTTTGCAATATGTTTTTTCTTCTATTTGTTTTTTTCAAAAACATGTTTAGGCATGAGGCTGAAAATAAATGAACATTTGACAAGCATTAGTACATTACTGTTAGTGTCTACAGCTACTTTCAGAGATGAAAAAGGAGAATTTATAGTTTCAAATGAGCCTCAGCAGGGTTTGGTCTAGTGATCGCAGAGACGGAGCATTATGGCTTCAAACCAGTGTAGACTTTGCTTCGCTGTGTACAACATGTAATTTTGGATTTACATTTCGGACACCGCTCGTCTGAAACGTAAACACCTTATTTCTGAGTTTCAGAATGACGTGTCTGCTGTTTTAGGGGCTAAACATGTGGTCCAGACATAGTTTTACATCTGCTGCAAAGAAGGGCAGATGCTACAGCACTGCATTGAAAGTGGTGGGAATTTAGTGTTGAAATGAGTAAAGCTGCAGTTCCAAAGATTCAACAGCACCATTCTTTAAGTCCATGTCAGTCTTAAGATATGTGTGTGTGTCATACAGCACACGTTGTTTAAGATGATGTCTTGTTTCCCTCTAGGATGTCTTGCTGAAATAAAATAATCCGTTTAATTATTGGTTATTTCTCTGTTTGCAGCATGGCAGAAAGCAATAGTAATCTATGCAATGACACCGACTCAGACACAGCAGAAAAGAAGGATGGTATGGCCAAATGGACTAAGGAAGAAGTGAGTGAGAAGAAGACTTTCATCAACTGTTGTTTTTACCACAGCCTAGTTTATGTGTTGTTACTAAAATGTGATGCTCCTTGTTAGCTTGTCATATAGCTTCATGGTGGCTCATTAGCTGATGTTCAGGGAAACACACCTTAGACATCCTACTTTGATTTCCATCTCTGATTTAACTGTTTTTGTTTACATGATAGCCACGACCTGAAAACTGACCTTAAAGCTCACATTATGTTGTCCTCTGTCTGAACTGATTTCATCTTGTGTGCAGGATGAAAATCTCAAAATCCTGATCAACAACTTTGGAAAAAAAGATTGGAAAATGATTGCCAGTTTTTTACCAGTAAGTATTGGTAGAGTCCAGGTTTGTCACCAGAGAGAATAAATAAAGTTTAATAAAATGGTATAAAACAAAACATTGGCATTGCAGAATTGTATTTGTCATGCAGTTACTCTTTTTGGACATTTTAGCGTGCTGTAGCATTTTATGAAGGAAAAGCTAAAGATGTTTTTTGTTGCTTGGAAAGGGGCGGACAGACCACCAGTGTATGCAGCGCTGGAAAAAGTGTCTGGATCCTGATATAATCAAAGGATACTGGTCCAAAGAGGAAGATGAAATGGTAGGAAGATCAAAGCACAGAGGAGACTCCATGATTAAATCATGGAACATCTGATGCAGACTTGGTTTCCACATGTTTTAGGTCGATGTTGTCCTATCATTATTATTATTATTAGTATTATTATTATTATTATTATTGCATTGTTCTCATGCTTCTCTCCTGACCTGTATTTGCTCTGAATAGATTGTGACGCTGGTAGAAAGGTACGGCACCAAACACTGGAGTATGATTGCCAAGCACCTCAAGGGGCGGCTGGGGAAACAGTGTCGTGATCGCTGGCACAACCACCTCAACCCGATGATCAAGAAGAGCTCCTGGACCAGTGAAGAAGACCTCATCGTCTACAAAGCCCACTCCATTCTGGGAAACCGGTGGGCTGAGATTTCCAAGCTGCTCCCTGGAAGGTGGTTCAGCTGTGTCAGTCAGTGGGTCAGATGTTAGATTTGGTGAATGTATCAGTTCATACTTTTTGTGTCCACCTACAGATCAGACAATTCTGTGAAAAATCACTGGAACACCACCATCAAACGTAAAGCAGAGATGGGCTGCTTCAAAGAGGAAGCTGACAGCATTACCCTGGATATTCAACAGTTTGTGGAAGGAGAGGTGTGGTACAGATACTGTATGAAGGATTTGGATTCTGGATTGATTTAAATGTTGATTTATATTTGTCAAGGCTAGATTTTGATATCTGATTAATTGGTTTGTAAAATGTTTGTTGATTACAGTTTAAAAATGCATCAGCTGCTTTCTTTAAATTATGATAAAAGTTCTCATGACTAATAACAATATCCATGTATGGGCTGCTGGTCAGACTATGTTTGAAAGACAAAGACAGGGTTATTTATATTATACTGCAGCGACGACTCTCTTGAATGTACCTGATACGTCGTGTTGCAGGTGGACTTCAAATGTGACGTCGTGTTAGACGCTGAACCTGTAACTCCTGAAGTGGTAAGCCTGACATAAATGATTTCCTTTTAAACCTTTTTTTCTTAAGGGACAGATGTATGACTGTCATAGAAAACATCCTACATGTTTTCAGTTTTTCCTCCTTGTCCTCTTTGCTGTGCTGCAGGTCAGGCAGCAGAAGGAGCATCGTAAACTCAAGGAGCATCACAAAGTCAGGGAGATGATTTCTGTTCCAACGCCCCAGGCTTTGGCCTCCAGAAGAGAACTTTCCTCCCCCAGTCCCTCTCTGCCCCCTAGTTCAAATCCTAGTCCCAGTCCCAGTCCCAGTCCTAGTCCTAGTTCCAGTTCTGGTGCCGTGCAGGTGGATCAGAAGAAGTACGCTGATGCTGCTTTGAGGATGATTGCTGAGGACATGCTGCCACTCAGGTGACATTTAAACGCTGATAGTTGTTCTCCAAAGTTGTGCAGTTAGACAAGTTTGTTAATCACCAATTTTTACTGCAACGACTCCTGCGTATTTAAGAAGTGCCTCCGTATTGTTAAATGTACTTTGTTTGTTTTCCAGTTTTGTTGAGGGTGCCGGCTTCAGGTCGTTCATGAGCACCATCATGCCTGAATGCACCAAGCTGTCCCAGCGGTCCATGGGTCTGCAGCTCTATGACGACGTGGAGAGAACCATCAAACCTCAGCTCATACGGGAACTCAAAGCCTGCCTCGCTAAAGCCAAAGACAGTAAAAGTGCCATTCACGTCACCTGTGACCTGTGGACGGGGAACCAGTCCCAACCAGGGGAGGATCCCATCGTCGTGGTGAAGCTCCACTTTATCAGTGATTGCTGGCAGATCCGCCGTCCTATCGTGGCCTTCCGTCACCTCACCCACAGGAACCTCAGCACCGCCGTGGCCCGGGAGCTGGAAGGAGTTCTGCTGAGCTATGGAATCTTTCCTGACAGCATCGGCTATGTCCTCACCAACCAGGCTAAAGAAGCCCTGGCTGCCAACAACTTCTTCTGTGATTACAGGATCATGTGCTCCTCCAACAGGGGAGATCCGGATGGAGATGACATCGTGACCTTTCTGTCGGACCAGGTGTCTGAAACAGAGTCCCCATTTTCAGAACTGCAGATTGGAACCAGGACCACCTGTGTGGCCAGAACATTGCAGAGCGTGATAAAGGACGCCCTGAAAACCTCCAGATTAGTGGAGAACCTGCTCTCACAGGTGCACAATGTGGTGGCTTTCTTCAAGAACAGCGCCTACTGGAGCGAGGTAGGAGAGAGAGACTTAACAGATTAATGCAAATTCCAAGTTCAAACAGATATTTTCTATTTTCAACGGGCTAACCTAAGTTAGCAAGTTAGAGATTATATAGATTTAAAGATCCAGAAATGAGACGGCTGATCCAGGATGTCTGTTTTTAAGTTAAAGACTTGTTTGTCAAGCTTCAGCATTGTTCATTAGTAAGCTAACTGTCATCTGTAATCATCTGTAAGTTTTACAGTTGATTGTCAGTAAATATGGGGTTCCAGTAAAATACAGAACATGTGTGTTGGACAGGTTTAACAATCAGTGCGGGTCATTTTTTTTATCTTAATTTTTACATCAATGAGACATGATTCTTCTGCCCAGAACTGTTTGAACATGACCCTTATGTGCCTTTTCTTGTTCAGGTTTTGATGAAGGAGTGCAACGTGTCTCTGTGCCCTCCATCCACTAGCTGTCGCTGGAACTCCATGATGCTTTCGTTGCGTCGGATGGTTCAGGAGTCGGCCTGGAGCGCCATCATGACCCTTCTGGCCCAGGCTCGGATCGAGTCGTGCGACGCAGCCAGCGCCCCGCCTCTGGTCATGGTCAAGAGGGAACAAGTGATCGACATCCTGGGTCTGCTGGGGCCCTTTGAGGAGGCTCTGCAGGTACGAACGTGGCTAACGAGGACTTTGTGTGTTGTGGATGCCGTAGGTTTGTGTATTGATATGTTTGGAGGTCTCCCATATTTCTAGTGGAATTTCCAGATTTTCTTTGTGCTGTTGATGCTTTCTGTGCCATCAGTTATCAAGTTAACTTTATTGATGATACGAATGAGCCTTTGCCAGCATCACACTGACTTTGTGCTCCAGGGTTGTGAGTTAACCTTTGTTGGTTTATTTGCTGATGAATTTGGCTTAAATGATAATTTGTTCTCACTTGAGAACTTCTTACCAAAACAGAAGAACACAGAAGTTTAACTGATAAAAGAAGCAACAGTGGGCATTACAAGCACAAAAGACATTACTGAGGTAATAATACTGAAAATCCTCATAAAAATATGAGTTAGCTTTGTATTTTCTGTGATAAGGAAAGCTAAAAATAACATTATTCTGTGTTAAATAATTACAACAAGGCTTTATCATAAAACTCACTGAACTTCTTCCTCTATTAGCCCAGACACACAAACTGATCGATAAACCTCTTGCTGCAATCTAAAATAAGAGTCATAGACTATTTAAATATGGAATTCCTACAAGAGTTTCCAAACTTTACACCTCATTTAAAGCCATAATCTTGAAAGATAATCTGAACATCACAGACACAAATACTGTTAAGTTTCTGGAGTCAAATCAATAAACAACAGAAAAGAAAAGCCACATTTTTCTGCTCATCTGAAAAAGGTCCATCTTTAAAATAATGATCCTCTGATATTTATTCAGCTTCAGGGCAGCTCTGGGGTTCATGGGGGGGGTCTGTAAAGCGTCTGCAGACACTTTGGATTGTCATTCGCGCTTTATAAATGAAATTGAATTGGAAAGGTCTAATGCCGTAATTTGTCAGTTGTACTTTGAGCCTTGGTTTAATTCTAAAACAATTTTCTCAAATTTTTTTTACGCATTTATGGAAATGCACTATTTTTTTGTTAGTAGAGTATGTGTGTGAGCAGATCTTTTGTCACTCTTTACCGAGGTTCTGCAGGGAAACGGAGTGACCATGTCCTTCATCATCCCCTCTCTGGTTGGTCTGGATAAGACCTTAGAGAGCCGGGTCACCAACTACACACATTTCAGTAAAGCCCTTCGCTCCGGCCTCCACAAACACTTCCAGTCGCTCATTCACCAGAACGACGTCGTACTGGCAGCGGTGCTCGACCCCCGGATCAAACTGCAGGTACTGGATCAGGACAGAGGCGTGATGTTTCATTATAGTTTAGACCAGGGGTGTCCAACATGAGGCCCGTGGTCCAAAAGTGGTCCTCCAGAGGGTCCAATCCGGCCCTCAAAGTGTGAAAAATTCCAGAGAAGACATTAACTGCAGATTTTAAATTAGTAAAACCATAAATTTAAAATCATTTCTAGACCATGACAAGTTGTTTGGATCAGAAAGTAAAATACTAGATTGTTCTTTGTTCTCTTGTGGTTTTGTGTCTCATTTATTTTTGTAATATCTTGTTTTTGTCTTTTTTGTCAGACTTTTGTCGGTTGTCTTTCTGTTTTGTTTCTCGTTTTTTGTCATTTTGTGTTTTCTGTCTTGTTTTGTCATTTTGTGTTCTGCTTTATTTGCTGTTTTTTGTCTTATTTGTGGTGTTTGTCTTTTTTTGTTGCTTTGTATCTCATTTTGTAATATTTTGTCTTGTTTTTGTCTTTTTTGTCTAACTTTTGTCATTTTGTATCTCATTTTTGTAATATTTTGTAGATGTAATGTGGAAATGATAAACTGAGGCTGAATTTATTTTCTTCATAAATTTCAGGTTGTTGATAATGTTTTGTAAAAAGATAATTCCTTAAGCATTTTTACACTAAAACAAGGGAACCATCAGGAGTAGTGGTTATTTATAGGTTGTTAAACTGTGGTTTTACTGGTTTTACCGGTTTTACTGGAGATCAGACTGGACCGAATGTAGAACCTGGACTAAAAACAGTTTGACAGCCCTGATATAGAGTAAATGAACTGCTTTAAAAACAGGATAGAATCTTAAAGCTGTTCTATTTTACTCTGAGAAGAAAGTTCATATCTACATGCAGAATCAGTATTTCTAACTCTAACTGCATCCTTTTTTTCCAGCCATTTCCTGATGTTAAAATGGAGGCGCAGACAGATTTCCTAACTCCTCTATCAAAGCATGAGGCTCGCAGCATCGTGGAATCCTCTTTAGAAAGCCTGGAGGCCTCGGCTGTTCCCACTGTGGAGGCGGGCAAAGAGCAGAAGAAGGAGCAGAATGTAGAAGAAAGCCAACCCAACGCTGTAACAGAGCTATCTGACGGCAGCTCAGACGACAACAACTGTGATGAATTCAGTCAGAACGCCCTCAAGCGGAAGTCCATCTTCACCTTCCTGCAGCCGCCTGCCAAGACGATGAAGATGTCGGAGTTCGATGTGTATTTATCCGAGCCGCTGCTGGAAACTAACTCCACTCTTGTGTACTGGAAGTTTGCTCATCGAATGCCTCGGCTCCAAAGCATCGCCAAGAAGCTGCTGGCGGTACCGGCTACTTCTGGAGGCTTCGACCGGCTCTGTCCGATGGCAGCGTGCATCGTCAGAGCCAAGAGGAACCGCCTCCCTCCTCACACCACAGAGAGGCTGCTCATTTACAGGACCTCTGGGAAGACGAAGGCCGTTAAAAAGCCCAGCAGGGCCGCTAAAAACTGACACAAACTCTGCTGCTACTTCAATAAGATGACGAAATACCTCTTCCACAGGAATAAACCAATGAAGCTGGAGTTCTTAGTGCCTCACACAAAACAACATTTCAGTAAAATATAGAATTAAGATCTGTGGAAATGTAACTCAAAGTGTGCACTAAGATCCCTTTAAACATGATGTTGTTGTTGGTGCTGTTCAAACCAGAAGTTCCTCTTTTTCCTTTTAACACACAAGCAAAAAATTAAACATATTTCCTGATAAGCACGAGTTAAAATATTCTGTCTTTCTCCCTTCAAATGTCTCTGCTCTGTTTTCCAGTCTGATAGATCCAATAGATACCAAAAAACAACTCGTTTCTTTTGCAGAAATGTTGGAATTGGACGTTTATTTCTGTATTCTTTGGTTGGTAGATGATTGTGTCGGTGAATGTTTAGTCAGTGCCGACAGCAAAAGGTTACAGTGAGATATTTTCCAGCTAAACTACAGAAGTGAAAAGTACGGTTTTGAAAGCCCTTCTTCCTGGTCATGAATTGTAGCTTCTTATCTGCTGCAAACGAGCTGTGTTTGGGTTGGAAACTGAAGGAGACACGGCAACTTGTCAGTTTTTTGTAAAAGCGTTTTGTATTTTCTTCGTCTTTGACATTTTGGTTATGTTCATGTATTTGTTTAAAAGCGCTGCAATGAATGATTTTCCTCAAGTGCTCTGATGATTTTTGCTCTGAATTGAATTGCAATGAGTTCTGAGTAGCAGTTTGACGTTATTAGTCAGTTAGTCTGCGTTTATTTTCTAACGGTTCACATTGAATGTGTTGAATTTTCATATTATACAAATAAACAGCAGTTTGCCTTCTTTGACCTCTTGTGTCTCCATTTGAAAATAACCAGTGTACTTAAATTAAACTGTACTTTCTCTACTGTTTTCTGTGCTTGTGAGCCGACATTTTAATGCACACGAGTCCTTTTCAGTGCACGTTTACACGCCACTGATGCTGATTTGATGGAGCTTTAGGAGGTCTTCATTTCACTCGTGTTTCATCCCCATCCATCCTGTAGCCTTTAAAGAGAAGCTCTGGATCGTATTTCTGTTCTAATTCTGTTCTTGAACGTTTCACTCATGAATAACTAAGAAGTGCATGGAAATCCCTTTTACAGGCCGGCGCCCAGCTGCTTAAAACATCTGCTGTAAGGAAATCGTTGTTTTTATTTAGCTTAGAAAACATCTTTAAGTCAGGATGTTTCAAGGCTCTGAGGATTTCCTTGAAGGGAAGATCCAGTGTTTTTTTTTCCCTCAGGGTTACTAAAAAATGTAGGATGATGGCAAACATCCCATCTGTGTAAAATGTGATTTAAAGAAAACTAAATTCAAGATTTTTTTCTGAATTTTCAGCTTCTAAAATGTAATTATTTACTAAATATAAGTATTTTTGAGAATTTAAATGATTTTTCTGAATTTCAAACCTTTAAAATGTGAATTTTTGTTAAATTTAAGTCACTTTTCTGAATTTCCAGCCTGTAAAACGTGATTTTTTTAAACTAAATTTAAGTCACTCTTCAGAATAAAAGCCATTTCCAGCTTCTAAAATGTTTTTTTTTTCCTTTACTACATTTAGGTAATTTCTCCGAATTTCCAGCTTCTAAAATGTGATTTCAACAAATCATTGATTTTTCTCGGAGCAGGTTGACTCGTGTTTCTGTGCTCATCAGTGATAGGCTGAGCAGACCCGACGTCAGACGTAAACAGCGCGTCATCTTGTAGTTCCGGGGTCACGACCCTTTCTCTCACGTGTGTAGTTGGAAAAGTTACGACGAAGCTGCTGTTCGAAGCAGGAATGAGATAAATGAAGCCGCTCCTTGTTTGTTTTTTGGTGCTAAAGAAGGAAGAGGAAACCGCGGAAATAGCGGGAGTTTTTCAGGCCAGTTTTTAAAACACCAGTAAGAAGGTAAAAAAGCTAGCAGGATAGCCTGGTGGCTAACAGCCCGGTGGCTAACAGGCTTCGGCATGGCTCTGTACATGAAAGCCGCTGAGATCCTGGAGAAAGCTGAGAGGAAACAGGCCGCTCTGAAGACTCTGGTCTACGACAGTAAGTTTGCGAACATCAAGCAGCTGTTCGCTTTGGTCTGTGAGACCCAGAAGTTCTCCTCCATCCTGCAGGAGATCATCGAGTCCACCAGGCTGCTGAAGCTGACCAGGCTGAAGATGCCTCTGGCCAAGGTGCTGGTCTACGACCTGCTGATGGGCCAGGGGCTGAAGTGCGGCGGCTCCTGGAAGGCCCTGATGATGAAGCACCGCTCCAGGCTGCAGGCGGAGCTGGCCCGCATGAAGGTGAAGCAGAAGGTCAGCAGGAATGAAGACCTCCTCCCTGCTAACCTCCAGCAGCCCGCCGGGGACCAGCTGCCCAGGTATGTCCGCGTCAACACCCTGAAGACCACCGTGGAGGACGCCGTGGACTACCTGAAGAGGGACGGCTTCTCCTACCTGGGCCAGGCCTGCAGGCTGGAGGACTTAAGCCTGAAGGACAGACACTTCGTGAGGGATCTACACCTGCCGGAGCTGCTGGTCTTCTCTCCTAAAACAGACTTCCATGACCACTTCCTGTACAAGGCTGGACACATTATCCTGCAGGACAAAGCAAGCTGCCTCCCCGCCTTCCTCCTCAACCCTCCTCCTGGAAGCCAGGTCATCGATGCCTGTGCTGCCCCCGGCAACAAGACCAGCCACCTGGCCGCCGTCATGAAGAACCGGGGCAGGCTCTTCGCCTTCGATCTGGACGCCAAACGTTTGGCCACGATGTCGACTCTCCTGCTGCGAGCCGGGGTCACCTGTCAGCAGCTGGCCAACCAGGACTTCCTGAAGGTGGACCCTGATGGTCTGCAGTACAAAGACGTGGAGTTCATCCTGCTGGACCCATCCTGCAGTGGATCAGGTAGAGGAACCAGTTTTCTCTGTACAGTCGGGTCCATAAATATTTCGACACAACTTTTATCATTCCAGCTCTGAACATCACAATGGATTTGAACTGAAACAATCCAGATGTGCTTTAACCCTCCTGTTGTCTTCATTTACAGGCACCAAAAAGTATTGTTTCCTTGTCTGAAAAAAATCCAGAAATTCAGCAAAAGAATTTTCCAATTTTCTGAAAATTTACAAAACCTTCAGGAGGAAAATTCCAATAATTCCTTAAAAGTTTTATTTTATTCAAAAAATCCCCCAAATTTGGCAAGAAAATTCTTGTAAATATTTTCAAAAAAAATAAGTAAAAATCTTTAAAAAAAATCCTAAAAAATATCTGAAATGATTCCATATATCAGTAAAATTTCTAATATTTTCTTTAAGAATATTCACATAAAAATCAACCAAAATCCAAGAAATTCACTGGATTTGGTTGATTTTCTTTTGTGAATGTTCTTAAAGAAAAAAATTATTATATTTCTTTTTTTCCCCACCAAAAATGTTCAAAGATTTCCCCAAAATGTTGAAAATGTGGACATAAATATTTTATTTTCCACATTTTCAGACTTTAAAGCGGGTCAGTTTGACCTGCAGGATGACAGGAGGATCCCATAAAAAGGTGGAGGATTCATCTAAAATGTGTTGCAGTTCCTCCACTGTTCACTGATCTGGATGTAAATGTCCTCAAATTAAAAAAAAAAAAAAAAAAGTCTGAACTTAAAGCACATCTGGATTCATTTCAGATCTGTTGTGTTGTTCAGATGCTGAAAAATGTGTCAATGTCCAACTAATTATTCAAAGTATTCCAATTTCTTTCTTCAATAAATTACTTAAACTCATAATTTAACTATCAAAATAATTATTCCAACAGCTGATAACTAATCAGTGAATGGTTGCAGCGTTTATAATTACTGTGCTGCTCCAGTTTCTTACTACTTTATTAAGTTTACTAACTTTAATAAATGTGTTTAATGCTATTTATTATCATGTCCTTCAAATCAACTATACAGTGATACAGAAAATCAAACAGATTTACTCCTTTCTCATATTAGTACATATAAACAGAATTTACTTTAGCTGTGTTTCAGAAGCACGTGTTGCACAAGTAACCAGAGCATCACTGTGTCTGTAAACACATCAGGACCTAAATATATGATTCTATCGTTCGTGTGGTTTCCAGGTATGGTGTGCCTCCGAGACGACTGCCCTGCCGACCAGGAGAAGGAGAAAGCTCGTCTGTCCTCGCTGGCCTCCTTCCAGCTGCGATGTCTGAACCACGGCCTCCGGTTTCCTGGCCTGAAGCGCCTGGTTTACTCCACCTGCTCCGTCCACCGGCAGGAGAACGAGGACGTCGTAGCCGCCTGTCTGCAGCAGAACCCCGGCTTCAGGTAGCACAAATGAACCTGTTTTAGTCACTGGAGGACGGGCTGTTTTTCAAATTCATTATCAAGCTTATAGAACTTCAAGAGAATTCCATAATGTTCAGCGTTTATTCAGTCAGACTGTGTTGTATATTATCTGTTAATGATCTTTTGGTTGGTTTTCTGACCACATAGTCTTTAAATTGTAATTAATGTACTTTCTTCTCATATATTTTCTTTATTTTCTTCAGTATTTGACTAAATAAGTGCACAGAATGTTTCTAGTGCTTCTTTATTCCACCATTACCACAATTATGGCCTGAAATTTTAACATAATTCTACCAATAATTGTAAACTTTATTTACATAGAACTTTTAAACATGGACTTTCATTTGTATTAAAACCGATATAATAGACAGAAGGCTTATAAAATACCTTTCCAGGGTCGGAACGGTAAAAATATAATAAAGAAAATTGAATAAAGATAAGATAGAACAAAATGAAAATGTAAAATCAGGAAAGGCTCTCCGGATAAAGCATTTTTTAAGAAGGGATTTAAAAGACGTTACTGAGCAGATAGTTCCAGAGCTTTGGAGCCCCTGGAACAGAAAGAAGATCTGAACATAAGGTCCTAAAACGTTGGAAGTACAGCTGGGAGAAAGGGCTCTAGAAGGAGTCAGTAAAACGTTAAAATCTGTCCTAAAACATGCTGGAGTCCAGCTTTAAAGCTGCTGGTGCTTCTGTTTGAATTTAAAGGTAATTTAAGGGTAAAAAGTGTATTTAGCAGCTCCTGAATCAGCACTGGACTGTCGCTGCATGTCACTACGCTGCTATCTTTCCTGTCTGTCTCTACAGCGAAACTGTTCAATTCGATCAAAAGGCCAATAAAGCAGATCTTTCCTTTGGTGATTTCCCCTCCAGGTTGGTTTCTCTGCTGGCTCAGTGGCCTGAACGAGGTTTGGATCCGCTGCCTCAGTGTCTACGAGCCGATCCGACCAAAACCCGAACCCACGGCTTCTTTGTGGCGCTGCTGGAGAAACACAGCGAGGACGGGAAACAGGAAGCAGCGGTTCAGATAAGGTGACTACCAGGCAGCACGTAAAGCAGGAGAGCCAAAACCATCTGAGTTCAGGTTCTACATTCAGTCAGTCTGATCTCCAGTAAAACCACAGCATAATGACCTCTAAATGTTCACATGTAAGGAATTATCTTTTAACAAAACATCACTAACAGCCTGAAGTGTTAAGCTTCAGTTTATCATTTCCACATCACAGCTTCCAGATCAGAGTGTCTACAAAGAAACACATTTAGTCACCTGGAACTGAACCAGAGAGGATGAAAAAACAACAAAAACAAGACAAAATATTACAAAAAAGACACAAAATGACAAAACCAGGACAAAAAAACGACTAGAGCAAAACAAAGAATTACATGTATAAAAAAACAAACACAAGCAAGACAAAAAGGAAACACAAACTGATAAAAACGAGAGAAACGACAAAAATCGTATAAGAAAAGGACAAAAAACAACAAAAACAGACAAAACATTACAGAAATAAGACACAAAACCACAAAAGAACAATCTACTATTTATCATCCAAACAACTTGTCATGTTCTAGAAATGATTTTAAATTTATAGTTTTACTAATTTACAATCTGCAGTTAATGTCTTCTCTGTAGTTTTTACTCTGAGGGCCGGATTGGACCCTCTGAAGGACCACTTTTGGACCACAGGCCTCATGTTGGACACCCCTGCTGTAAAATTATTCACTGCATCACGACTGTCTGAAATAACATCTTTAAAAGTTTAGTTTTTATTTCTTCTACAGCTGTCCTCATGTCTGTAATCTGTATACTTTAATGTGTTAACCATTTCTACATTTGTGCCTCCAGTCTTCTATTTCATTTTGTCTTTATGTTTAAAAGGGAAACAATTCAAACATAAATGTCGCATTTGTACCACCAGATTATAGTTTTATGTGTAGTCCCTAAAAATACAACAGACGGTTTGGAATTGTAAGAAAACACAAACTGTATCTGAAAAAATCCTCATTGTGGTGTGAAATTTGGCAATCAGCAAAATAACCGACACAAATTCCAGATTAGTCATCCATTCAGAGCTTCCATCATGACTCTAAACCCTTAAACAGACTGTTGGTACTTTCTTATTGATGATTCTCGGTTTTTTTTTTATCCATCACAGCGAGCAGGAAGAAGCGACGCCCTGCAGTCCACCGGAGTCTGAGAACAAACCTGCAGCTTCAGAAGACGAGTCCGAGGCTTCAGAGGTGGAGGAAACAGCGACACCTGCAGGACAGACTGATGTTCCACCCAGCAAGAAGAGGAGGAGGAGGAGGAGGAAGAAGAAGAACACGGCAACAGCAGAGTGACATTTAAAGCTCACAGATCGGTCGCCTTTTCAGCAAAGCAGTGAAAGTCTCACAGCCCACAAGTGTGTCAGTTTGAAATACTGCAGAGATGTTTCATTTCACCCTGACTGGTTTAAGTTCTGCGCTGAACGAGCTGCTTCACCTCCAGGCAGCTGATACAGACGTGAGATCAGAACTTTCTATCACGTCTAGCTTTCCCTCTGGACGATGATTTTATCTGGAAATATCACAGAATTCACAACACGGCTGCTGGTTTTAACTCATGTTTATAAAATCTGCAGGTTAGCAGTGCCAACAGAAACAATAAAAACATGTTTTAATAACAGCTTTATGGGGATTCAGCTTCATTAATGTGTAGTATATGGGAGTACAGAGAGCAGGAGAGAAGACACAGACGTAAAAGCTGAGTTTGTATTTCACCACAACACAACAGACATGAAAACAGTGATGATGGACTATGGATAGATAAACTTTGTCCCAAACAATGACAAATTCTCCTTCAAGGCTACAACCAAAAAATACAACACATTAGAACACTTAGAACTCAAGCTTGTCTAAAAGAAACCGCAGCCGATAAACATATATACATAGTGTTCAGTGTCTTATTCATTTAGTTCAGTGGGAATGAAGGATCTTTTATAGATGTTTTGTTTATAACTGGAAGGAGTGATGGAGGGGTGAGAAAGTCAAAAATGAAAATGTACTGAGATAACTGTTCTGCTGTTGTTGGTACTGTGTAGATTTATGTGAAATGCCTTGATATCTGTGAGTATTGTTGGATCAAACACTCGTGTTGGGGTTCCTCAGTTACAGATTGACCCGCTGCTGTTTCTGACAGGCTCACCTGGAAGAGTGAAGAAAAGAGGCAGGATTCTGCAAATACTGGACAAGAAAGCTATAAGGAGCTGAGATAGTAGTGGCTGAGGGATTGAGAAATGATGGGAATAAATGTTGACATGTCTTAACAGCTTTTATAATAACCACAGAACCATTTTCAACATCTGGGACCTCAAAAATCAGACTGTTGCAGCATGTTTTGTGGAGAAACTGTTGTTGTTTTTAAACAGAGAAGTAAAGTAAAGATTTTTATCTAATCTCTGCGCCTCGTTATTGTTCGTTTCTCCGTTTCTGTCCTTGTTCAGAGCATTACTCGGTCTGTTTCAGAGGAGGTTCAGGTATTTCCTCTGAAAGTCTCCGGCAGGGGGCAGCAAGGAGCCCGCTGATGGCTACGTCACTTCCGGTCAAAGTAGTTTTATAATAGTTGTGGAAAGTGTTTTGTAACTGAAGTGTTTTATATTCGGTTTGTTTCTTACAGATTCTCCACTGAGGGTTTGATTGGACTGCAGTAAAACGCGAAGTGAGTCACTTTTACCGTCAGTAAATAAAACAAAAACAACACGTTAGTTAATGCGTGAACTCCTGTATGGAGCGACCCGCAGATATTCTGTATTAAATATAATATATTAAAGGTGTTTCTGCTTTCGGTCTGACAGCGGGATGTCTGCGGTACCGAAAGTGAGTCTGTCCGGAGGTCTGGAGATCTGCAGGGTGCTGAACGGGATGTGGCAGGTATCCGGGGCTCACGGAGCGGTGGACAGAACCAGAGCAGGTACCGATAGGGGGACCACCAGGACCGGCTATGAGATACCCAAATACACTCAAAGTTTACTCAGAGATGCCTTCTAATCTCTATGTGTTTAAAGTATGCCTCTGTATGGATAGAAGATTATTATATTACTAAATTCTATCATAACTAGGATAACTAAACGTCCTGTCCTGGTTGTTTTTTATTAAGTGATGAAAATGTCCTGGTTTTCATTTGTCATTAAATTAACTGGTTAAGCAACAAAAACCTGCTGGGAAAAATCAGCTCTACAGCAAAGTATAGATATATCAGATATAGATATAATATAGACAGGGAGGATGAGGAAAACTAAAGATACAGATATTTTTTTATAAGTTAGCTTTTGTATGTTTGTGAGAGTTGTTTTTGTTAAAGTTTAATTGCTAATATAGCAGTTTTTTTTAGTTTTTCTAATACAGAAGAGACATTATTTCTATCATTATTTCATCTGTTATTTTTGAAACTTTTCATAAAAAAACAAACAATTAAACAAAACAAAAAAAACCTCTGAGAAGCCTGTCTGAATTTGAGTCTTTGGTTATTTGTATTTGGTAATATAACAATTATCTATCTATAGATAGATGGATTAAACCTTTATTGATCTCACAGTGAGGAAGCATAGATTGTACATATAGTGGACGTATCATCTGGCTCCAGAATTGAAGCCAACCCGGAAGTGTCAAAAACTTGCAATATCACGCCGTCCGCTAGGGTTGGCTCCAAAAAGCTTTTTCTCCATAGACCCCAATTCATTTTTGGAAAAAATAAAGTTTGATAGACTGATGTTCTACAGCTCAGGATTTTTTTCCCGTTAGTTTTCATGGTCAAAATGAGAGATCAGGTGGCCGATCTTAAAATAAATCAATACTGAATTTTAAATAAATCGTTAAAGTTGGCGGAGCCAGGGGGCGTGGCTATACTTGATAGACAGCAACAGAAGCCTCTGCGGTAAAATGTGGGCGGGATAAGAGAGTCCTCAGCCAATCCTGCCCCTAGTTGCTCTCCGGTCCAGTCTGTTTGATGACACTTTTTACATCACTGGCTCCAAAAAATCCAAAACGGCGACCAGGAAGTAGCAAAATCCGGGCTTCATTTTCTCGCCGTTGAAACCAACGGGTGACGTCACGGTTAGTTTACGCCTGTGAGGAAGTCTTCGGTGTTACAGCAGAAAATTTCCCTGTTGCGGGATCAATGAAGGTTTAATCTATCTATCTATCTATCTATCTATCTATCTATCTATCTATCTATAACACAGTTACTTTTCTCTGAGGTACAGGTTGCTTTTTGTAACTTTGCTGTTTTCTCATCACGTCTCTCCAGTCGAGGCCATGCAGGAATACATAGACGCTGGTCTGACCTCGTTCGACATGGCCGACATTTACGGACCTGCAGAGGAAATATTCGGACAGTTCAACAGCAAGGTGTTTACATGCATGCACACAAGTTCACATTTACATAAGCACCTAACATGTTTACAGACAGTTTAAGCTGCTGTTTGTTCATCTCTTTGTTGTTTCCATCAACTTCATGCACGACTATTGATTACAAGATACTTTTATGAGTTTAGCTCCACTTCTTGGATGGAAAAAGACTTAACAGATGAGATAAAACGTAATTATTCCCATTGAAATTATTGTGCTAGTTATTACTAAGAAAAAATAGAACAACAGTACCTAAAAGATAGAAAAACAAGGGATCTGGAAACAGAGGACCTCTCAGGGCGTCCTATGGGGTCTGGATCAGAGGACCAATCAGGGCGTCCTATGGGGTCTGGACCAGGATGTTGGCAGTGGATCCTTTGGGTTCTCTGGGTTCTCCAGTGGGTTCTCCAGTGGGTTCTCTGGGAATCAAACTTGTTCCACTGCATCCTGTTGATGTTTGATCAGAATGGGGTCTAGGAGGTTTGGAGGTTAAATCAACATCTTGAGTGAAGGTCATGTTCCTCCAGATGTTCCAGACTGATGTTCTTGTGATGTGGTGGGGGGTGTTTTCCTGTGGGGGCAGACCAGTGATGTTTAGGGTTGTTATTTGAATAAAAGACGGTACTTGTTCTGGGACAGAGTTTATTGTGGTGTCCAAGTCTCATCAACATGGATACTAAAATCTGAGGTTTTCCAGCAGAACTCCTCATAGAACCAACATGATCCACGATATTCACTCTGCCTGTCAGTGGTGATGCTAATCAAGGCTTTGTTGAAGCTTTGACACTTCATTCAAAACATGGTTCATAAATGGAGGCTTCAGTGACACACAGTGCTCCATCAGGACATCTAGTGGTCTATATCATGAAGTACAATCGAGACTTGTTAATTACTCCGCCAAGAACGTAGAGTTATGTGACGATCGGCATATGTTTGTTTGTGAATCCGTCTGTCTGTCTGTCAGAATTACTCAAAAATGGACTAACGGATTGTGATGAAATTTTTAGGGGAAGTCAGAAATGACACAAGGACCACCTCATTAAATTTTCACAGTGATGCTGCTTATAGTCTGTATCCATGGCTTTGTTAAGGACTTCCCATTGTCAGATATACCTGCTGGCGCGGTGCTGTAACCATGACAACAAGTGAACACTGTGTCAGTTACCTGCGGAAAAAAGTCAGAGTTTAATATGTCGTCCAAAATATGACAAAAATGTCATAGTTTAGTATGTCGTCCAAAATGTGTTAAAAACGTCATAGTTTAGTAAGTCGTCCAAAATGTGACAAAAATGTCATAGTTTAGTATGTCGTCCAAAATGTGTTAAAAACGTCATAGTTTAGTATGTCGTCCAAAATGTGACAAAAACGTCATAGTTTAGTATGTCGTCCAAAATGTGACAAAAATGTCATAGTTTAGTATGTCGTCCAAAATTTGACAAAAACGTCATAGTTTAGTATGTCGTTCAAAATGTGACAAAAACGTCATAGTTTAGTATGTCGTCCAAAATGTGACAAAAACGTCATAGTTTAGTATGTCGTCCAAAATTTGACAAAAACGTCATAGTTTAGTATGTCGTTCAAAATGTGACAAAAACGTCATAGTTTAGTATGTCGTTCAAAATGTGACAAAAACGTCATAGTTTAGTATGTCGTCCAAAATGTGACAAAAATGTCATAGTTTAGTATGTCATCCAAAATGTGACAAAAATGTCATAGTTTAGTATGTCGTCCAAAATTTGACAAAAACGTCATAGTTTAGTATGTCGTTCAAAATGTGACAAAAACGTCATAGTTTAGTATGTCGTTCAAAATGTGACAAAAATGTCATAGTTTAGTATGTCGTCCAAAATTTGACAAAAACGTCATAGTTTAGTATGTCGTTCAAAATGTGACAAAAACGTCATAGTTTAGTATGTCGTCCAAAATGTGACAAAAACGTCATAGTTTAGTATGTCGTCCAAAATGTGACAAAAATGTCATAGTTTAGTATGTCGTCCAAAATTTGACAAAAACGTCATAGTTTAGTATGTCGTTCAAAATGTGTTAAAAACGTCATAGTTTAGTGTGTCGTCCAAAATGTGTAAAAAAACGTCTTAGTTTAGTATGTCGTCCAAAATGTGACAAAAATGTCTTAGTTTAGTATGTCGTCCAAAATGTGACAAAAACGTCATAGTTCATTATGTCGTCGAAAATGTGACAAAACGTCATAGTTTAGTAGTATGTCCAGTCGATAGTGTGTGATCCTGCTAGCTCAGCCCAGCCCCAGGTAATGACACAAGGACCACCTCATTAAATTTTCACAGTGATGCTGCTTATAGTCTGTATCCATGGCTTTGTTAAGGACTTCCCATTGTGTAAAAAACCTCATAGTTTAGTATGTCGTCCAAAATGTGTAAAAAACGTTGTAATTTTCTTTTGTATTTTTCTGGCCTTTTCGGATAGATGAAGTGAGAGAGAGACAGGAAATGGGGGAGTGGAATGGGGAAAGACATGCAGCAAAGGGCCACGAGCGGTAACTGAACCCGGGCCGCTGCGTTGGAGACCAGCCCGTATACATGATTCACCTGCTTAACCCATTGAGTAAAACAGGCGCCCCAAAATGTCATAGTTTAGTATGTTGTCCAAAATGTGTAATAAACGTCATAGTTTAGAATGTCGTCCAAAATGTGTAAAAAACCTCATAGTTTAGTATGTCGTCCAAAATGTGACAAAAATGTCATAGTTTAGTATGTCGTCCAAAATGTGTAAAAAAACGTCATAGTTTAGTATGTCGTCCAAAATATGACAAAAACGTCTTAGTTTAGTATGTCGTCCAAAATGTGACAAAAACGTCTTAGTTTAGTATGTCGTCCAAAATATGACTAAAACGTCAAAGTTTAGTATGTCATCCAAAATATGACAAAATGTCATAGTTTTGTACGTCGTCCAAAATGTGTAAAAAACGTCATAGTTTAGTATGTCGTCCAAAATATGACTAAAATGTCAAAGTTTAGTATGTCATCCAAAATATGACAAAAATGTCATAGTTTAGTATGTCGTCCAAAATTTGACAAAAATGTCATAGTTTAGTACGTCGTCCAAAATATGACAAAAATGTAATAATTTATTATGTCGTCCAAAATGTGACAAAAACGTCATAGTTTAGTATGTCATCCAAAATGTGTTAAAAACGTCATAGTTTAGTAAGTCGTCCAAAATGTGTTAAAAACGTCATAGTTTAGTATGTCGTCCAAAATGTGACAAAAACGTCATAGTTTAGAATGTCGTCCAAAATGTGTAAAAAACCTCATAGTTTAGTATGTCGTCCAAAATGTGACAAAAATGTCATAGTTTAGTATGTCGTCCAAAATGTGTAAAAAACGTCATAGTTTAGTATGTCGTCCAAAATATGACAAAAACGTCTTAGTTTAGTATGTCGTCCAAAATGTGACAAAAATGTCATAGTTTAGTATGTCGTCCAAAATATGACTAAAACGTCTTAGTTTAGTATGTCGTCCAAAATATGACTAAAACGTCAAAGTTTAGTATGTCATCCAAAATATGACAAAAATGTCATAGTTTTGTACGTCGTCCAAAATGTGTAAAAAACGTCATAGTTTAGTATGTCGTCCAAAATATGACTAAAATGTCAAAGTTTAGTATGTCATCCAAAATATGACAAAAATGTCATAGTTTAGTATGTCGTCCAAAATTTGACAAAAACGTCATAGTTTAGTACGTCGTCCAAAATATGACAAAAATGTAATAATTTATTATGTCGTCCAAAATGTGACAAAAACGTCATAGTTTAGTATGTCGTCCAAAATGTGTTAAAAACGTCATAGTTTAGTATGTCGTCCAAAATGTGACAAAAACGTCATAGTTTAGTATGTCGTCCAAAATGTGACAAAAATGTCATAGGCATGCCACTGTGAACGCAACTCTCCCGAGACGGTGCGAGATTCAAGATGGCGGCGCCCTGCTGCTAGATCGACAACAAGTCACTTTTTCTCTGTTTCCAAACTTTTTGTCATCCCCTATACACCACTGTCTTCCTTTTGTTTTTGAAAAACATTTTCACACTCCGACCTGGATCAACTTGAGGACTACATCGATTTTTTCCATTCTCGTTACTGCACCATGGCTACTTCTTCCACTTCAAAACTCGGAAAATCCAACCTCTCTCCGGACTACAAACGGCCTCGTTCAGAATCTCTTCCCAGCCCAGGTATATCTCCTTCACTTTCCCCGAATATCCTCCGTCGGTCAGAGGTAAGCGACATTCTGCTTTCCATTGATCAGAAACTCACCGGACTTGATGCCAGAATCGCTCTTGTAGAAGTTTTACACAAAGAATTCCAGTCACTCCGCCATAGCCTTGAATTTAGCCAGCAACAGATAGAATCACTCGCTAATGAAAATAAAACTCTTCAACACACCGTCAACACCATCTCCAACCAACTCACCTCTGTCACATCTCAGCTCACCTCTGTCACTACCGAAAACAAAATAATGAAAGAGACTATTCTGGATCTTCAAACACGAAGTATGAGAGACAATTTAGTTTTTTCCGGTATTCCTGAACACATCACCGACGACCCAGAGAAAGCAGTGAAGGACTTTTTAAAACATCAACTCAAACTTCCACCAGAAACCGTCAACAGCATCACATTTCACCGCGTTCATCGCCTGGGACAAAAATACACCACAAACAACCGACCCCGTCCGATCGTCGCTAAATTTGAACATTACAAACAGAAAGAACTGGTCAAACGTCAAGGCAAACAGCTGAAAGGATCCAACTACGGACTAAATGATCAATATCCAAAAGAAATAATGGACAGACGAAAAAACCTCTTCCCCATCCGCAAGCAAATGATCACAGAAGGAAAAAAGGCAGTCATCTCAGTGGACAAACTTTACATTAACGGTCAGTTATACCGCAGCAAAGAGATCACCCCCTGGTTATTCTAGCCTCTCCCCCTTTTTTTTTTCTGTCAGAGACACACACTCTTCCCCTTTTCTCAGCCATGTAAATACACCCCCCCCCCCCTCCACACACACACACACACACCCGTATCGCCTCCCTCTGACACCCCTTTACCCCGCCGTTGCTCTGATAAGGACAATGTATTGTTGCACTTTGTCTCGCCCCTTACGTCATGCTCTTGGATATACGCACATTTCAATGTACTTCGTTACTGTTCAGTGTTTTTTGTTCTGTTGAACATCTTTTGTGTCTACAGTTGTGTTCATTTCTTGTTTTGTTTTGTTCTAACAGGTCTACTTTTGCAAGTCTTTCTCTCTTAGATTCATACACACTAATGCATACCCACACATCCACATGCACTGCCACACACTCACACACCATAATCATTCTCCATTTTCCCATTGATTACAGTTCCCTACCATGTCAACTTTAAAGTTTGTTTCTTGGAATGTCCGCGGTATTGGTGTTCAGGCAAAGAAACAAAAAGTATTCAATCACCTCACTGCTCTTCAAGCTGATATTTGCTTATTACAAGAAACACATCTTTCAGAATTAGACAACATGAAGTTAAAATCCTCCCATTTCACTCACTCCTTTTCATCTCCTTACAATAAAAAACAAAGAGGAGTCTGTATTTTAATAAGTAAATCAATACCATTTATCCTTAACTCTACTACCACAGACCCAGAAGGACGTTTTATCATCATCAATATATCAATTCACAATAACTCCTTAACAATTGGTAACTTATATGGCCCAAACTCTGATGACCCTTCTTTTTTTCGTGACTTTTTCTCATCCATCTCAAACATTTCTGACTCCCCAATAATAATCGGCGGTGACTTTAATACAGTACTAGACCCATTAATAGACAGATCCAATACTCCAAGCAATAAACGCACCTGGCAGTCCTCAGAAACTATAATCCAGTTCATGAGAGATTTTGGTCTTGGCGATAGTTGGCGCCTACAACATCCAACTACAAAAGATTATTCTTTTTTTTCACATGTTCATCACTCATACTCTCGCATCGATTTCTTTCTCACCAGCAATTCAATTATCCCAAATATTTCTGATCACCAAATCCACCCCATCATTATAAGTGACCATGCACCAGTATCATTTAAATGGAATCTTCCAAGACCTCATCCAGTAATTACTAGGTGGCGCTTTAATACATCCCTCCTAAAAGACCCCGATTTTGACAACCTTATTAAAAGAGAGTGGGCATCCTTCCTGGAAATAAATGACTCCCCAAAGTCACCTCCATCTCTTCTATGGGAAACAGGCAAAGCCGTTATGAGAGGAATTATAATCTCATTCTCTTCTTATAAGAAAAAGAAAGAAAAGAAACTGGAATCTGAATTAGAACAAAAAATTAAACATCTCGAATTCATCAATGCCGGCAACCCATCAGAAGAAACCGAAAAGAAATTAAGACAATATAAACTTCAAATTAATGAAATCCTGAATAAAAAAAACTCTTTTTTTTAATCAATAGACTCCGTCAAGAACAGTTCCATCATAATGACAAATCTGGTAAGTATCTTGCAAATCAAATCAAACGGAATAAGGAAAAGTCTACCATCTCCACTATAAAAGACTCAGCAGGGAAGCCAACAAACTCTCCTGATGAAATTAACAAAATATTCAAAGAATTCTATGCCAAACTGTACTCATCAGACAATAACCCAGAACAAGATGACATCAAATCCTTTCTCAACAACATAAATATACCACAGATCTCCATCGATCAGAAAAATACTTTAGATTCACCATTAACAGGTGAAGAAATCCACTCTGCTCTCATTCGAATGCCCAATAATAAAGCACCTGGTCCCGATGGCTTCCCTGCTGAGTTCTATAAACACTTCTGGTCCATTTTAGCTCCACTGTTTCACCGAATGGTTTCTGAAATACAACAGCACTCCAGATTCCCAGCCAACATGAACTCAGCAGCAATCTCACTACTTCTCAAACCAAATAAAGACCCAACCCTGCCTTCAAGCTACCGCCCCATTTCACTCTTAAATGTAGATATAAAAATAATTACCAAAGCACTCTCCCACAGACTAGAAAAAATAATTCCGTCCATAATCCACCCAGACCAAACTGGATTCATCAAAGGTAGAAACTCATCCAACAACACACGCAGACTTATCAATTTAATACACTATTCATGCCCCCATCATAACAAATCAATTATAGTGACATTAGATGCAGAAAAAGCTTTCGACAAAGTCAACTGGCTATTTCTCGTTAATACGCTTCACAGATTTGGCTTTGGGGAGTCATTTATTAACTGGGTTAAAGCACTTTACACCTCACCTACAGCCACAGTGACTACTAACGGACAAACCTCACAAAGCTTCACTCTTCATAGGGGGACCAGGCAGGGATGCCCACTCTCTCCCTCTCTCTTCACTATTTTTATCGAACCTTTAGCAGCAGCGATCCGTCAGAACCCCCTCATTACCGGATTTCAAACCCCCAACATGCACCATAAAATCAGTCTTTATGCAGATGACATACTCTTATTCATTCAGAATCCACAACCAGCACTGCAAGAAGTAATTAAAGTAATAGATTCATTCTCCCATATCTCTGACTACTCAATAAATTGGAATAAATCATCCATACTCCCATTAGATAACAATAGCTCGGATGTGGCAGCCCTTTCAACACCCATCCCCATTTGCAAAAATCACATCACATATTTAGGTATCCACATTTCCCCCAGGCTGTCGGAGTTGCCTAATCTTAATTTTACCCCACTGCTTAAAACGATTACCGATGATCTCCAGCGCTGGACAAACCTCCCACTATCCATTTTAGGCAAAATTGCAGCAGTTAAAATGACAATCCTTCCCAAAATCAACTACCTCCTCACTATGATCCCAACCCACCCATCTCCCACCTGGTTTAAATCCCTTGATTCAACTATTACAAGATTCTACTGGAAAAATAAACCCCCAAGAATTAAACTGACCACTCTCCAAAAACCAAAAATTCTAGGCGGTCTTAACGCCCCAAACTTTCACCACTACTCCTTGGCAAATCAGCTTCAATATATTCACAAATGGATCCACCCCACTCATTCAGACAACACATGGTTGGACTCAGAACAGGCAGTTATTAAACAAATCCACATTTCAGATTTACCATTTTTAAGCCAATCCATAAAACATCATCCCTGTTTCCAAAGCCCAACAATATCATCCACTCTGACAGCCTGGTGGAGATTCCACAAAGTTACTAACTCCACTGTCACACCTTCACTCTTCACTCCCATCTGGCACAATCCTGACTTCATTAGTAATAAAAAACCACTAAACCTAATCACTTGGATAGATAAAGGAATCACTCACCTTCGTCATATCTATCACAATAATACCCTGGTTTCACTCCCCTTCCTGGTCCAGAAGTTCGGCATCCGGGACAATCAATTCTTGGAATATTTACAAGTTTCATCAGCCATTCAATCAAATCTGAAAAATAAAAAAAATAATAACCTGGACCTCCCACCCTCTACCTCTGCATTCATTAATATTTCCCCAAAAAAACTTCTCTCAAAAATATACAAACTAATATCTCAGTCCGACTCTGCACTTTGCATCCCCATAGATAAATGGAAAACAGACCTCTCTATTGCCCCTGATGCCGACTTCTGGACCCAAATCTGCAAAAACATTTTCACAATGACAAAAAATACCAGCTTACAGCTTATACAGTACAAAATCCTCCACAGAACTCATCTCACTGGTCAAAAAATGCACAAAATGGGATATTCACCTGAAATCTGTACACATTGCACACAAAATTGCACTGACACCTACATACATGCAACTTGGTACTGCTCACCTGTCCAAAGATTCTGGGAAAATATCACAAACCTTCTTTCACAAATCATGGGCTGTCGCATCCCTTTCTCCCCATCCCTCTGTTTATTGGGAGACGTATCCATATCTACACTGGACAGGGCACACAACCATACACTTCTTGCGGCGCTAGCTGTCGCCAAGAAAACTATCCTCTTGAACTGGAAATCAAGGAATTCAATAAATATAACACAGTGGAAAAACCTGCTCATAGATTATATCTCCCTGGAAAATACAGACTCCTCTTGCAAGAAAAACAATCAACACCCTGCCTGGCAACCATTTCTTTCTTTCTTACAGTCATAATTTGCTCTTATAGCTGATTACTATATCATTCCAACACCACAATTTATCTCGTATATTTACAATACAATCAACTTCTTCCTTTTTTTAAAAAAAAAAAAAAAAAAAAAAAAAAAGGTTATTAACTAATGAACTATTATTATTATTGTTTTTTTCTCCTGTTGCCTGTCCACCAATAACCTCAATATAAAACTCCATAGAAACTTCCTAGAACACAGATACCTACACATACAGAAGCACATTTTCCAATAGACACACTCACTAGTATTGTTTTCATCTATGTAAATACCCCTTTGTTTGTTTGTTTGTTTCATTAATCTGCTTCTCTTGTGCTTTTATTTTTTATTTTTTTTATGCATTTATTATTTTGCGTTACTGTCAATAAGATATGTATCTGCTTCTTTTTTTTCTTTTTCTTTATGGTTTGTTTTATTTGTTTATTTTTATTTTTATTTATTTATTTTTTCTCTTTTTTGATTGAATGCAGTGCTTATGGGCTGGGCTGTCTTTGCGCGCAGTGGCTGCGGTGGGGCCTGGGTGGTGGGGCGCGTCTGCCTTGTCGCAGGGCTGTGTCCGGGTCTTGGGTTATTGCTGATGGAGCAAACTCCTTGCCTGCCTTCCCTTCGCTTTTTAATGCACCTCATATGCCCTGTTTTTAATGCACCACATTATCATAATAACACACACACTCAAAGGGAGGGAAGGAGAGAGGGGGGGAGGGCCTACGAAGAAGGGAGAGGGAAGGGAAGGAAAAAGAGGGAGGGAAGAAAGAAAGGGGGGAGGAAAGGAAAAGAGGAAAAGGGAAAAGAGGGAAAGGAAAGGAGGAAAAAGAAGAGGAAAGAAAAAAAGAGAGAAGATGAGAAGGAGGAAAAGGAAAGTGGAAGAGGGAATGAATGAATGAATAAATAAATAAAATAAAAAATATATAAAGGGGAAAAGGAGGAAGGGAAATAAAGGGGGGGGGGAAGAAAAAAAAAAGGTGCTGGGTTTGGGCACGGCCTTGCGGTGGGGTCGTCGTGCCCCTCTGCCCTGCCCCCCCATGTGGTTTCTGTGTGTGGGGATTGTCCGGTTTCAATCACTTGTTTTGACAATTGTTATGTTTTCTATTATTATTGTAATGAGGTAAATAACTGTTATTATTCATTGATCTCCTTATTTATATCACTATCATTATCAGCATATATATTACACATCATATATGGAATACGCGCGAACACACTCGCACACACACACACACACACACACACATACACACTCCCTCCTTCATACACACAGAGAACAGCTATTTCTGCTTTCATTTCCATTTATTTTTTACCTTTCTTTTCTCCCTGTTTCGTCTTTGTTGCATATATAATCGTTATTACTCATTATTATTGTTTGCTCCCTACTTTGTTTAACACTATCTTCTATATTGTAAAAGTGACCTGTTTGTATGTCTTTAATGTTCACTGTTGTAATAATAAAATTAAAAAAAAAAAAAAAAAAAAAAAATGTCATAGTTTAGTATGTCGTCCAAAATGTGACAAAAACGTCATAGTTTAGTATGTCGTCCAAAATGTGACAAAAATGTCATAGTTTAGTATGTCATCCAAAATGTGACAAAAATGTCATAGTTTAGTATGTCGTCCAAAATTTGACAAAAACGTCATAGTTTAGTATGTCGTTCAAAATGTGACAAAAACGTCATAGTTTAGTATGTCGTTCAAAATGTGACAAAAACGTCATAGTTTAGTATGTCGTTCAAAATGTGACAAAAATGTCATAGTTTAGTATGTCGTCCAAAATTTGACAAAAACGTCATAGTTTAGTATGTCGTTCAAAATGTGACAAAAACGTCATAGTTTAGTATGTCGTCCAAAATGTGACAAAAATGTCATAGTTTAGTATGTCGTCCAAAATGTGACAAAAATGTCATAGTTTAGTATGTCGTCCAAAATTTGACAAAAACGTCATAGTTTAGTATGTCGTTCAAAATGTGACAAAAACGTCATAGTTTAGTATGTCGTCCAAAATGTGACAAAAACGTCATAGTTTAGTATGTCGTCCAAAATGTGACAAAAATGTCATAGTTTAGTATGTCGTCCAAAATTTGACAAAAACGTCATAGTTTAGTATGTCGTCCAAAATGTGACAAAAACGTCATAGTTTAGTATGTCGTCCAAAATGTGACAAAAATGTCATAGTTTAGTATGTCGTCCAAAATTTGACAAAAACGTCATAGTTTAGTATGTCGTCCAAAATGTGACAAAAACGTCATAGTTTAGTATGTCGTCGAAAATGTGACAAAAACGTCATAGTTTAGTATGTCGTTCAAAATGTGACAAAAATGTCATAGTTTAGTATGTCGTCCAAAATTTGACAAAAACGTCATAGTTTAGTATGTCGTTCAAAATGTGACAAAAACGTCATAGTTTAGTATGTCGTTCAAAATGTGACAAAAACGTCATAGTTTAGTATGTCGTTCAAAATGTGACAAAAATGTCATAGTTTAGTATGTCGTCCAAAATTTGACAAAAACGTCATAGTTTAGTATGTCGTTCAAAATGTGACAAAAATGTCATAGTTTAGTATGTCGTCCAAAATGTGACAAAAATGTCATAGTTTAGTATGTCGTCCAAAATGTGACAAAAACGTCATAGTTTAGTATGTCGTCCAAAATGTGACAAAAACGTCATAGTTTAGTATGTCGTCCAAAATGTGACAAAAATGTCATAGTTTAGTATGTCGTCCAAAATTTGACAAAAACGTCATAGTTTAGTATGTCGTCCAAAATGTGACAAAAACGTCATAGTTTAGTATGTCGTCCAAAATGTGACAAAAATGTCATAGTTTAGTATGTCGTCCAAAATTTGACAAAAACGTCATAGTTTAGTATGTCGTCCAAAATGTGACAAAAACGTCATAGTTTAGTATGTCGTCCAAAATGTGACAAAAACGTCATAGTTTAGTATGTCGTCCAAAATTTGACAAAAACGTCATAGTTTAGTATGTCGTTCAAAATGTGACAAAAACGTCATAGTTTAGTATGTCGTCCAAAATGTGACAAAAACGTCATAGTTTAGTATGTCGTCCAAAATGTGACAAAAATGTCATAGTTTAGTATGTCGTCCAAAATTTGACAAAAACGTCATAGTTTAGTATGTCGTTCAAAATGTGACAAAAACGTCATAGTTTAGTATGTCGTCCAAAATGTGACAAAAACGTCATAGTTTAGTATGTCGTCCAAAATGTGACAAAAATGTCATAGTTTAGTATGTCGTCCAAAATTTGACAAAAACGTCATAGTTTAGTATGTCGTCCAAAATGTGACAAAAACGTCATAGTTTAGTATGTCGTCCAAAATGTGTAAAAAACGTCATAGTTTAGTATGTCGTCCAAAATGTGACAAAAATGTCATAGTTTAGTATGTCGTTCAAAATGTGACAAAAACGTCATAGTTTAGTATGTCGTCCAAAATGTGACAAAAACGTCATAGTTTAGTATGTCGTCCAAAATGTGACAAAAATGTCATAGTTTAGTATGTCGTCCAAAATTTGACAAAAACGTCATAGTTTAGTATGTTGTTCAAAATGTGACAAAAACGTCAGAGTTTAGTGTGTCGTCCAAAATGTGTAAAAAACGTCATAGTTTAGAATGTCGTCCAAAATGTGTAAAAAACGTTGTAATTTTCTTTTGTATTTTTCTGGCCTTTTCGGATAGATGAAGTGAGAGAGAGACAGGAAATGGGGGAGTGGAATGGGGAAAGACATGCAGCAAAGGGCCACGAGCGGTAACTGAACCCGGGCCGCTGCGTTGGAGACCAGCCCGTATACATGATTCACCTGCTTAACCCATTGAGTAAAACAGGCGCCCCAAAATGTCATAGTTTAGTATGTTGTCCAAAATGTGTAAAAAACGTCATAGTTTAGAATGTCGTCCAAAATGTGTAAAAAACCTCATAGTTTAGTATGTCGTCCAAAATGTGACAAAAATGTCATAGTTTAGTATGTCGTCCAAAATGTGTAAAAAAACGTCATAGTTTAGTATGTCGTCCAAAATATGACAAAAACGTCTTAGTTTAGTATGTCGTCCAAAATGTGACAAAAATGTCATAGTTTAGTACGTCGTCCAAAATGTGTAAAAAACGTCATAGTTTAGTATGTCGTCCAAAATATGACTAAAATGTCAAAGTTTAGTATGTCATCCAAAATGTGTTAAAAACGTCATAGTTTAGTAAGTCGTCCAAAATGTGACAAAAACGTCATAGTTTAGTATGTCGTCCAAAATGTGACAAAAACGTCATAGTTTAGTATGTCGTCCAAAATGTGACAAAAACGTCATAGTTTAGTATGTCGTCCAAAATGTGACAAAAATGTCATAGTTTAGTATGTCGTCCAAAATTTGACAAAAACGTCATAGTTTAGTATGTCGTTCAAAATGTGACAAAAACGTCATAGTTTAGTATGTCGTCCAAAATGTGACAAAAATGTCATAGTTTAGTATGTCGTCCAAAATATGACTAAAATGTCAAAGTTTAGTATGTCATCCAAAATGTGTTAAAAACGTCATAGTTTAGTAAGTCGTCCAAAATGTGACAAAAACGTCATAGTTTAGTATGTCATCCAAAATGTGACAAAAATGTCATAGTTTAGTATGTCGTCCAAAATGTGTAAAAAAACGTCATAGTTTAGTATGTCGTTCAAAATGTGACAAAAATGTCATAGTTTAGTATGTCGTCCAAAATTTGACAAAAACGTCATAGTTTAGTGTGTCGTCCAAAATGTGTAAAAAACGTCATAGTTTAGAATGTCGTCCAAAATGTGTAAAAAACCTCATAGTTTAGTATGTCGTCCAAAATGTGTAAAAAACGTTGTAATTTTCTTTTGTATTTTTCTGGCCTTTTCGGATAGATGAAGTGAGAGAGAGACAGGAAATGGGGGAGTGGAATGGGGAAAGACATGCAGCAAAGGGCCACGAGCGGTAACTGAACCCGGGCCGCTGCGTTGGAGACCAGCCCGTATACATGATTCACCTGCTTAACCCATTGAGTAAAACAGGCGCCCCAAAATGTCATAGTTTAGTATGTTGTCCAAAATGTGTAAAAAACGTCATAGTTTAGAATGTCGTCCAAAATGTGTAAAAAACCTCTTAGTTTAGTATGTCGTCCAAAATGTGACAAAAATGTCATAGTTTAGTATGTCGCCAAAATTTGACAAAAACGTCATAGTTTAGTATGTCGTTCAAAATGTGACAAAAACGTCATAGTTTAGTGTGTCGTCCAAAATGTGTAAAAAACGTCATAGTTTAGAATGTCGTCCAAAATGTGTAAAAAACGTCATAGTTTAGTATGTCGTCCAAAATGTGTAAAAAACGTTGTAATTTTCTTTTGTATTTTTCTGGCTTTTTCGGATAGATGAAGTGAGAGAGAGACAGGAAATGGGGGAGTGGAATGGGGAAAGACATGCAGCAAAGGGCCACGAGCGGTAACTGAACCCGGGCCGCTGCGTTGGAGACCAGCCCGTATACATGATTCACCTGCTTAACCCATTGAGTTAAACAGGCGCCCCAAAATGTCATAGTTTAGTATGTTGTCCAAAATGTGTAAAAAACGTCATAGTTTAGAATGTCGTCCAAAATGTGTAAAAAACCTCATAGTTTAGTATGTCGTCCAAAATGTGACAAAAATGTCATAGTTTAGTATGTCGTCCAAAATGTGTAAAAAAACGTCATAGTTTAGTATGTCGTCCAAAATATGACAAAAACGTCTTAGTTTAGTATGTCGTCCAAAATGTGACAAAAATGTCATAGTTTAGTATGTCGTCCAAAATATGACTAAAACGTCTTAGTTTAGTATGTCGTCCAAAATATGACTAAAACGTCAAAGTTTAGTATGTCATCCAAAATATGACAAAAATGTCATAGTTTTGTACGTCGTCCAAAATGTGTAAAAAACGTCATAGTTTAGTATGTCGTCCAAAATATGACTAAAATGTCAAAGTTTAGTATGTCGTCCAAAATTTGACAAAAATGTCATAGTTTAGTACGTCGTCCAAAATATGACAAAAATGTAATAATTTATTATGTCGTCCAAAATGTGACAAAAACGTCATAGTTTAGTATGTCATCCAAAATGTGTTAAAAACGTCATAGTTTAGTAAGTCGTCCAAAATGTGTTAAAAACGTCATAGTTTAGTATGTCGTCCAAAATGTGTTAAAAACGTCATAGTTTAGTAAGTCGTCCAAAATGTGTTAAAAACGTCATAGTTTAGTATGTCGTCCAAAATGTGACAAAAACGTCATAGTTTAGTATGTCGTCCAAAATTTGACAAAAACGTCATAGTTTAGTATGTCGTTCAAAATGTGACAAAAACGTCATAGTTTAGTATGTCGTCCAAAATGTGACAAAAATGTCATAGTTTAGTATGTCATCCAAAATGTGACAAAAATGTCATAGTTTAGTATGTCGTCCAAAATATGACAAAAATGTCTTAGTTTAGTATGTCGTCCAAAATGTGTTAAAAACGTCATAGTTTAGTAAGTCGTCCAAAATGTGTTAAAAACGTCATAGTTTAGTATGTCGTCCAAAATGTGACAAAAACGTCATAGTTTAGTATGTCATCCAAAATGTGACAAAAATGTCATAGTTTAGTATGTCGTCCAAAATATGACAAAAACGTCATAGTTTAGTATGTCGTCCAAAATGTGTTAAAAACGTCATAGTTTAGTATGTCGTCCAAAATGTGTTAAAAATGTCATAGTTTAGTAAGTCGTCCAAAATGTGTTAAAAACGTCATAGTTTAGTATGTCGTCCAAAATGTGACAAAAACGTCATAGTTTAGTATGTCGTCCAAAATTTGACAAAAACGTCATAGTTTAGTATGTCGTTCAAAATGTGACAAAAACGTCATAGTTTAGTATGTCGTCCAAAATGTGACAAAAATGTCATAGTTTAGTATGTCATCCAAAATGTGACAAAAATGTCATAGTTTAGTATGTCGTCCAAAATATGACAAAAATGTCTTAGTTTAGTATGTCGTCCAAAATGTGTTAAAAACGTCATAGTTTAGTAAGTCGTCCAAAATGTGTTAAAAACGTCATAGTTTAGTATGTCGTCCAAAATGTGACAAAAACGTCATAGTTTAGTATGTCGTCCAAAATTTGACAAAAACGTCATAGTTTAGTATGTCGTTCAAAATGTGACAAAAACGTCATAGTTTAGTATGTCGTCCAAAATGTGACAAAAATGTCATAGTTTAGTATGTCATCCAAAATGTGACAAAAATGTCATAGTTTAGTATGTCGTCCAAAATATGACAAAAATGTCTTAGTTTAGTATGTCGCCCAAAATGTGTTAAAAACGTCATAGTTTAGTAAGTCGTCCAAAATGTGTTAAAAACGTCATAGTTTAGTATGTCGTCCAAAATGTGACAAAAACGTCATAGTTTAGTATGTCGCCCAAAATTTGACAAAAACGTCATAGTTTAGTATGTCGTTCAAAATATGACAAAAACGTCATAGTTTAGTATGTCGTCCAAAATGTGACAAAAACGTCATAGTTTAGTATGTCGTCCAAAATATGACTAAAACGTCTTAGTTTAGTATGTCGTCCAAAATGTGACAAAAACGTCATAGTTTAGTATGTCGTCCAAAATATGACTAAAACGTCTTAGTTTAGTATGTCGTCCAAAATATGACAAAAACGTCATAGTTTAATATGTCGTCTGAAAAATGACAAAAACATTGTGGTTTTTCTTAATATATTTTTCTGGCCTTTTCTTGGACAGACAAAGTGAGATAGAGACAGGAAATGGGAGAGTAGAATGGGGAAAGACATACAGCAAAGGGCAACGAGCAGTAACTGAACCCAGGCCGCTGCGTCAAAGAGCAGACCCTATACATAATTCAGCTGCTTAACCCATTGAGCTAAACTGGCATCCCAAAATGTCGTAGCTTAGTATGCCATTCAAAATGTGACAAAATCGTCATAGTTTAGTATGTCGTCCAAAATATGAAAAAAAATATCATAGTTTAGTATGTCGTCTGAAATATGACAATCACATTGTGTTTTTTTTAAATATATTTTTGTGGCCCTTTCTTGGTTTGATTGGATAGACAAGAAATGAGGGAGTAGAATGGGGAAAGACATGCAGCAAAAGGCCACGAGCAGGGATCGAATCCAGGCCATTGCATCAGATATCAGTTCTGTACATGATTCACCGGCTTAACCCATTGAGCTAAACCGGCGCCCCAGAACATCATAGTTTAGTATGTCGTCCAAAATGTGTAAAAAAACGTCATAGTTTAGGATGTCGTCCAAAATATGACAAAAACGTCATAGTTTAGTATGTCGTCCAAAATGTGACAAAAACGTCATAGTTTAGTATGTCGTCCAAAATGTGTAAAAAAACGTCTTAGTTTAGTATGTCGTCCAAAATATGACAAAAATGTCATAGTTTAGTATGTCGTCCAAAATGTGTAAAAAAACGTCATAGTTTAGTATGTCGTCCAAAATGTGTAAAAAAACGTCATAGTTTAGTATGTCGTCCAAAATGTGACAAAAACGTCATAGTTTAGTATGTCGTCCAAAATGTGACAAAAATGTCATAGTTTAGTATGTCGTCCAAAATGTGTAAAAAAACGTCTTAGTTTAGTATGTCGTCCAAAATGTGACAAAAACGTCATAATTTAGTAGTATGTCCAGTCGATAGTGTGTGATCCTGCTAGCTCAGCCCAGCCCCAGGTATTGATTATTTTATTTTATTGCCAGTTCTCCACAGAGCTGCAGGTACTCGACTCACACATTAAGGAAAGCCCTCACACTCTCAGCGGTCCCTGTGAGGCTGTGATCGCTCCTCCTGGTTGATGCGATGTGACAGTCTAATGGCATCGACCGTGAGCAGCCGTTCACCTGGAATAATGTGCAGAGACCAGAGCTCTTCCCTCACCCAACAAGCTTCTCTTTGTCGCAGATTTTATGACAAGCTTTGGAAGATTCCTGCCACCAATATGGGAAAATAATAATTAACATATAAGTCCTGCATTGTTTGCATTCATGTGTTTTTAGCAGGAATCAGCTGTGAGGACTCATGGTAATAACAAACTATATCAGATAAGTGCAGGAAACAGAAATAGCTCTAACTTTTCTTGTGTTTGTCTGATCTGTAGCTGAAATCCTCTGGAGATGCCGTTCCTTCTCTGCAGGGTCTGACCAAATATGTGCCGAGACCAGGACCGATGGAGCGCAGAGTGAGTCCTTTATGGTGCTTTTACCGGATTTATCCAGCAGAGGGCAGCGTGGCGTCATCTCACTGCTCAGTGACTGCAGGGAAAGCTTCCTCTACATACCCCCACACTTCTGTTTTCACACCAGAAGGGATTTTGTTTCTGGTTTCATGTGCACTAAAATACATACACAGGATTCAAATAAAACAGAAATGAGGTGAATATAGAAACAGTCTAGTGCATTCATCAACGGTACAATGTCCTGCTTATTTTGAAGCTTTGTCGCAGTAAAAAAAAAAAAAAAAAAAAATCTGCGTTAGCACTAACTGTTTAAGAGTTGGACCTATGTTTGTCACCTTTGTTTCATATCTCCTGTAACCCACTTACCTGCTCTGTATCTCTGCTGCTGCCATGAAGTAAATTCAAAACTGCCCTAAAAATCTTCTACCTTAAACATCAGAGTGTTTACATTCTGTGTGTTTCACCAGGTACATCATTGTCATCCGTTTGTGTTCCCACATTAATAATCTTGTAAATATCAGCCACAAAACGTTACGTTTATATAATATGTATGTCTGTGCGTGCAGGTGGTGGAGAAAGCGTTGCAGCGCTCCATGAGCAGGATGCAGGTCGACACGCTGGACTGTGTTCAGTTCCACTGGTGGGATTATAAAGACAAGAGGTACCTGGAGGCGCTGGGACATTTATCGGACCTGCAGCAGGAAGGAGTCATACGTACGTGAACACGGATACACAAACATATGACCGACAAATTTACATTAACACCAGATCATTAGACTGATGTCATATTTATCAGCCCTGGTGTGTCGGTTCGTAAATAAAGAGAAAGTGTTTTTATGTGTTGGTTATGGATGTAATATATATATAATATGAAAAACTAATAATCATAAAAAATAAAACTGATGTTGTGTTTTTGTTGTAAAGGGTTAAAGCCGGATAGAAATAATTCTCACTCTGTTCTCTTCTTTAGAGGTTGTTGATGGATATCTGTTGACTTTACAGCTTAGGCACAGAAACAGCTGCTTAGTGTGCACTGTAAGGCACATTTTGACATGTTTCTAGTTTCTGTACATCAGAATTAAACAAATATTTATTGCATGTATTGCATTATTCTAAGACTTTAAATGGCAGTAATTATTCAGCCACTGTGATGGAATGATCAGTGTTGTCAGGACTTTAGACCAGCAGGTGGTTTAGTGATGGCTTCAGAAGCAGTCCTGATGTTTCTGTTGTCAGGAAGAGAAACTGGACGTGTCTCTGGTTGTTCTCTGCTGTAATCTCTATTTTTAATCACCCTGCTCCTCAGGTGAACTGGCCCTCACTAACTTTGACACTCAGAGACTGGAGGAGATCACCAACAAAGGAATCCGCATCTCCAGCAACCAGGTACCTCTCCCATCTTCCTCTCAGAGCTCTGTTTCTGCTCTCCTTCCCCTCACCGTCTTTTAAACCGTCTGTCCAGGTCCAGTACTCTCTGATCGACCAGCGTCCTGCAGCCAGGATGCAGCAGTTCTGTCTGGACAACGACATCAAACTGCTGACCTACGGCACGCTGGGTGAGAACATCTCGTTTATCTGCATCCAGACATCTTCAGAAGGACGAACACAGAGCAGAGTTTCTACCGCTTCGGTGTTCAGCTGTGAAATGGTGGCTGTTTAAGATGGAGGCGGTCGACATGACAACACATCAACCTCTCTATCTCCACCCTCTTTTTGTCTCCATTGCTTCTCCCCTCCCTTTTTGTTTTACTTCCTCCTCTTCCTCCTCTTCCTCCACCCTTTTATTCACCCGTCACTCCTCCCTGTATCCGTCCATCCTCTGCCCTCATTTCCACCATCTCTCCTCCATCCCTTTATTTTCCTCCATCGCTTCTCCCCCTTCCTCCTGGTTTTCCCTCTTCTCTCTACTGCTTTGTCTTTTTCCCCTCATCCCTCCTCTTTCTCCATCTACTCCTCCTGTCCATCCTCCACTTTTATCTCCTTTATCCGCCCCTCATTTCCAAATCAAACCTTTCCCATCTTCTAACCACTCTATCTTTGTCCTCTTTTTTCCATCACCTCTCCCTCCTTGATTCTTGTTTTCTCTCTACTTTCTCCTTCTTTCTCCTCATCTCTCCATCCTTCCCTCCTCCCTGTATTCCTCCTCCTGTTGTCTGTCCATCCTCTCCTTTTAACTCCTCCATCTCCCCCCTCCTCTTAACCTCAACGCTCCACCCTCTTTTTTCCGTCGCCACTCATGCTTCAACCTCTTCCTCCTCTTCGTCCTTCAAGCCCATCCCTCCTTTTTCTCCATCTATGATGGCCTCTTCCCTCCACCCTTTTTCCTCCTCCTGTCCTCTGTCCATCCTCCATGTTTACCTCCATCTCTCCTCCATCCCTCTCAGCCGGTGGTTTCCTCTCTGAGCGTTATCTGGGGAAGGCGGAGCCGACCTCCAGGGAGGAGATCAACACGGCGTCCCTCTCCAAGTACAAGAACGTGATCGACGCTTGGGGCGGCTGGACTCTCTTCCAGGACCTCCTCGTCGCCTTGGAGACCATCGCCAGGAGACACGGCTGCTCGGTGGCCAGCGTGGCGACGCGTTACGTGCTCGACCGCCCCGCGGTAGGCGGAGTCATCGTGGGCTGTCGGCTCGGCGTGGCCGGGGCGGGGCAACACATCAGCGACAGCCTGAGGAGCTGCAGCCACGGCCTGGAGCTGACGGAGGAGGACCTCAACGCCATCGAGGCGGTGACACGACGCTCCAGGAACCTGATGGAGCTGATCGGGGACTGTGGGGACGAGTACCGGAGCTGAGGGAGCGACTGAGTGGATGTGACAGGAGGGGGAATAAAACACACACAGCTCCACAGCTCAGACACACAATACACACACAGACACCTCCACGGCTCAGACACACACACACACACACACACACACACACACACACACACACACACACACACACACACACACACACACACACACACACACACACACACAGCTCAGACACAGAAGGTCCAGCTGACGTCTGTCTTATAATTTAATGTTAAAGTTGAATCAGTCGACATAAGATAAAAATAATCTATCCAAAGCTGCAGATTAAAGGTTTGTCCGTTAGTTTTGTTGTTAATAAAGAAGCTTTTCTTTTTCTTTCTCCCGTCACTCGTTTGGTGTCTGGTCGTGTAGAATCCCTCCTGTAAGGAGAAGAGCACTTTATTAGGACAAATGTTCATTTAGACTTTTGTTATGATTCAGATGAACTGATCCTTTAACCCCATAGCACCACACGGTCTACCGTACACTGATACTCATTTGTGTGTGAGAAACGTGCCGTGAGGTGGAGTGGAAGGAAGTAGAGAACCCTGTAGACGACAAGAAAGAGGCACAATACAGACACACAAACACACACTGAGCTCTCTGTTGGATAAAACACATTTTTACAGTATAAGGGTCAGTCTATGTCTGAGGGACTTCTGAAGTCCATGGAATATGTCTGCATACATTTTTATTAAAAGTAACAAATAAATATTTTTATGTTCATTATGATCATGTCTTTACAAATTCCATCATTATTTATTATGGAAACATCCATCCATCCATCCATCCATCCATCCATTCTCTATACTCCGCTTTATCCTCACTAGGGTCATGGGGGGTGCTGGAGCCTATTATGGAAACAATCACTTATTAATAAAAAAATGACTGGATATCACTAAAATATCAACTAAATAACGTCTGAATTTAACACCAACCACCTTCTAATGAGCTAAACTATAATAAAATGAGCTGATTCACAAATAGTTTGGATTGTGTTCTTTTATTAAATCAGGACAGATATTTCTTTTTTGGCAATATATCAAATTTTATATGGAAAATAAGAAATTAAATCCCTTTCCACTAAGTTCCAGTTCCAAAAAGACTGGAAGACTCCAAGGCTTCCTGACTTATTTCATATAAAGTAGTCAACAGGTTTACTACAATATATTTAGAAATATCTTTACATTTCGGTTTTACTCAGTTGTATATCTAATATTTAGAAGAATCTTTCTCTAAAATGCCATGTGGTGTTTGGTTGTAGGCGGCCATGTTGGTTTTAGGACTGAAAACTGAAAACAGCAGAAATGTCGACTATGACACAAAAAGTCCCACAATTATGTATTGATCCATTAATAAACGTGTGAATATTAGGAAACCGTGTGTTAATTTGTGTGTTTTTGAAGGGTGAGCACATAATTGGTGCGTGTGAATGCACAGGCTGCATGTCATTAATGTGTGTGTGTTTTCAGTGCCTCAGTGGATGAGAATCCATATGACAGATTGACAGCTATAGGGACAGATGCTTAGACGGCAGTCAGATGGAAACACCCAGCCTTTGTTCCCCTACAGAGTGTGTGTACGTACATACTGTACAGTCTGTCGCAGTGTGTGTGTGTGTGTGTGTGTGCGTGCATACATACTCTACAATGTGTCGCAGTGTTTCACGTTTCTCACCGACACACAGCTGACACTCTGGGACCCCTGCTGTGCTGTAGGACTGGAGGTCAGAGGTTGTCCACGTTATCACATCCAATCTCCTCAGGTTTGTCCAACACCGTGGAGTTCAGGGTTGGACTGTGAGGAACGAGGACAAAGAAGATCTCTCTGTGATTCTGTACATTTTTGTCACACGAGTTTAGAAACACTTAAAAAAACACGAAGAAAGCTTTATCATCTCCAGGAGCGGATCCAGATTAATTTTAGTGGGGGGGCACATGGGGGTACAACGAAAATTTTGGGGGGCACATGGGGTGGCCAATCAGACATGGCGGGGGAGGAGGAGGGGGGGGCATGCCCCCCACGGAAGATCCGCCACTGATCATCTCATACCCAGCTTAAGTTATTTCAAAGCACTTTTTTGTCCATTTTGGCTTTGACAGCTTAGTAGAGAGGCAGACGGGAAAGTAGTGAGAAGCAAAGGACTGTGAGCTGGAGTCAAGCCCAGGCCAATCTATAACTGAGGGACTTTTAAAGTCCATGGGATATATATCTTGTATTCCTTTTTTATTAAAAGCACAAAAAATAATGTTTTTTATGTTCATTGTTAACACATCTTTACAAATTCCATAATTATTTATTATGGAAACAATCCCTTATTAATAAAAAAACGACTGGATGTCACTAAAATGTCAATGATCTTACAAAAAGTCCCACAGTTATATATTGACCTGTCCAGAATGACTTGAACATGATCCATTATTACAGATGATTAGTCCAGAATGGGGCTGCACAGTGGTTTAGTGGCTAGTGGTTAGCACTTTGGCCTTACAGCAAGAAGATCCCCGGTTCAAATCCCGGCCTGGGATCTTTCTGCATGGAGTTTGCATGTTCTCCCTGTGCATGCGTGGGTTTTCTCCGGGTACTCCGGCTTCCTCCCACAGTCCAAAAACATGCTGAGGTTAATTGGTTACTCTAAATTGTCCGTAGGTGTGAATGTGAGTGTGATTGTGTGTCTGTATATGTAGCCCTGTGACAGACTGGTGACCTGTCCAGGGTGTCCCCTGCCTTCACCCGAGTCAGCTGGGATAGACTCCAGCACCCCCCATGACCCTAGTGAGGATAAAGCGGTGGATAGAGGATGGATGGATGATTAGTCCAGAATGACATCGAATTTGTCCTGAATGATTTGAAAATTATCCCAACGACACAAAAATGACCCAAAATGATGAGAAAAGATCCAAGCTGACATAACATTTGTTGAAAATGACAAGAAAATTGTCCAAGATTACTCAAAACTTGTCCAAAATTACTTGAAAATGATCCAAAATATGGAAAATTAGTCCAGAATGACATGAAATTTGTCCTAAATGACTCAAAAAAATTGTCCAGGTCAATCTATAGGAGGGAGTTTTGAAGTCCATGGGATAAATCTTGCATACATTTTTATTAAAAAGAAATGATGTTTTCTGTTCATTATGATCATGTCTTTACAAATTCCATAATTATTTATCATGGAAACAATCACTTATTAATAAAAAATGGAATCAAACCCAGGTCTGTAACCCTGTTTATGGGTCATCCAGTCAACCAGTTGAGCAATCTGGGCGCCTGTTTCAAAGCACTTTACTTTAAAATGAAATCTTGACAGTTTCGTAGACAGAAACTCAACTAATCCAAACATTCCCATCAGGTAAAAGCTGTTTGGTGAAAAGAGAAAAAAGAAAAATTCACCTTTAACAGGAAGAAACCTCCAGCAGAACCAGGTTCAGTGAGGGCAGCCGTCTGCCTCGACTGGTCAGGGTGAGGGTGAAAGGGGGAGGAAATGATCATAGATAACAATGCATTAGAGAACAAACACTGGGGAGGTGGTGAGGCCAGAAACTGCAGCCAGAGATACCTGCAGAGAAAAGAAAACACAAACTATAGACAAAATTCAACACAGAGCTAGTAATGAAGCAATGGTTTACGGTCACCTGAGTCAGAAAAATGATCAGTCTAGTCATGAAGCAGAGACGGTGTCTTCCTCCACCACATCTAAGGAGGCTTACAGTTGAAGACTCAACCTCCTGTTTTGCTTCTGGAAACTCTGTGAATCAAAAGTAAATGTGCAGTCTGAGAGCAAAATGCCCTGTAGGGACAGTATTACAGTACAATAAGGTCTTTAAGATGCAATGGAGCTTTGTATGTGAGGAGGAGGACTTCAAATTCTGGATTCTACAGGGAGCCAGTGAGGTTGGGTCGTGTGATTCCTATTTATATCTATAATATTTATATCTATGACTCCCCATTAGTCAGTTAGGACCAGAGAAACCTCTCAGATTCACATAGTTGGATAAGGTTCATTTTGTCGTTATTACTATAGTGTTGCTTATTTGACCGGACGGAGGGAGGCATGGTCATTTTGACAGATTCTGACAGATCCGTCAAACCGGCCACGTGATAAAACAGGACACGTCAGCAAACGTCAGATGACGCTCTGAAGAAGACAGCAGAGGCTGTAGAAAGGGGCGGCATGGGTCAGTGGGTAGAGTGGCCGTCTTGTAACTGGAAGGTTGCTGGTTCAATCCTCAGCCCGTTGTGCTCATGTCGAGGTGTCCCTGAGCAAGACACCGAACCCCTAACTGCTCCTGGTGGGTTGTGGTTAGCGCCTTGCATGGCAGCTTCCACCATCAATGTGTGAATGTAATGTATCATGTAAAGTGCTTTGGATAGCAGCGCTGTATAAATACAACCATTTAGAGACATGTCAGCAAAGGTAACACAACTTTTCTTTACTGAACTGTCGGTTCAGATAAGCAGCACTATCTCTCAGATTCACGGTGAAACGTCTTTTAAGAACAAAAAACAGAAGTCCAGCTGCTTTCAGCTGAAGTTCTGAGGATGATCGTGACCTGGATGACTGAGGATCTACACAACCAAGCCATCAGTTAAAGACGAAAAGAGGAATGCAAATTATTTAATGGTACTTTACAGCATTAACTATTACTTGCTGACATAGTTCTCAGTTTGTTTGTTTTTTGCTGATTTTCATGTTAAAAGGTAAAAGATTAGAAGTTCATCCACAGGTCCAGATGATTCCTGTTAGGAGCTTGTGTAACCATCAGAATATTAATACATAAAAATAATGTTTAAGTAAAATTGGAGCTGCTTTTCACTACATTGTAAGACGTTTTGTTAGTTCCAGTATCTTTGACTATTGTTTAAGTCATTCTAAAAGCCCAGTTTTACTGAATCTACCCAGAAAGAACACCATATGAACAGCTAAAATGCACTCACATGCTCCATGGCGTCTCGTATGCACACATGCAGCCTGCGTGAATCTTTCAATAGGTTTTAAATTATTAACAGGCATTAAATATGTAGAGCACATAGTGGCTGAGGGGTTGTGATCTTACAGAGCTTAAACCTCTCAGAGAGCTCCCCATCCAGACCTTATTTAGAAGGATATCACGATGAAGCTCCCACATATCATTCCCTGCTGACTGAAAAGTCTTCAGAACTACTGCACGGTACTGGACAGAGCGGTTCAGCTTAAAGCAGGTATTTGTAGAGCAGAAAGTGAACGTGCTGGTGATGCATCACTTGTCTCTGAGACAATAAAGAGCAGGTTTAGGATTTTGGTCGCTACGATTATCAACTTATCTGCATTTGTGGCTACAGTGACCGTTATTCAGCCAAAACACACTTTTAAACAGTAAAACAGTCTCTATGCAAAGGAGATTTATGCACTAAAGTCAGGACACATCAGACAATTCTAGTGTTTAATGGCTTTTATTGCTTGGCTTTATGAATGTTTTTTAATTAACGGTTTTATATTGATGTTCTCACGTGATTTTTTGATGTTATTTATTTATGCACTTCTCATACAATGACAGTACAGACATTCTGATTCTGATTAAGAGCCTGAAAAGAGTCCTTAAATGATTCAACTAGGAGTCTTCTTTACGGCAGACATTTTCACTTGTTACAGCAAGAAATGCAAGAAATGTGTTACCAGTACCACAGATGGTTCTGGTCATGGAAGCCAGTAACTGTGCTCCATTTCACCATGTGTATGGGCTTGGAACACATTTTTAAGGTCGCTTAGTTAGGTCACCTGAGTTTGAAGGATTTCAGGCATTAATTCTATTATAAATCTCAGCTTTCCTTCTTTCGGTGCAGGAATGTGCATCTCTTTTGTTGGATGATTTTCCAAATAACAGGATAATAACAGCAGATGGTTTATTAGCTTTGAGCCCATGTTGACATTTTCAGATTCAGATATTATTTAAGTACAAGTACTAATAGAGTAGAGTAAAAATACTCCATTACAAGTCCTCTGGATGATGTTCTGTTATATACACATCATTAGACAGACAAGAAAGTAGAAAAAATAAAGTTTGGATGCACAACATGTTTAGTTTTTGGGTTCTGAAAATATAATCTTTGATTTTGGTGAGATATTGGCTCATCTGAATATTTATTGTTGAATATTATTAATATTTATCTTTTTGCCACTACTGCTCATGTGCAGTAACTCTGATCACATATTAAATCTTTTGAGGGTTTTTATTGTATTTGTATATAGTGTGCTTCTTTTATCTCTAACTGGGAGTCACCAATCTAAATTTAACTGCGTGGAAACACAGTGACAATAAAGATTCTTGATTCTTTATTAAAATAAAATCATGAGAAGTTTAGAGGGAAAACAAGGATCAGTATGTGGTGGAGCTGACATTTAAAGTGCACACAAGCCAAAAAAACCCCAAAAAACAATGTGTTGTATTTCAAAAGTTAGTGTAAAACTTTCATCTCAGTAGGAACTAAAGCTGTCAAATAGATGTGGTGGACCAGAAACTGAGCACACAGCTTGAGTAAAAGTACTCAGTTACTTTCCACTACTGGTTTAAATACAGATGTATCTGCTGCTAATTTAAATATATTTAACTGTTAATGCTGTGCACTTAGAGCTGTTCAATGCTTTTTTAGCTGTCCTTTATTTAAACTAAGGAAAAATCTGAATGCAGCCTGTGATATATTAAATTCTATCAAGAAGACATTAAAATTTAATTCTGTTAAACTGTGAATACTCGCATACTAACATGTAGAGCGATTTATCAAATAACTGGTTTGATCATTCAAATATCCGCTATAATTTTTAATTGTCTTGTAAGTTTTTTAGAAGAAAAAAGTTTAAATTCTTTGATTGCGGTTTCTTAAATGTGAATATTTTCTTCCTCTGTGATGTAAACTGGGAAGTCGTTGGGTTGTGGGCAAAACAAGGCATTTGAGGACATCATCTTGGACTTTAGGAAACACTCATGGACATTTTTCACATTGTATAAACTAGATAATTCATTGATTAATGCAGAAATAATCGACAATGAGAATCCCAGTCAGATGCAGCCCATTTACAGGTCAGTTGTTGTGTTTGAAGTGTAACAGACATCACAGCATTACAGGATTCCTACAGGAAGTTCAGGCCTTTACTTGGCGCCACCACAACCTACAAGAAAGACGTCAGACACAGATGCTGTGAAGAAACCATCCCTTTATTGGTGTGAAGCAGTCCCATCCAAATCAGAAAGGGTTAAAAACAGCCAGTGCTCAAACAGACCAGAGTTCCTCCACACCCGGCCGGCTCTAGTGGGGGTGGGATTTACAGACGCTCAGAACGCTGGTTCCACAGAAATGATTAAAAAAAAAAAAAGACTTTTACTCCAAACCACGTTCACTGCTTTTCACTGAAACACTAAGAGCAGTATCAGAACTTTCTCAGAGGTAGGAAGGTACAGGAGGGAGGAGGTGCTGGTGAAGGGAAGGAGGAGGTGCCTTTACTCAACTCACAAACTGGAAGAAGGGGTAAAACCCTGGGGGGGGGGGGGTGTCGGACCACACTGACGACAGTTAGGAGAGAAACCATGTTACCTTTAGACTGTTTAAAGAGGAGGAGAGCGTGAGTGCTGCCCATCCATCAGTGTTGCTTTATTTCTTTGTTTGTTGTCTCCATGGCGACCAGCGGTTCGCCACAGAGTCGTTTTTACCGCCACACCGGTCCCGCTGCCGTCCACGCCGGGCTACTTGGCGTTGGCCGAGCTGCTGAGAACCTTCCGGACTGCTTGGGCGATGGCGTCGCGGTCGATGCCGAAGATCCGGAGCAGCTCCTGGGGTTTGCCGCTCCGGGGCACCTGGGAAACGGCCAGGCGGTGGACGGTGAAGCCGGTTTCATTCGCCACCGCCGAGCACACCGCCTCGCCCAGACCACCTGAGTGAGGGGTCAACAGGTTAGTTAGTTAGAGACCCCGCTCACCCTACATATAAACTGTGCTCCATTAAAACCAGCAGGAACAAGCTTCTTCCCCCCTGCCTTCACCCTGATAAACAGCTGAGCCATTCCTCCATACCTGTACAGTAAACTGATGGATATGTACAGTACTTTTTGCACTGTGTCATCATCTAGCAATCATCATGTTGCACTACTGTGTCTACATGTTCCTTTCTAGATTGTAAATATCTGTATATATTGTGTCATATTTCGGGTCCGAGCAGCACGTAGCGATGTGAGGAACCTATTGAAACCCTCTTATTATTATACTATGTCAGCTGGAAGAAATGTATTTTTGATGCTATAGAAATACTTGAAAACGTGAAACACCAGTGAAAAATTTGATATTTTAGCAGAATGGCTCAATAGCGCCCCCTGGAATAGCCCTTGAAACACGTTTCACCTACAGCTATGAAATTCTTCATGCATATGTAAGTCGTCAGGACGCACAGAAAAGCCTCTTGCACAAATACCCAAAAGCCAACAGGAAGTCGGCCATTTTGAATTATGTGTCATATTTTGGACGATTTTGTGTCATTTTTGGACATTTTTCAAAAGCTATAAACACAAACGGGAAATCCCCAGAGAGAGCTGAAATTTGGCCAGGACGTACAGCAGGCATGGATGATCAAAAAGGATTAAAATGCTCCGTAAATGTCTGAGGGCGTGGAAATGGCGACCAGCAGAACGCAGCCAAAAACAGGAAGTGCTAACTGACTAGCCTCTACATGCTCCAATCTGCCTCAAACTTTACATGTGTGATCAGAGTCCAGCCCTCATCACATCCATACACCGATATACACTCATGTCAGCGCCACCTGGTGGACATGCGTGGGATAGCCGGTCTGCAAGGATGTGAGGACCCAATTAATCAAGTTAATCATTTTTACTACTACTATTGTTTCCCCCATCCGTCTTTCTTCAGGTTCTTTTTAAACTATTATTCTCTTTCCATATTTCTAGGATGACACCGACTGCTGAAACCTAATTCCCTGTTTGACCATTAAAGCTGATTCTGATTCATCCAAATCACACATTTACACTCAGTACTGTTATCTTAAATTTGTCACAACACTGAGATCTTCTTTAGTCTGTTCTTTACATGTTTCCTTCTTTTCATTTTGCCCTCTTCTGTCATATTCAATCTCTTTACACCTTCATGGGCGATTGAGCTGCTCAGAGATCTGATGTGGACTGACAGGTCTGACGCCACCCTCCCTCCACTTCCTCACTTCTCCTCTCACACTTTCACCCCCTTAAAGGATGTGTTCAGTATTTTTTAAGTCTCTCTCAGAGTACAGTCGAATGCCATCCTCTTCATACTGAACCCAACAGCAGGTTTGAAAGGAATGCTGGCTTAAAAAAATCCCAAATAACACCATTTATCAGCAAAAACAGATAGAAACATCTTTTTCCATGAAATGTGGTCCAATCAGGAAAATTATCTAATTATGAGCTTAAAGTTACTTCATTCGATGTGTCTCATTGTAAAAATTGACAGAAATACAACTTTTGCTCTGTCCAAATTCTGTGAAAAAACAAAAATAAACTGAGCAGTCATTATGGACTCAGCAGTAACCAACAGTCATACAACAAGAGTCATAGGACTTTACAATGGAACTGGGCTGAACTGCAGGCAGTGTAGATAGGAGACAAGTGCTGAAACTAGTGCTGCTGAATGACTAAAATGTTTAATCAGATTAATCACAGGGTTGCTGTGGATTAACTTCAATTAATCATGATTGAATATCATTCATTTTTATCTATATTATTTGGCAATAGACTCAAGAAAGAAGGGACTATACACACACACATATATATATTTATAACATTATATATATTTAATTTAATCACATATATGTATATGACTAAATTGACTGCACAGTGAGCATAACACCCTACAACTTACATCATATGAATTTACCTGACAGACTTAAAATACTATATAGAATGCAGTTTCACCAATTTAAATATTAAGGTTTGGACCCTAAATTGTTTTAAAAAATACAAACTTAATATCAAGACATCACAAAATTATTTATTCTAGAAATTTAGCTTCATGGATTTTGACTCATTCTGTGCTGCAGAGGGGTTAAAGGCATTAAAATATTTAATCAGATTTATGAGGATGGATTAATCCGCATCAAAAACAGCCCTTATAGAAACTAATTAGAAATGATGATGTAGAGCCTCCATTTCTTTTCCACCATCGGTAACACCTGTGGGCGCCCGGGAAAACACTGCACATGTTGAAACTATTTGTCAAATAAATAAAGGAATTCTACTTTTTTCCCCTTTTCTAATTTTGGCATACTGCAGCACCAACATGTCCTCTCTCCCCGTCTAGTCGTGGTGGTTTTCTTCTCATAGAGGTGCAGGACTTTTTCTACAGTGAGTAAAAACGTCCAGAGAACGCTCGAGGTTCAGCGAGTTAAGAGCTCTACAAACCGTGTCATCTCCCTTTTTTCTCTGGCTCTATTACGAACGCACCGATGCCATCTGAAAGGAGCTAAAAAAAACGCTGTATTTAAGACAGCAAAAACACACGAGAGGACGCAGAGCTGGATGCGTGTTTTCTCCATGATGCCGCTGTATGTAGGTCAGATGGAGCCCAAAGGCCGGAGCTGAAATTAAGAAAGCCTGACAGACAGACAGACTCCTCCTCTTCTCTTCCCTTCCCCCTCCGTATAGTGTTTTTAAATCTATTTTACATTTTGTTTTGTCTTACATTTTCCCTAACAGACAAAACCTTCACCCCGGTTCTCTGCCATTCACAGAGTCCCTATCCTTCCATCTTCTTCCTCTTTTTCCTCCCACCGTTTCACAGCTTCTGTCTGCAGACGGACCTTTGTCCTTTGCTTTTGCTGCTTCTGGCATTTTTATTCATGAGTCGATTCCCAAACACAACAAACACGCAAGCAGCTGCAGAATGCTAATGCTACTTAAAGCTTCCCTGTTAAAGCTGCAGATGGCAGACAAATGTTAAATAAAACCAATATATTTATGAAATGCAACAGAATGTAGCGTTCTGATCATCACCTGTGGAATATTTAACTTCACAGGGCTTCAAGGTCGACACGTGAACTTAAAACTAGTAACAAGCAGCAATAATGGTGGAAACGGAGGTTAAAAAGTTCATTTACCAATCTGTGACAATGCATTTATAATATTTGATGAAAATAGCCAGTGTGCATACATCAAAGAAATATAAAATGATTTTAATGAAAATGACGCAAGGAAAAAAAAGGACCTTTAAGAGATTTTTCAAGCTTTGCAAGGCATGTTTCTTGCAGGTTTAGGATTTTTTAAGAAGATAATTTGGTGAAATCTGGTTATTGTTCTGTTGTTTTCTAAAAATAACGAGTCTTTTCTGTGCTGACCTTCGTAGTAGTGGTCCTCCACGGTGATGATGCGTCCTCTGGTGGTCCTGGCGTTGTCGATGATGGTCTTGTGGTCCAGAGGTTTGATGGTGAACGGGTCAATCACACGGATGTTGATTCTCTCTGATGGAGGGAAGAGAAACACGACGTCACATAAAACGTGATGCACTGTAAACTGCTTCATGTTAACTTTTGTTACCTTTCTTCAGCATATCAGCAGCAGCCAGAGCCTCATGAAGAGTCACTCCTGCTCCGACCACAGTCACGTGGTCGTCGTTGGTTTTGTACACAACCTGAGCAGGAAGTTAAGAAACAGAGTTTTTATAGATCATGATAGTCTCCTTACACTCCTGATTTTTAATAATGAATGACTGAAACACATGCAGTTTGGTTCTTTTATTGATTATTAACTGGTCTTTTGGATATTTAATGAGTCAAAAAATACACATACAGCAATATTAATATCTGGTTAAATGTCCTTTGATGCTTCTGTTTTCCATCCACAAGCTTCTGGTTGGATCTTTTTTTTTTTTACTACTCCTGGTGCGGTTCAGCTAAATCTGTTGGCTTTCTCACACAAACTGGTTTCTTTAGCACAATCCACAGGTTCTTCATGGAGTCCAAGTCATGACTTTGGGGAGAGCAGTCTAAAACCTTCATTCTAGTCTGACTTAATCACTTCTTTACCACTTTGGATGTGTGTTTGGGTTCATGGTCTTGTAAGTGTATCTACAGTTCCATTCAAAATGATTCAACTCCCTATAGACAATGCTGATAACTGCAGTAGAACTCTAATCCATCCACCTGTATGTCTACATCTAGAGGTGAATCCAACGGTGACACATGCTAAACACTGAGGAATACTCATGTCTGTGAAATGGAAACACTTTGGGTCAATCCTAGCATGGTTCAGACCAGAGAGATGTTCTGACGTTTAGAGAGGAGATAGCTGCTTTGCACCAGAAAGGAAATGCGTCCAAGAAGATCTCCAAGCTCCAGAATGTTCCCAGAGACTCTGTTGGAAGCATCATTGGCAAGTTCAAAGCCACCGGTACTGTGGCTACGCTACGTGGTGGAAAAAAGAAGCTGCCAGAGAGAACATCAAGATTCCTGGAGACAGATGGACCAGAACCCTCGACCTACTGCCAAGGACCTGCAGGAAGATCTGGCTGGAAGAGGAACTGATGTTTCTGTGGACACACTCCGTGCTGAAGGACTTAATGCCAGATCCTCTAGATGGACACCGCTTCTGAAGACACACCACAAGAATAATGGTCTCCATTCTGCTAGAGAGCTGGAGACCATTGTTCATGAGGAATGGACTAAAATCCAGAGGAGCTGCCAGAAGCTTATTAGAGACGATACCTCTGTCTACAGCAGGTCATTGCAGCAATGAGGAGGGGAAAAAAAGCAGAAAAAAGTGGAAAAATAAACAGATAATTTGGTAAAAACACGTCTACAAACCTTAGCTTGTCCGACGTGGAAGTCTTCGTTGCAGTTGTAGATGATGCTGTTCTCTGGGCGGCTTGTTCGGATGAAACACAAACCCTGGAACAAACCAGAAATTATCCACATGCCTCTTTATTACAGACAGAAGAACACAGAGTGTTGCATATTTTAAGGGTTTGTTTTCTGGCTTTTAAAGGTCATTTCGAGCACCTTTGTGTTGGCAGCGAGTTCCACAGCCTTCTCAGTGGAGACGCCGTCGCTCGGGTAGAAGACGGTTGCCGTGGGGATGGCTCTGAACATGGCCAGATCCTCCAGACCCATCTGAGAAGGTCCATCCTCACCTGAACACATCCACAAACAGAGTCAGGCAAAGTGAAAGGCACACAGAAGTAAATTCTAGCAGACTGGCATGCATTCAGTCCGGAAACAGGGGAGGCATGCAATGTACCTGAGGAGGAGAAGGAGGAGGAGGAGGAAGGGAGGAAGGAGGAGGAAGAGGTCTGCCATCACCTCCATGACACAGAGACAGAGAGGAGGAGGGAGGACAGGAGGAGAGCTGAGACCAGGAGAGGAAGATGGAAAACACAAGAGCACAGAGGATCAGAAGGTGGAAAAGGAATTTAAACCGAGAAACAGTGAGGAGAGATTCAACCCACTGCAGCAAAACTACAAAAAAAAGAACAATTCATCTTCCAAGAACAGATTATTTTGTTTAAACATGCACTGTGCACCTTTATTATTAGTAAGAGTTTAACTTCAGCGGGTTGAATCAATCCAGATTTGTGCCAAACTGAGTTTTAGGAAAAGGTGCAGTGACAGAAAACGGTGCGACTGCTTCTATCTACGGGTGAAAGGTCGATGAGGATGTGAGTTTATTTTAAATGGAATATCTTTTCACTGTGTGTGAAAGGAGAGAAGCTTCTATGCCAACAAAATGTGTCAGAATTTTCAATCAGTATCGTCATATTTATCCGTGCTCATACCAGCATAACAGTCCCTCCTAATGCCTCCACTAACTCACTGTAAAGCCATCAGAGCTGTTTCACCAAAGCTAAGAAGGCTTGGAGCGTTAAAAAGACGCAGACTGACCGATGGAGACGCCGCAGTGGGAGCCACATAGGTTGATGTTGCTCTCGGAGATGGCGGCCATGCGGAGCTGGTCGTAGGCTCGGCTGAAGAAGGTGGCGAAGGTGCTGGCGAACACCACGTTACGATCCCGAACAGCGCAACCGATCGCCACGCTCACCTGGAGGAAAGGTGGAGAGGAACAAGAGTGAGGGCTGAAAAGCTACGCAGCGTTTAACAGACAGTCTGCTGTTTGTTTGGGTCAGGAGCCCGGTTCTGCTCAAGGCTTTTCTCCCTGTTAAAGGGTGTTTTCCTGCCACTGTCGCCTTGAGGATCGCTCTGGTGGTCAGACATACACACGTGGACAAAATTGTTGGTACCCCTCAGTTAAAGAAGAAAAAACCCACAATTCTCACTGAAATCACTTGAAACTCACAAAAGTAACAATAAATAAAAATTTATTGAAAATTAAATAATCAAAAACAGCCATTACTTTTGAATTGTTGATTAACATAATTATTTAAAAAAACAAACTAATGAAACAGGCCTGGACAAAAATGATGGTACCTCTATAAAAGATTGAAAACTATTTGACCAGAGTGACATGATTAACTCAGGTGTGTCATTTAATTGACATCACAGGCGTTTCCAAACTCATAATCAGTCAGTCTGCCTATTTAAAGGGAGACAAGTAGTCACCCTGCTGTTTGGTGAAAAGGTGTGTACCACACTGAACATGGACAACAGAAAGCGAAGGAGAGAATTGTCCCAGGACATCCGAAAAAAAATGATAGACAAACATCTTAAAGGTAAAGGCTATAAGACCATCTCTAAACAGCTTGAAGTTCCTGTGACAACAGTGGCTCATATTATTCAGAAGTTCAAGACCCACGGGACAGTAGCCAACCTCCCTGGACGTGGCCGCAAGAGGAAAATTGATGACAAATTGAAGAGACGGATCGTTGGAATTGTATCCAAAGAGCCCAGAGCAACCTCCAAAGAAATTAAAGGTGAACTCCAAGGCCAAGGTACATCAGTGTCAGATCGCACCATTCGTCGTTGTTTGAGCCAAAGTGGACTTCATGGGAGACGACCAAGGAGGACACCACTGCTGAAAAAAACTCATAAAAAAGCCAGACTGGAATTTGCAAAAATGCATGTTGACAAGCCACAAAGCTTCTGGGAGAATGTCCTTTGGACAGATGAGACCAAACTGGAGCTTTTTGGTAAGGCACATCAACTCTATGTTCATAGACTCAAAAACCAAGCATACGAAGAAAAGAACACTGTCCCTACGGTGAAACATGGAGGAGGCTCAGTAATGTTTTGGGGCTGCTTTGCTGCATCTGGCACAGGGTGTCTTGAAAGTGTGCAAGGTACGATGAAATCTGAAGACTATCAAGGCATTCTGGAGAGAAATGTGCTGCCTAGTGTCAGAAAGCTTGGTCTCAGTCGCAGGTCATGGGTCTTCCAACAGGACAACCATCCAAAACACACAGCCAAAAACACCCAAGAATGGCTGAGAGAAAAGCGTTGGACTATTCTAAAGTGGCCTTCTATGAGCCCAGATCTGAATCCCATTGAACATATGTGGAAGGAGCTGAAACATGCCATTTGGAGAAGACACCCATCAAACCTGAGACAACTGGAGCTGTTTGCTCATGAGGAGTGGGCCAAAATACCTGTTGACAGCTGCAGAACGCTCATTGACAAATACAGAAATCGTTTAATTGCAGTGATTTCCTCAAAAGGTTGTGCAACAAAATATTAAGTTATGGGTACCATCATTTTTGTCCAGCCCTATTTCATTAGTTTGTTTTTTTAAATAATTATGTTAATCAACAATTCAAAAGTGATGGCTGATTTTGATTATTTAATTTTCAATAAATTTTTATTTATTGTTACTTTTGTGAGTTTCAAGTGATTTCAGTGAGAATTGTGGGTTTTTCCTTCTTTAATTGAGGGGTACCAACAATTTTGTCCACGTGTGTATGGGTTCTGTAAAGCATCTTGAGACAATCTGACTGTTATTGGCGCTATATAAATAAAAGTGAATTGAAGGAATCCACTATATGATGACAGTTATGCAGCTGAATACAGCTAGACTTTGTGTAACGAACAACACAGAGCGTTTCAGATGCTCCAGTCTCTGTTACCATAAAGAACGCAGACTTTTTCAGCTTTTTACAGAATCTGGTTGATGCTTTAATTGCTTTATTTTTGTTGAATTTCTAAATGAGGCGTGTAGAATGAAATGATTTAGGTTAAATATCGTGATTTTACACTTAGATTTAGTCATTTTTCCTGATGGAACTTGAGGTCACACATGATGAGCTCATGACAGGTTGAAAAGTTACAAAATTCAGATATTTTTCAGTTTTTACAGTTTCTGGTTTAGATGAATGCTGTAATTTTGTCGACATAAAAAATATATATAACACGCCTGTGTGTGTGTGTGTGTGTGTCCCACATAAGGGATCTTTACTGTTCTACACCTCATTGTAAGGCATATTTTTAATTCTAATCCATTTTTTAATTCTAAGGCATATTTTTTAATTCTAATGCATATTTTTTAATTCTAAGGCATATATTTTTAATTCTAAGGCATATATTTTTAATTCTAAGGCATATTTTTTTAATTCTAAGGCATACTTTTAATTCTAAGGCATACTTTTAATTCTAAGGTATATTTTTAATTCTAAGGTATTTTTTTTTAATTCTAAGGCATATTTTTTAATTCTAGGGTATATTTTTCATTGTAAGGCATATTTTTAATTCTAAGGCTTATTTTTAATTCTAAGGTATATATTTCATTGTACGGCATATTTTTTAATTCTAAGGCATATATTTTTTAAGGTATTTTAATCCTAATGCTGTCGTTTTACCAACACTTCCCTGCGTCTCGTCCTTACCATGTTCTGCTCTGCGATGTAACACTCCACGTAGCGGTTGGGGTGTTCGTTCTTGAAGAGCTCGGAGAACGTGGAGTTCTTGGTGTCTCCATCCAGAGCCACCACGTGATCGTTGTAGCGGCCCAGCTTGGCCAGCGCCATGCCGTACGCCTTCCTGGTGGCGATCTGGTCACACAACATCAGATTATTTGATGATTAGGTGCACCGACGCGGCTCCATCTACTGAACTTATGACTCATGCTACATTCTGTGTGAAGTCCCACCTTGTCTCCGGGTTTGTAGCTCGGAGCGCTGGGCATGCGGATGTTGCGGAGGCTGACGGGTGACGTGTCGTCGTTGGGGGGAGCAGGATAGAGGCGCTTGTTGCAGCTGATGATACGACTCTGCAGCTCCTTGATCACTCCTTCAGCCATGTCTTTAGGCAGCGGTTTGCCATGCCAGCCCATCTTATCCTCAGCAGCTGAGACACAGAGACACATTCACTGACTGAGGACCGGTACAAACTGGACATACAGATGGTGTACGTCTGTCCGTCTGTCTGCATCAGTCCTCTAAAACAGACGAATGGACGTGGATGAAATTTCCAGTGAAGCTCAGAAATGACACAAGGACCAAATGATCAGATTCTGGCAGTGATGCAGCTTATAGTCTGGATCCATGGATTAGTTAAAGATTTCTGTATCATTACCAGATAGCAGCACGGCATCACTGTAACCATGACAACCAGTGAACACAACATCAGCTGATTGTGATCCTGCTACAAATCCACCTCTGAGGACCACCAGTGTTTAGAAAAATGTAACTGGGAATAACTCCTACTTTTTAAAGAAATTTTTAATAGTATGAAGACATTTTAAAGTCATTTTGGACCCATTTTTAGTCGTTTCTTTTAACCCTTCTCAGCCATCCTAGACCATTAACTCATGTTGGACAGGGTTTGAACAGTTAAGGAGGATTTTTTTGAGCAACTTCTGGACTAATTTGAGTAATTTCTAGTCATTTTGCACATATTTCAGGTCATTTCTGACAAATTTTGAGAATGCATTTATTTTATGAGGTCAGATTTGAGTCATTCTGGGCGTGTTTTTATTGTTTTTAGTCATTTTTAGAACCCTTCTAAGCCATCCTAGATGTTTGACTCATTTTGGACAGATTGAACAGGAAAAGAGGATTTTTTGAGCAAACACTGGACAAATTTCTAGTCATTTTGGACAAATGTGGAGATTTGCTACAGATTTCTGGATGATTGTGAGATAGCAGCACGGCATTCTACATGTAATGCAGTAATATACATGCTAACCCACTTTATTGCCCTGTAGAATTGTAAAAACAGCGAGCCACACGATGTATAAGGCACTTCTGAATTCACAACGTGTCCTGTCCTTATTCAGAAGTCCATACATCCTTCAGTGAATGTTAAATGATCTTTACACGTGAATCTAAAGCTCTCTGTGTGTCCTTCATGATCTATTCCACATTCATGCAGCGTTCACACTCACAACAAACTTCCACTTCACTGGGCCACAACAAGCGACTTCAGAAGGTCAGAGGTTGGAGTCAAGAGGCCACGATTTCTGGAAAATCCTCTGTAAACAAAGACATACTGCCCCTGCTTTCTGTTACAACAACGCTCCTTTTCTTTACGTCTCTTCTTCAAACACACACTCGCTCTAATCACAACACGACGCTGCTGGACTTTATCCTCCACATTCTGAGGGATTACCAAGCTGCAGCAGCGAGAGGACGGAATCGCTGCCGGGATTATGTCGAGTTTAGGGCCCCTCCACACTGACGGCTGAGAAAACTTCTGACTAAACTATTATCAACAGTCAGCTGTTTCACTTAGTCATCACGTAGAAGCAGCTTTCTGGAACACGGTAAGAAACTTTATCCTGAGAGCAAAGTTTAATCCTCTCAAAGTGACACCCTCTACCAGAGCCAGAACTGTTAAAGGAGAAACATTTGGGAGATTTTTATCTTTCTAACAGTTATTAAACGACTTATCTGTGACGTTCTGATGCGACTGGAAAATTCTAGAAATCTTAGCTGAACGTTCTAATATTTCTTCAACGTGTCTCATTTAAAAATCATCCAAAATAAACTGTTTTCTCTCAACAGATTTGGTCAAAAACTAAAAATTCTGAGCTCATCGGTGATTCGGCTGCGACCGACGGTAACGAGACAAAACTGGGGAGCTTTCCGGCTGAACTGCAGGCCGTGTTTAGATCTGCCCACATATTTTTAAATTAAGCGGTGAAACATCCATAGATTTCAGATTCACATTCTTTCTCGTCTCTCTAATACCTGTGGGATGATTGCTGTAGATCTGGATCCAACTTTTCCTTCCCTTTATTGTAAAATAAATAAATTCAACTTGAGGTTTTCTTTCTGTGTGACTCTTAGATGCTCCAGTGGTCGGACACCAAACTCTTCCATAAGATCCGTTTAAGAATCGACGTGTTTTCATGTCATTTTGGATGAAAATAATCATTTTTATTTAATTCTTTTGTCCTCACAAGGATGATTTCATGTTTGAAACATGTTTATTTTTCATATTATAACAGATTTAGAACATTTTGATGATTGAAAAGAAGAATATTAAACAGAACAGCACTAGAAGGATGTCAGTACCTGTTTTCTTGCCATTTTTCTATTTTTTTCCCTCCAGATTTGTGCACTGTATCACCTCTTGTATGATATTATCACTGATAAAGAGCTTGGGGTAGTAACACAAATATTACACTTCTTTTAAAAATAAAAAGGTAACTTAAAAACTGAACTGGAATGATATAAAAACATTTTTCTGAGGAATAGCTGGAATATGAAATGATAAAGATGACATCACCGGCTCATTTTTGACCCACTTAATGGTTAAATAAGTTGTTAAAAATAAATACTACTACAGCTTTGACAGTCCCTGTCCTCATCAAAGTGTGAAAAGGAATTCATCCTGTTTACCCGAGAACCTCGCTTCAGACTGTAAATAATGCAGTAGTAGGTCACAACATATTAATAAATAAATAAATTCAGCTTTTCTTTTTGTGTGATTTATGGCGTTATTACTGCACAGAAAACATTTTAGGTTCCCTCTACTTCTGGTCATGTTTGTTCTGTTTCCACAGAGGTGTAGGACTTTATACTGGAGCTAAAAATGAGCCCACAGTGAGTAAAACCCGTTACAGCTCACACCATCATCACCTAGTTAACGCACAGATAGCTCATCTAACACAGCGTGGGCCGCTGGTTTCTGTACCTGGGATTCCTTTGCCTTTGATGGTCTTGGCGATGATGGCGAGCGGCTGATGACGAGGCTGGCTCAACACTTTACACAACTCCTCCACGCTGTGGCCGTCCACGATGATGGCGTGCCAGCTGGAAGAAAAACACACAAGATCCAGAACTCATTTTACTCTTTTTATGACCTGACTTTCCACTCAGAGCCCTTCACCTTTTTCTTTATATTTTATAAATGCCTCAGATCTGTGCATTGAAGTTAACGATGTTTGTTTATTGATATAAAATGAACAAAGGCAACAAATCCTCACATATCAGCAGCAGGAACGAGTCAGTCATGGATATTCTGCCTGGTTAATTGAGATGTCATTTTATCACCTTGAAGGACATTCTTGTGGCTGATACTGTTCAGTAAAACCTAAACTACATCGTTATGGAAAATAACAAATCGTATCTGTGTCCCAGAAATCCCTTTCCACCAAAAACACCTCTGAAGAAAGCGTGTTCATTCCAGATCACATGACCCGCTCATTTTGCTTCTCTGTGCTCATTTTCAGTCTGTTTGTGGTCATTTTGTTCACTTTTGTGCTCGTTTTCAGTCTGTTTGTGGTCATTTTGTTCACTTTTGTGCTCGTTTTCAGTCTGTTTGTGGTCATTTTGTTCACTTTTGTGCTCGTTTTCAGTCTGTTTGTGGTCATTTTGTTCACTTTTGTGTTCGTTTTCAGTCTGTGGTCATTTTGTTCACTTTTGTGTTCGTTTTCAGTCTGTTTGTGGTCATTTTGTTCACTTTTGTGCTCGTTTTCAGTCTGTTTGTGGTCATTTTGTTCACTTTTGTGCTCGTTTTCAGTCTGTTTGTGGTCATTTTGTTCACTTTTGTGCTCGTTTTCAGTCTGTTTGTGGTCATTTTGTTCACTTTTGTGTTCGTTTTCAGTCTGTGGTCATTTTGTTCACTTTTGTGCTCGTTTTCAGTCTGTTTGTGGTCATTTTGTTCACTTTTGTGCTCGTTTTCAGTCTGTTTGTGGTCATTTTGTTCACTTTTGTGCTCGTTTTCAGTCTGTTTGTGGTCATTTTATTCATTTTTGTGCTCATTTTCAGTCTGTTTGTGGTCATTTTGTTCACTTTTGTGCTCGTTTTCAGTCTGTTTGTGGTCATTTTGTTCACTTTTGTGCTCGTTTTCAGTCTGTTTGTGGTTGTTTTGTTCACTTTTGTGCTCGTTTTCAGTCTGTTTGTGGTTGTTTTGTTTAATTTTTGTCCTCGTTTTCAGTCTGTTTGTGGTCATTTTAGGTGTCTCTGTGGTCAGTTTGCAATTTTTTTGTAGTTATTGTGTTTCTCCCATCATTTTGTGCCTTTATATGATAATTATCTGTCTCACTGAGCCATTCTGTGTTTTTCTGTGGTCATTTTTATGTTTTTTTTGTCATTTTGTGCATTTTTGTGGTCATTTTTATGATTTTTTGTGGTTGTTTTGTGTGTCTTTGTGCTCACTGTGTTTCATTTTTGGTCATTTTGAGACTGTGTTGTGGGCATTTTACGTCTTTCTGTGGTCATTTTGCACCCCTTTGTGTCCGTTTTCAGTCTGTTTGTGGTCATTTAAGGTGTTTGTGGTCATTTTGCTTGTCTGTGTTGTTTATTTGTAATTTTTTGTAGTGATTTTTTATATCTCTATATGATAACTATGTGTCTCATTGAGTCATTTTGTGTTTTCCTGTCGTCGTTTTGTGTCTTTTTGAGCCTTTTTTGGTCATTTTGTGTGTCTCTGTGGTCATTTCTGGTCATTATCAGTCTGTTGGTATATAATATTTAATATAGTGTGTGAGTCAAGTGTCAACAGGTTTACCACAATATCTTGATAAATAACTTTCAATTTCAGTTTTACTCAATTGTATTTATAATATTTAGAAGAATCTTTCTCTAAAATGTCATGTGGTGTTTGGTTATAGGTGGCCATGTTGGTTCTAGACCTGAAAACAGCTAAAATGTCGACTATGATACAAAAAGTCCGGCAGTTATATATTGACCCTTGAAACACTAAAGGCCTATTATACAGACAAACTACCCTAACTTCCCCAGTGTCTCCCCCTTCCTCACCCGAAGGCCTCGCAGCGTCGCTGGTATTTCTCCACGTGGTGCTGCAGAGGAGCCGGGTCGCTCTGGCCCAGCCGGTTGATGTCCAGGATGGCCACCAGGTTATCCAGCTGGTAGTAGGAGGCGAAGGCCATGGCCTCCCACACCGAGCCCTCCGACAGCTCTCCATCCCCCAGCAGGCAGAACACCCGATAGCTGCACGGAGAGACGTAGATCTGATGATTAGTGAAGGTAGGATCACACAGAGAGACGTAGATCTGATGATTAGTGAAGGTAGGATCACACACAGAGACGTAGATCTGATGATTAGTGAAGGTAGGATCACACACAGAGACGTAGATCTGATGATTAGTGAAGGTAGGATCACACACAGAGACGTAGATCTGATGATTAGTGAAGGTAGGATCACACACAGAGACGTAGATCTGATGATTAGTGAAGGTAGGATCACACACAGAGACGTAGATCTGATGATTAGTGAAGGTAGGATCACACAGAGAGACGTAGATCTGATGATTAGTGAAGGTAGGATCACACACAGAGACGTAGATCTGATGATTAGTGAAGGTAGGATCACACACAGAGACGTAGATCTGATGATTAGTGAAGGTAGGATCACACACAGAGACGTAGATCTGATGATTAGTGAAGGTAGGATCACACACAGAGACGTAGATCTGATGATTAGTGAAGGTAGGATCACACAGAGAGACGTAGATCTGATGATTAGTGAAGGTAGGATCACACAGAGAGACGTAGATCTGATGATTAGTGAAGGTAGGATCACACACAGAGACGTAGATCTGATGATTAGTGAAGGTAGGATCACACACAGAGACGTAGATCTGATGATTAGTGAAGGTAGGATCACACACAGAGACGTAGATCTGATGATTAGTGAAGGTAGGATCACACACAGAGACGTAGATCTGATGATTAGTGAAGGTAGGATCTCACAGAGAGACGTAGATCTGATGATTAGTGAAGGTAGGATCACACAGAGAGACGTAGATCTGATGATTAGTGAAGGTAGGATCACACACAGAGACGTAGATCTGATGATTAGTGAAGGTAGGATCACACACAGAGACGTAGATCTGATGATTAGTGAAGGTAGGATCACACACAGAGACGTAGATCTGATGATTAGTGAAGGTAGGATCACACACAGAGACGTAGATCTGATGATTAGTGAAGGTAGGATCACACACAGAGACGTAGATCTGATGATTAGTGAAGGTAGGATCACACAGAGAGACGTAGATCTGATGATTAGTGAAGGTAGGATCACACACAGAGACGTAGATCTGATGATTAGTGAAGGTAGGATCACACAGAGAGACGTAGATCTGATGATTAGTGAAGGTAGGATCACACACAGAGACGTAGATCTGATGATTAGTGAAGGTAGGATCACACAGAGAGACGTAGATCTGATGATTAGTGAAGGTAGGATCACACAGAGAGACGTAGATCTGATGATTAGTGAAGGTAGGATCACACACAGAGACGTAGATCTGATGATTAGTGAAGGTAGGATCACACACAGAGACGTAGATCTGATGATTAGTGAAGGTAGGATCACACACAGAGACGTAGATCTGATGATTAGTGAAGGTAGGATCACACAGAGAGACGTAGATCTGATGATTAGTGAAGGTAGGATCACACAGAGAGACGTAGATCTGATGATTAGTGAAGGTAGGATCACACAGAGACGTAGATCTGATGATTAGTGAAGGTAGGATCACACACAGAGACGTAGATCTGATGATTAGTGAAGGTAGGATCACACACAGAGACGTAGATCTGATGATTAGTGAAGGTAGGATCACACAGAGAGACGTAGATCTGATGATTAGTGAAGGTAGGATCACACACAGAGACGTAGATCTGATGATTAGTGAAGGTAGGATCACACAGAGAGACGTAGATCTGATGATTAGTGAAGGTAGGATCACACACAGAGACGTAGATCTGATGATTAGTGAAGGTAGGATCACACACAGAGACGTAGATCTGATGATTAGTGAAGGTAGGATCACACACAGAGACGTAGATCTGATGATTAGTGAAGGTAGGATCACACACAGAGACGTAGATCTGATGATTAGTGAAGGTAGGATCACACACAGAGACGTAGATCTGATGATTAGTGAAGGTAGGATCACACAGAGAGACGTAGATCTGATGATTAGTGAAGGTAGGATCACACACAGAGACGTAGATCTGATGATTAGTGAAGGTAGGATCACACACAGAGACGTAGATCTGATGATTAGTGAAGGTAGGATCTCACAGAAACACCCACTGAGAAGACCAGAGAAAGGAGGAGCTGTAGTTATTGGTTCCACTTCCAGCCTCCTGTCCTCTGATTCCTCCTATAGGAGCTGATGTGACAGCTGACCCTCACACCTAAACAAAGACCCTCCATGCTCCCCCGTCCTCTCCCAGCCTCCCCCGTCCTCCCCCCGGTGTGTAACCCCTCCTGACAGCTTTCCAGTCAAACAGACACATTCTCATTAAAAGTGGAAGATCGGCCAGACACGTCGCATTACGGCACGCATTCCAACTCCGTGTGCAGAGAAAAAACACACGGCAGCCAAAGAACAGAGAAGAAAAGAAAGAGAAGAGAGGAATTCCACAGAGATGGAGAGAAGGGGAGAAAAGAGGGAGAGATGTGAGACCAGAGGGGGAAAAACAGAAAGCGGTCAGACTGATCTGTGAAGGCTCCAGAGGGACATCTTCTCACGTTAAACCATCAGAGAATAATCTGACTGAAACTTCCTCAGATCAGCAGCAGTTTAATGTTCAAATACAAGATGATAGAAGCAGGTGTTGGATTAAGCAGACGTAGCTCAGAATAATTTAGTTCCATTATGAATTTGGTTTCTTTCTCCTGGGACGTTTTTATTAAAATGTAGAACATTTACTTTATAATAAGAGTTTTCCTGGTTCTAATGAAGGATTTGTCATGTCTAGATTTGCCTTTGGGTTCACAATTTTAGCTCATTCTGGACAATTTGTGATTTATTATAGAGTCATTTTGGGTCATTTTGGACACTTTTGTAACTTTGGACTTATGGATCTCTTTAGATTGATTTTGTGTCTCTTTGGAAAATCTGAGATTCATTTTAGACGTATTATGGCTCATTTCAGACCAATCTGATGTCATTTTGGGCAATTCTATGTCATTTGGGTTAATTTGTAATTTATTTATTTCAATTTAGGCTCATTTAGAGTCATTTCAGACAAATCTCGAGTCATTTTGATTAAATTTTCTGTCATTTTGGACGATTTTACGTCATTTTTATGTAAATTTGTAATTCTTGCGCTGTTTATATCATTTCAGAGAAGTTGTGATTCAGTTTAGATAAATTTAAGTCGTTCTGGACGACGTTATGTCATTTGTGACATATTTTGGCCACGTTTGTGGATTTTAACGACATGCTCACCTCATTTTAGGGTATTCCTCGACCATGATGGAGATATTTCCCTTTTAATTAGGGTGGCACATCTTAAGGAGATGAAACTCATAAAGCCTTCATCAGGTCTGAATGAAAGCTGAGAGTCTGAACTTTATGTCCGTTATAGAACTATGACTGGAATATGTTTCATTAAACGGGTACAAAACTAAACTTGTGTCAGTGTCTGAATACATAAGGGCCTAACTGTAGATGGAAGCAAAGCAGTCCGTCAGAGATCAGGGTACTCATGCAGGAGATGAACAGCCAGAGTGTTCTTACACCGATGATGGATCCTCCTCCTCCTTCCAGCCGCCGTCTGTGAGGTGGACTAACGGATCGATACGAGGCGGTTCCTCTCAGAACCCGTCACATAAACACTGCCCTCCTGTTGTGTTTCTGTATTTACCAGTGAAGAAGAAGCTTCCAGTCGACACACTGTTCTTTTGTTCTTTTGTCTCATTTTGTAATATTTGTCAGATTTTTGTCGTTTCGTTTCTTGTTTTTGTCAATTTTTGTCCTATTTGTGCCACTGGAATAATTTTCTCGTCCAATTTTTGTTGTTTGTCCATTTTTTTGTCGCTTTATAAGTGTTTTGTTGAATTTGTATTCTCTTTTTGTTTTGTTTCGGGCTGTTTGTCTCATTTTTGTCATTTTGTGTTTTGCTTTATTCATTGCTTTGTGTATCGTTTTTGTCATTTTGTTTTATGGTTTTGTCATTTTTTGTCTCGTTTCTACATTTTTTTGTTGCTTTGTAACTTTTTTGTCATTTTTTGTTTTGTTTCGGGTTGTTTGTCTCATTTTTTGTCATTTTGTGTCTTGCTTTTGTGAAACTTTGGTTTTCACTGTTTTTTGTCAGATTTTATTTTGTGTCACGTTTTTGTCGTTTTGTGTTTTTTGTCTCATTTTTTGTCATTTTGTGTTTTGCTTTATTCATTGCTTTGTGTATCGTTTTTGTCATTTTGTTTTATGGTTTTGTCATTTTTTGTCTCGTTTCTACATTTTTTTGTTGCTTTGTAACTTTTTTGTCATTTTTTGTTTTGTTTCGGGTTGTTTGTCTCATTTTTTGTCATTTTGTGTCTTGCTTTTGTGAAACTTTGGTTTTCACTGTTTTTTGTCAGATTTTATTTTTGTGTCACGTTTTTGTCGTTTTGTGTTTTTTGTCTCATTTTTTGTCATTTTGTGTTTTGCTTTATTCATTGCTTTGTGTATCGTTTTTGTCATTTTGTTTTATGGTTTTGTCATTTTTTGTCTCGTTTCTACATTTTTTTGTTGCTTTGTAACTTTTTGTCATTTTTTGTTTTGTTTTGTGTTGTTTGTCTCATTTTTGTTATTTTCCGTCTCATTTTTGTAATATTTTGTCTCACTTGTGTTGTTTCTTGTCTTTTTTTTTAAAAGTAAATTCTGTGCTTCAGCTCCAGACAGCTGTGACTAAACGTTCTGTTCTTTTGTGGAACAGTTCCTGCGTCTTTTCTGGCTCATGAACGCATCAGACAGGTTCATCCATGTATCAGATTTTAATAAAGCACAAAAGAGTCTGTTTGGGAGGATTCTGATGCTCGCTGCTTCTCCAGGAGAAGTTCCTGCATGTCTGTTTAGAAGTGGAGTTAAATCGTTGCTATTTATCAGCCTTTTTCCTTCAGATTGTGTTATAAAACCAGTGATGCAGCCTTCCTAGAGCAGCGGTTTGCAGTAAATCAGCTCGACATGCTGCTGGGAGGAGAAGCTCATGCACACGCAGCATGCATGCCCACGTGCACGGTGCATACAGCAGCATCTACTGAGTATACGTCAGTGCAACAGAAACACAGCATGGAGGAGGAGATGATGGAGTGGATGAGGCTGAGCGATGAGGGAGGAACTGCACTTCTGCATGTGTGATTATTAGAGCAGAAACAATCGAGCGCGCACAGAAAGCAGCGACAGAGAGACAGCAGCCGGCTCAGACTGCAGATACGACATTCCCCGACCCGCTGCTTCACCGCGAGCATGAAATAAAACCGATAGATGCTCCCCCTGCGTTCTGTCCACGATGAAATGAGCCACACTGTGCTCCTGAAAGTCAGATTTCACCACATTTTTGTAGAAGTTTCTCTGAGAATGTGGGTGGAATGTGTTTTTCTGTCCGTCTATTGTTGGCCTGAAATCCACGCGGCGTTTTCTAGATCACAGCAGAACAAAGGCGACACATGGAGCAAAATCAGCTGAACGGCGGCCCAACGCTGCAGTCCGGCCTCGTTTAAACAGAAACACAAACTAAACCGCATCAACCGCTTTGTTTCTGAATCACAGCTTTTAACCCTCCTGCTGTCTTCATTTATGGGCAGCGGAAAATATTATTTTCTCATTTGAAAAAAATCCAAAAATTCAGCAAAAAATTCCTCAAATTTCTGAAAATTTGCAAAACATTCAGGAAGAAAATTCCAATAATTCCTTAAAAGGTTTATTTTTAAGAAAAATTCAACAAAACTGGCAAGAAAATTTTTGTAAATATTTTTTAATAAAATGAGTAAAAATTTTCCAAAAAAATCCTAAAAATATCTAAAGTGATGACATAATTATCAGTAAAACTTCTGATATCTTCTCCAAAATCAACCAAAATCCAGCGAAATTTTCTGGATTTTGGTTGATTATTATGTGAACGTTCTTAAACGTTTCTTTTAATATTTCTTTTTTTTCCATCAAAAAAAGGTTCAAGAATTTGTCTCTTTTTTCTTTTTTGTTTTGTTTTGTGCCCTTTGTCTGATTTTTGTCATTTTGTGTCTCATAAATAAATCGGCTCCACCTGAAGTCTTTTTCTACCAGACCTTTCCTCGGAGGCGGGTCTGAGACGACGCTTTTGTTGATCCTGATCTGAAGGTGAAACAGATCGGCCTAAATGTCAGCTCAGACCCGGCCTGCCAGGGACGGTTTGATCCAAAGCTCTGGGCTGAAATGTCACACGTCTGCACGGCTCGCTGCAGCGTGCGTGATGTCATGCATCATTTCATACGGTCTGCTTTAACGTGCACGGATGCAGGCCGGGCTGCTGCGTGTCTCTGTACGGTCTGTGTTAATGTGCGTGGAATGTTAGCGTGACTGTCCGTGTGTTACCTGGCCTTGTCGAAGTATTTCCCCGTGTAGGCCATTCCACAGGCAGCTCCCAGCCCCTGACCCAGAGACCCGGTGGCCACATCCACAAACTGCTGCTTCTGTTGGCGTGCACAGACACACACACAACATGCATCTTCAGACCGGACAGAAGCTCAAGACCAGCCATGAAAAGCAGCGCATGCATTGGTCATTTTACCAGCAAAAGCTTCCAACTGCATCCAGACACAGGAGTGAAAATACAACAAATGTGTGTAATTTAGAGAGAATGTTAGGAGGAGATATGAACAGAAGGACCTCTAAAAATATTACAACAAACTACATTTGAGGCTCATTATTTATTTTTTTCATTTTTACATTGAACTTCTATTTTTCCTGCATCACCCCATGAAACAAGGACAAACAGGGGTGTCCAACATGAGGCCCGTGGACCAAAAGTGGTCCTCCAGAGGATCCAATCCGGCCCTCAAAGTGTAAAAATTACAGAGAAGACATTAACTGCAGATTGTAAATTAGTAAAACTATAAATTTAAAATCATTTTTAGACCATGACAAGTTGTTTGGATCAGAAAGTAAAATACTAGATTGTTCTTTTGTTGTTTTGTGTCTCATTTTTGTCATATTTTGCCTTCTTTTGTGGTTCATCCTGTGTCTTTGTCATTTTTCTGTTTCCTTTTTGTCTCTGTTGTGTTTTTTTGCCTATTTTTTTGTCATTTTGTTTCTTATTTGTCATTTTGTGTCTCGTTTGTGTCCATTTTTTGGCGCTTTGTAACTCCTTTGTCTAATTTTTTGTTTTGTTCATCTCATTTTTGTAACATTTTATGCATCTTACTCCTCAGGCTGGACGAAAAGCTCAAGACAAGCAAAGAAAAGCAGCGGATGGATTGGATTTTTAACTTCTTAATGGACAAGAAAAGAAACTGCAGCACAGACTGGGTCAGTGTGAGTGGGTCAGGGTGTGAACACAGTTATTATTGGTGTGTGGAGGACAGAGCAGCTCTGTGAACACACACACTTCTGTCACTGTGTCCCTGAACACACACAGCTCGTCTGTTTACTGTGGAAGCGTGCTCATGTCTCCACACAGACAGAACCTACAGTCACTCAGCCACGTTTAGCTTCAGGAGGTGAAACTATAAAGTACTTTGGAGGGAAGAAGGCAGAATCTGAGAAAGTTTTAATGTGGGAGATGATCTCTGTGTCTGTATGGGAAACATTCAAACTGTTTTTAGCGTAAGATGATCCTAAAGTCCTCAAACGCTGCATATTTTAACATTTTACTACGACTACATCAGGTGACTAATTAACCCTCCTGTTGTCTTCATTTACGGGCACAAAAAAAAATTGTTTCCTGTCTGAAAAAAATCCAAAACCCAGCAAAAAAAAAAATCCCCAAATTTTTGAAAATTTGCAAAACCTTCAGGAAGAAAATTCCAATAATTCCTTAAGTTTCCCTTAAAAGTTTTATTTTAAAAAATCCCCCAAATTTGCAAAGAAAATTTTTGTAAATATTTTCAAAAAATGAGTAAAAATCTTCCAAAAAATCCTAAAATTATCTAAAGTGATGACACTCAAATCAGTAAAACTTCTGATATTTTCTTTAAGAACATTGTTTAACAGTGTCCTTAAACATTTTTTAATACTTTTTTTTCCCCACCAAAAAAATGTTCAAAATTTTGTTGAAAATGTGGACATCAGAAGTTTCACTGAGAAAATATTTTCACATTTTAAAACGAGTCGTTTCTCACCGGTACTGGATGTCCCTCCAGGATGGAGTCCACCTTACGGAGGTTCAGCAGCTCGTTCTCCTTCAGATATCCTGTTTCTGCCCAAACAGCGTAGAGCACCGGAGCTGCATGACCCTGGAGAGGCAGAGGTTAGAGTTCAAACAGACAGTACAGCAGGGGTGTCCAACATGAGGCCCGTGGTCCAAAAGTGGTCCTCCAGAGGGTCCAATCCGGCCCTCAAAGTGTAAAAATTACAGAGAAGACATTAACTGCAGATTGGAAATTAGTAAACTATAAATTTAAAATCATTTCTAGACCATGACAAGTTGTTTGGATCATAAAGTAAAATACTAGATTGTTCTTTGTTCATTTGTGTCTCGTTTTTGTAATATTTTGTCTTGTTTTTGTTGTTTTTTGTGGTTCTGATCCTCCAGTAAATCCTCCATGGTTCAGCTCCAGGTGACTAAATGTTGTGTTCCTTTGTAGACACTCTGATCTGGAAGTTCTAATGAGGAAATGATAAACTGAGGATGAATGCTGATGAAATTAACCTATTTTTCTTCAGAAATTTCAGGTTGTTCATGAAGTTTAGTAAAAAAGATAATTCCTTAAATGTGAACATTTCTGCACTAAAACAAAGGAACCATTAGGATTGGTGGTTATTTAGAGGTTATTATGCTGTGGTTTTACTGGTTTTACTGGAGACCAGACTGGACTAAATGAGTCTGACTCTCCTGGACTACACAGTGGATGTGATGTGCTGCTGCCATGTGCTGCTCATCACTCTCTACTATATTATCATGTCTACAAAATTAACATTCCAGAGCTCATTTATCAGATAACTGAGCAGCAGTATAGTAATAAACGTGGAGCAGCCTTGTATAAATGACTCATAAATACATAAACGCATGCATCAGAGTAACTCCTGGCCCTCACACAGTGTGGATCTGTGGATCTGTTACCTTGGAGAGGATGAAGCGGTCGTTGTTGGGGTTTCGAGGGTCTTCAGGTCGGTACTTCATGGAATGGAAGAAGAGAACAGACATGATCTCTGCCGCGCTGCAGCATGATGTGGGATGACTGCAACAGAACGACAGGATTCAGACAGAAATCCAGTTAAAAAAGGCAGAATTTCACGTCTACAGGAGCATTCTAAAAGCATACTGAGCAGACACAGACAGAAGAGTTAAAACATGAAAAAGCAGATGTTGGGTTTGTCTTTGTGACCTCGTCAACTTTGATCCAGTGGGTTAATTTACACCAAACCATCAGTTATACAAGACACTATTCACACCGACTTAATCAGGTCAGACATCAGTAATGCAGCAAACACACATCAGGACATGGAAACCTGTCTTTTAATCCCTCATGCAAACACAAACACAGCACCAGGAATCATTCAAAGTTGTGACATATTAAAACAAATTTTTATTTCTAGCTTGTTATTCTTGTCTTTATTTCACACAGCATGCTGATAATACCTCACTGAGGCCTCCTAAGGGCTTCTTTCTGTTTTTACCATCCTGAAATAAAAACTGATCAGAAAATCACAAACCAAAACAAACCAGCAGCAGATGATGGATGGCCGTTCCTCAGCAGCACAAATCTCTTTAAATTATGTTTTCTACGTCCTGCTATTCAAACTGGAACTGACTGTTAATTCATTTTTAATGATTTGGAAGAAGCTTTGGAGGCACTTTATGCTGAAGGACAAATAAAAGATGAATTAAGATCTGAACTCTGACTCTTTGCAGCTCAGTGTCCGATTATGAGGAAATTTGTGAACAGAAATACAAAAAAGGAGCGAAACACAGAGCATTAGAGCACACTGTAGTCCTGACAGGCTTCATATCTCACGCAGAAAAATTAAATATTCACAAAAACGCACACAGTTTATACTTATTTCTATGTAAGATCTATAAATATTTATAGACTGAAACCACACCTTCAGAAAAACACACAGCTTCTTCTAATCTCGTTTTATTTTCTATCTTTCTCTGCAGCGGGTTTTAATTTTACACACCGGACGCGTTTCCTCCGTTCAGCTCCCGCTACTTGACGCCGCCTCACCGTTACCGGGACACGCAGGCGCGGCAGGAGGCGCGTCCGTGCGTTCACCGGTGGCTGCTTGACAAGCACCGCGAAGTGCTGCTGCTGGCTGCACCGGATCATGCATCTATCCGGCCGCTGCTCCTCCGTTACATAACCGGTCCCAGAGCACGGAAAGGGTTAAAGGAGCGGCGGAGCACCTGCAGGAATTTTTACCGACGGATTTCATCTGCGTTTTGTGGTTTGGAGGTGAAACTGTGCAAAGCAAACACGTCATGTAATTAAAGGAATTTCTCTAATGAACTAAACATTTTTAAAAAACTGCACGACGTGAAAATGACGAGCGGTGCCGCTTTATGCATCAAAACTCTCCGCTTTGGTCAAGTGCGTCAGTTGCGCACAAACGCCGCCACTGAGCGATCTTTACGCACAGATAAAAACAAGTTCAGACAGCACATGAACAGCACCAGCTCCTGATATTCTGCATCTGCAACATAACCGACCCCTCCACAGCACTCTGCCTGCTGCTCCACCTGCTCACCGTCCTGCTGGAGGCGCACAGTCCTCCGGGAAACACTCGTTACGCATTTCTGCTCCACGTCTCCAAATCATCCTCCAACACAGAAAACGTAAAATACTTGACCCGGAACGTTCACCGCGCCTTCTTCTGTCACATTTATCTTTCATTTCTGCGCCCAGCCCTCATCTTACCCGCTGCCCGCCGCAGTTGTCGCCTTGATGGAGTTGATCCGGAGCCGGGTGGCGATGTTCCTGAGCGCCTGCACCGTCTGCTGGTCCGGTTTGTGGTAGTCCTCCATCTGGATGATGCACCGAAGAGCCGCACGAGAAGAGAAAAAGAAGTGAAGAGTTAAAAAAAAAAAGTCCCCGGTCTGCAGGATGAAGGAGATGGGTGCGTAGAAGACGATGGCAGGGGTTAAAAAGAGACGGAGCAGCTCAGCATGAGAGACACACGGAGAGGGAGGGAAGGAACGGGGAGGCAGAGAGGGGGAGAGAGGGAGAGCGGGGAGGGAGGGGCGTGTCAGACAGCACAGCCTATGAATATGGCTAATCTCTGGCTAAAAGCAGCCTTCAGTTGGTCCGAACTGTCGCAGGAGCGCAGCCAATAGCAGGGAGGCGCTTTGGACCGAGGCCAAGGCCACGCGGGCATGCGCAGGTGCACGCGCACACGCAAGCTCACACTCAGTCACGCACTGTGGTCAGGTTCAACAGTAAACTGTATCCAGATAATTCAGGAGTGAAAAAACAAATATTTGTAATTTAGTGAGAATTTCAGGAGGAGATATGAACAGAAGGAACTTTACAAAATATTAGAAAAAAATACATTTGAGGATCAATATTTATAAAGAGTTTTATCTTCATGTTGAAATTCTATTCTTACTGTATTACCCCATGAAACTACTATAATCAGGAGTGTCCAACATGAGGCCCGTGGTCCAAAAGTGGTCCTCCAGAGGGTCCAATCCGGCCCTCAAAGTGTAAAAATTACAGAGAAGACATTAACTGCAGATTGTAAATTAGTAAAACTATAAATTTAAAATCATTTCTAGACCAGGACAAGTTGTTTGGATCAGAAAGTAAAATACTAGATTGTTCTTTTGTCATTTTGTGTCTCATTTTCGTGATATTTTGTCTGTTTCTGTTGTTTTTGTCCAAGTGTAATTTTTTGCACTAAAACAAAGGAACCATCAGGAGTTGTGGTTATCGATAGGTTACTATGCTGTGGCTTCACTGGTCCGTTTGGGACAAACTGGGCTGAATGTGGAACCTGGACTGGAATAAGTTGGACTCTCCTGGACTACATCTGCAAATGAATACGCTTCACTTTACACTAAAGCACTCCTCATGTGGCACCATGGATGTGAAACACGGAGCTGTTGGAGGTTTTATAAAAGCTATCTTAGCGTAGAACTGGACGCTATAAGGCTTTGTATCACCGTCCACAAAAACTGAAATGTTTGAATGTAAAAAAAGCAGAATAAAGCTTGGAGTTGCTGCTTCTGCTCCAGAACAATGTGAGCGTCCACACAGCAGACGGAACCATGGAGACGGACCTACAGCAGCCTGAAGCTTTATCCTCTCTGCAAAGAATCGACAAACAGAGTTTTTGTTTGCAGTTATAGAAGGATTTATAGTAAGCAGTTGATGGGAGTTTGGCTGATTGTTTCCAGAACAGGAAGAGAACTTTTCTGAAGAACAAAGTGGAAAAGTGAACTTATTTTTCCACCTCTTAGCCCTGAATAATGAGCAGTAACACCATTTATTAGACTGTAAACCTGCATATTGTTTACTGCACACGCTGGTTTATAAATGTTTATTTCTTAGGACATATTTCCACTTATGTTTATATATTTTGAACTGTTTATATTTCCTAAAACTGTGAATGGAAGCTGCAGTATTTCTGATTACCTTCCTTCATACACCTGGCATTTGAACACATTTTAGTCTAAAGGATGCATCTAAGGCTTTAACATTTAGGCTCATACACCACGTAAGAAACAACTACAGTCAACATAAGAACATCTTTGAGCAAAGTGCAGCGTGACGTGGCGATAACGTGCAGTCATGTTCAACATTAAAAGCTTAGAACTGTACGCAGCACAAATCCAGGAGTGAAAATAAACGAGAAAGACAAACAAATGTCTTCAATTTGGTGTAGAAACATTTGAAGGATGAAGAAAATAAAGTCTTTTGGGAGGCAGACCAGGCCTAAAACCTTCCTTTGTGATGGATCTTTTTACCTGTAATTTCCTTCTACCGAGTTCATAAAAGTCAGAATTCTAAGTAGTCCCCTCTTTCAGATTAACTTTTATTTATCCTGACAGAAACTCTTGTGCTGATTCTGCTCAAGAAAGAAAACAATACGCTAAAAATAGGCTAAAAAGCAGAAAAGCAACAAGATAAAAGTGAATGCTGAAGTCATACTGAGGTAACATCGCTTCAGTACAACCGCCAGCTTTACTTTAACCTGCAAACTGCAGCCGTCCTTCAGGCTGGACTTCTACATGAACAGTGGATGCTGACGTGCAAAAAGAGCGATCACCAACGACAGTAATCTCACCTTAATGTCCTCCTGAGGCTGACCTCATTAACAGGGAGCTAAACCAGGTACAGCCTTTAAACAACAGCGGAGAGAATCTGTCTCCAGTTGGAGTTTGATTCAGTTTGAACTCATTTCTACAAAGATCACTGAAGCAGACTGACCTTCTGTCTTTGTGATGTTGAGAAACCTGAATAGAAACGTCCAGCAGAGGACCTGGAGATGAACCGACAGCCTTCAATCTGTAGCTCATCAGGATTTACCTGCTGAGGAGGAGAAAGATCAACAGTCTGTCATTTAAACCCAGAACCAAACCATCTGGGGCTGTTAACCCTGTCATGGGCTGGAGACTGACTACAATTTACTGCTGAAGTCTTTAAATCAGGAGAGTCAAACTCATCTTAGTCCAGGTTCCACATTCAGCCCAGTTTGATCTACAGGGGAAAATCACAGCATAATAACTTATAAATAACTAATTATAATCACAGCTATCTGGACCTGAACAAGCTAGTATTTTACGTTATGATCAAAATGACAAAAGTGAGACAAACAAAGACAAAAAACACCAAAACAACACAAAATATTACCGAAATGACACAAAAAACAACAAAAATCAGAAAAAAAGAGACAAAAAAAGAGACAAAAAATTAGAAAAAAACATTACAAAGTGACAAAAAAATGGGCAAAGGACATAAGCGAGACAAAAAGACACAAAACAACAAAAACAATGCACAAAACAACAAATAAAGCAAAACAAAAAAATGATAAAAAATGAGACTAACAACCCGAAACAAAACAAATTTGACATAAAAGTTACAAAGTGACAAAAAAACAAAAATGAAACAAAAAATTTACAGAAATGACAAACAAGGACAAAAATGACAAAAAAATGACAAAAAAGTAGACAAACACCACAAGACAGACAAAGAACCCACACAAAACAATAAAAACAAACAAAACAAGAAAACATAAAATGGCAAAACAAGAAAAATTACAAAAATGAGACACAATGATGAAAGCGAGAAACAAAATGACAAAAAATGAAACAAATGACACAAAACTAAAGAGACAAAAAAGCTACAAAGCAACAAAAAAGCTGAGCAACACAAACAAGATAAACAAGACACCAAACAATGAATAAAGCAAAACACAAAATGACAAAAATTAGACAAAAAAACAAGCGAGACAAAAGAAAACACAAAACGACAAAAAAGACAAATTATTACAAAAATGAGACACAAAACGGCAAAAGAACAATAAACAATCTCGTATTTTACTTTCTGATCTAACAACTTGTCATGGTCTAGAAATGATTTTAAATTTATAGTTTTACTAATTTACAATCTGCAGTTAATGTCTTCTCTGGAATTTTTACACTCTGAGGGCCGGATTGGACCCTCTGGAGGACCACTTTTGGTCCACGGGCCTCATGTTGGACCCTCTGGAGGACCACTTTTGGTCCACGGGCCTCATGTTGGACCCTCTGGAGGACCACTTTTGGTCCACGGGCCTCATGTTGGACCCTCTGGAGGACCACTTTTGGTCCACGGGCCTCATGTTGGACCCTCTGGAGGACCACTTTTGGACCACGGGCCTCATGTTGGACCCTCTGGAGGACCACTTTTGGACCACGGGCCTCATGTTGGACCCTCTGGAGGACCACTTTTGGACCACGGGCCTCATGTTGGACACCCCGGTATAAACTGTGGAGCTCCACTGCATAAAAACAAGCAGCTACTGACATCTAGTGGTGAGAATCACAACCTGCACAGAGTCCTGAAACAAAAACGGTGCACAAAAACACCAAAACAAACCAAAAACATAAGACACTGAACAAGTATTTCCACCTAAACTCTCCTAGAAACTTAGCCGTGAGTAAAAGTCTTCAGCATTGCGACAAAACTTAAAGCTGTGTTCATGTTTAGCAACACAAAAACACACAAACTCTATTCTCAAATCTTTAATATAACAAAATATCCATAATAAACCAAATTAAGCACAGTGACAAACCATCTTAGAAAATTAAACTTCCAAAGACATTTTCCAAAATCATCTCTCAGCCAATGAGATAAATTAAACCAAAAGTGTAAAATAATCTTAAAGTCTTAAATATGTGACTGGGGTTAAAAACAATCTGTTGAAGTGTTATCAGACGGCAGTAAAGTCAGCAAACCATCTGATTTGCTCTCTGGCTGCAGGCGTGTGAGTTTACATTCTGAATTTTAATTTTGCCAAATAAAAAAAGGGAGGAAAAGAAAAGAAGTGAAGTTATGGAAGCAGGACGAGTAAACACCGAATACATTCAAAGAGCAGGACCGGCGTCACAATCCAGGATTTATGCACAAATTCATGCCACTCACTCATTTTAAAAAAAGATTTTCTGAACTAAAATTAAAAAAAAAAAAGTGAAGAACACAATCTGTGGCTTTTATACTGAAACTTAAAAAGAAAAAAAAAACTATTTTCATGTTGAATAATTCTGCATATTGGTCCAAAAACGACATTTTCATACTTTTATATTAATTTCTAGACAGTTTTCATGGTCTTATGTGTGCTGAACATTTTGTGACGGGAGAGAAAAAAGGTGATCTTTGTGTTTTTCTGTACATTAGATCTTTGTCGTCCGCTCAGCGTTCCACATGACGACCAGACGCATGCAGAGTCCTCTTACTGCAAATAAAAACCCAGTTCAAGCTTCTCTCTTTGTCTCATCTGGAGAAATAAATGGAAAAACGGGAACAGAGGCAGTTTAGATTTGTCATGATTAATCCATATAGATTTGTGCTCGTTGACCTCTCCAGGTTGGGCAGTTGGGCCAGAAGTTAACATGATGTTTTCAGGTAGACTCTCAATTCACAATCTGAGTCACAATTCTCTCCGCTGATTTAGTAAAAGTCATGCGATAACATCATCAGCTCTGCAAATGGTCTTATTTTTGCATACGATCTGTGGAGCAGAGTGAAGCTCATTTTAAACAAAGTAATAATAATATTAGGGCTGAATATCAACAACAATCCCAGATCATTTGCATTTTTTCAGATTTAAATCAGATCGACTGCAGAACCCAGAGGTGAGTGCAGTTCTACGTCCTAAAACATCCCAGAATGCTGGTTTCCCTAAAGGCGTGGCGGCTCTCATCTACTGCACAAACTGCCCTCTGAGAACATCAAGCATCACGATGGATGGAGCTGGAGGAGGAGATGCACAGAGAGAGAGTGAAGATGAGGGGAGACGTGGAGACAGGCAGCAAAGAAGCTGGTTTGTGCGTTTGAGTCGTCAGAAACATCTCACAGTCCAGAACAAGTTTAAAAAAACAACAAAAAAATGATTTCTAGTCTGTAGCTGCAAGTGCTTCTCCCAACATTTACAGAAGTTCTCCTCCAAACACAAAACGCCACAGAACTGCACCGGCTGTTCAGATTCTCTGTAGCTTTTCATAAAAAATATACAGGCTTCAGTTTTCTGAGAAGCTCTTTTTAAAGTCACACGGAGGGACGGCGGCTCTACAAAGACCCCTAAAGGAGCTCTGAGGTCCCACAACTCAGAGCTTCGTCTCCATAAGCAGTCGGAGGAGAGGCGGTATCAAACATCCCCATACTGGACCCAAAGAACTCCACAGACGTGTGATGAGAGGCAGCGTCTCTGATTCACTGCGGTCCCATCCTCCAGAGAATACCTGGACCTCCTCCTCATTTCCCACAGTAGTTCTGGTTTGACGATGACTCGATCCGGGGCTTAAATGGTTTCAGTGCATGCTCCAATAATAACAATGAGTTCTGAAGAGTCGTGGTGTGGAAAGCCGTCCGCTGCACTTCTTTAAACTCATCCTCTGGTGCCTTCATGAAGGGTTGAAGCTCAGAAGAAGCCGTGGTGGTGAGAGGAGCAGGACTATAGCTTCATGCTGCTGAAGTCCTTGGACAGAGTGTGCAGGTAAGCTTCATGGATGGCAGAGAGGAAGTCTGCATCATGCTGGACGAGGAGGGAAAAACAAAACAAAAATTAATCTGTCTGTGGAAATTAGAGGACAGATGGATCAATATAGAACTGACGGACTTTAAGTTCTATAGTCAACATTTTTGCTGTTTTCAGGCCTAAAACCAACATGGCCGCCTATAACCAAACACCACATGGTATTTTAGAGAAAGATTCTCCTAAATATTATTTATACAACTGAGTAAAACTGAAACTGAAAGTTATTTGTAAAGATATAGCAGTAAACCTGTTCAGTACTTTATAATAAATAAGTCAGAAATCCCTAGAGTCTGGCCAGTCTGTTCTTCAGGAGGAAATGACATCATGTGGAGCAGGTCATGTGATCTGGAATTAACACACTTCCTGGAGAGGAGTCTTTGGAACGGGGAGCTTAGTGGAAAGGGATTTCTCAGACACAGATAGTTTGTTATTTTGAGTTATAAAATTAAACAAATGACGACAGAAAAACACAAAGTGACTCTTTTTATATCATAAAAAGATACAAAAATGATGAAAAACTCACAAAATAACCACAAAAAGTTGCAAAATGACCACAGAGACACTTAACATAACCACAAACAGACTGAAAACGGTGCCAAAGGAACACAAAATGACCACAAAAAGACTTAAATTTCTGCCATAGAATCTGTTTCAGGAGAGCCAGTCCAACCTGCATCTCAACAAAACCAAACCGAACATCTCCAAGCCTCTGGACATGAGATTAATCCCACTTTAACCTCCATTAAATCATCGTGTTTATAACAAACAGAGCTATTTAAAAGTGTGTTACTCTGTATAAAATCTATCTGTTTCAGAGTTCAAATAAACAGAACATTTTTTTCTGACACCACAGCAAGAAAGAATGAAGTGTGGAAAGTTTGTTTATGCTAACAGGAAGTGAATCCATCTGAACGGCTTCCAGTGTGGAACACAGAAATCAGCTATGAATGATCCTGAATGTTTTTGCTGTTAAATCGTCTTAATGATGCTAAAAGCTCCATAAATGAGATTCCACTCATCCCTGTTTCATTAGTGTGAGTCTCCAAACCTGAGAAATGAAACCAAAACCAGTAAAAATAATAATAAAATGCTGTCCAGCCTTGTAGCTCTGAACTGTAATGTACAGACCTTTGAATTCTCCCACATTAACAGATGCCAACGTGTATATTTCTGTGTTTTATCTCTGGTTTACCTTGATGAGGTGAATCAGAGTCTCCTGGAGCTGTGCTTTGCTGCAGGCTGGAGGCTCTGCAGCTCCTCCAGAGGCCGAGGAGGACTCAGAGGGGGCAGGAGGGGCCCCCGATGTGGCCCCCGTCGTCATATTGATCGCCTGCTGGAAGGCACTGGGGGAGAGGAGCACCGAAACCTCCGACCCCAGAACAGCCAGAGCTGGACTCATGGGGACGGCCTGAAGGATGGAACAAAGGAGAAGAACCGACATGCTGGATTACTGTCTGACAAATTTCAAGATAGGAGGTCCTCGGTTTACGGCGTCCTCGACTTACATCGTTTTGCTGTTACATTGGAACTGATTACGGGCCGGTCCTCGGTTTAACGTACGGCGTTCAGTGGAACTAATTGTTGAGCAGAGCGGATGAATACTGTATGACCAGTCGTTACGCGGCGCTATAAGACGGCTTTGTTTCCATTTACACTGGATTATTCTACATTCTAACTTCATCATGGCTCCCAGCATCAGTCAGACTCACAGTTTACATTTTCACCGTTATTTTCCTGCAGAGCTGTGTTCCACTGTGAGCTAGTGACTGTTTGTGTTACTGTAGTTGTACTAATATGTAAACTGATGGATATCATGATGCAGGAACGGCTTTGTTTACATTTTCACCAGAGTTCTGACTTCAGGTGAAAATCGCCTTCTGTCACACCGTAGGAACAGAAGAACTCTGACGTAAGTGGAGGACCTCCTGTATGCAAGTAAAAGTGAGAATAGATCAACAACAAAAGCACTCACAGACATGGGTTTGATCAGGTTTGCAGGCTGAGAGAAAACGTCCATGTCTTTGCCGTGCTGCAGAAGAGGTTTCCCCATCGGCTCCTGGAAGCTGTAGGGGGGAACCAGCGTGCTGGGCAGGAAGCTGGGGGCCAGGATGGGTTTGTGAATGTCCGAGTTTACCGACGGCACCGCCGCCTTCAGCGTGCTGAGTATCTCCTGACCCAGATAGGCTGGAGGAGCCGCTGGAGGAGCCGAGGGACCGGGGGGGGCGGCACGATGCTCCGAGCCGGCCGGAGGCAGCATGAGAGGGGAGACGGAGCAGTGAGGCTGGGGGTCCGACCTGGAGACCACCGACTGGAAAACGGGACCGGGGTGGAGCGCGTACGGAGCCGGGAGGAGGCCGGGGCCCTGGAGCCGCTGGTTGGACCCGGGGTCCTGGGCTGCCAGCTGGGGAGGGAGGAGTGAGCTCTGGTGGGCTGGAGGAGGGTACGGAGGTTTGTGGATGTAGGCGGTGGAGGGTTCATGGGAGGAAGAGGCATTCTGAGGGGGCATGGAGGGCAGAGAGGGGTCTTTAGGGAGAGACGAGCCAAACAGTTCCTCCACCGTGATCTGCTTCACCATCATATGAGAGCTCTGGAGGTGGAGAGAATGAAGAGCTTAAAGACAGAAAACTATCCAACATCTGCTTGATGATCAGTTAACTGAGCCGCTGAAATACTGAACATCTGATCATCACAGTTTCTGATATGTGAGAATTTGCTGCTTTGTTGTTCTGGTTAAACAAGACGATACACATGCAGACTGGAACCTGTCATTCTGTAACATTTTACATCCTCCTGAGAACTGAGGAGCATCTAAAAGCATCTTTCAATGTAACTTTTTAGTGGACAACAGAATAAAAACAACATTTTGAAGTAATTAAACAGTAGATTGAAGCATTTTTGTGAAACTAAATCAAAACTTTCATACATCCATAACTTTAATTCTGTTTAGCTTTCAGCAATAAAAGGTTTCATTTCTACCACAGTCAGACATAATCAGCCTAAAGTCTGAGCTCATCCTGTTCACCTCAGTCAGTTTCAGCTTCAGTAGAATCTGCTGCTGGAAAACGAGTCCTGCTACCTTATTTGAGGATTGCAAACTTAAAAAAGAGTAAAGAGAGCTCCAAGCTGAGTATTTTTGTTTCTCCAGCCCATGCAGAGCAGCAGCCTGTTGTAGTAGCTCCTGTTTAGTGTTATTTGTAATTTTATTTCCTTTTTTGTTACTTGTCTGTCTCCATACTTTTATATTCTTATTGTTCATTGTTATTTACTGCACATTATTACTTAGTTCTGGTGGTGAGAACTGTACTCTTTCTGCCATGGCAAACAAATGTCCCCTCTGGGATTAATAAAGTATTTCTATGTCTGTACAGACTTGGCTCTTGGTACCAAAACTAGACATAATAATAATGATATAGCCCAATAATCATCTGTGAAGATGAACTGAAGTTGTGCGCTTTAAACCACAGTGAACATATAGAGACAGGCCTCCACTGTTTTTGATTAAATTCCTGGAAACTAGTTCAGAAACTCTGCTTGGCTCAGCTCTGTTCACCGTGTAATCTTTAAGATTCACTGCTAAACAATGTTCAAATCGACCAGTTTTTCTTCCTTAACCTGCAGTTAATACACTACTAACAGTGATATGGGATGCAGGAGTGGTTCTAGGAGTTTGTTTTCAGTATTATGAGCTTTTCCTGCTGCCAAACGCCGTCCATGTACGAGGCGACGGTGACACCTGGAATAAAAAGCTGCTCCGTCCTCCACAGTCTCTGAGTGAAGAGGACGACAGAGCTCTACAAACGAAGTGACCTGCTGCAGTTTAGTGTACAAATAGTAAAGCTCAAGTCATTTACTTTACATATCTGTGTAACGTACGCACCTTTTCGGGTTGGGGAGCGCTGTGGGCACGCTCTGTAGGGATGATAGCTGCTTTTACAGTCACATCTGTAGACACGTCTGCTTCACCCGCCTGGGCCTGCATTTAAACACAGCTTTCATTAATATAAACACAGTTTTCATTCATATAAACACACAGTTTTCATTAATATAAACAGTACTAGTACAGAACTAGAAGTCACAAACTCGGCATAAATAGACATCTGATTTAACTCACTGTAATCTCAGTCAGACCAGTGAACATGTCGTGGTTTGACAACTAATATTGGAGTTGTCCAATATCTACCTCATACACCTGATCTGAGAGGTAGATAGAAAATATCTACAATTTATTCTTCAGATTCTCAGCTGGAGCAACAAATGCAATATATACACACAATTGACCCTTCGCTAAGCCCCTCCCACAAATGGCTACTGTCCAATCCTACCTTAGCAACTGTAACTAGGCACGAGAGGTCTGTCAAGCTTTCAGCAGAAGACAATATGCCGAAGCGGTGTGCGTACGGTACTTGCAAGTCCGACACTCGTTATCCGCAAAGCTTGGAGGGTGGTGTTGATTTTTTTGCATTCCCCAAGCCAAAGACACAAGAAGAAAGGTGCCGCATGTGGATTAAGTAGAGTGGGAGACCGCATGATCAGCTGAATCCCTCCTAAATCAATAAGAACACATGCGTCTGTTCTAAGGTAAGTTGCTAGCTAACATTAGCTAACCGTAGCTCTGTGTGTTAGGTCAGATAACATTAGCAAAGAAAGACGTCTCAATGGAAGGTTACTTCTCTTAAAACTTGAGCTACTGTGTATTATTTGAGCAAAATAAATACTGGTGATATATAGAGACAACTTCTGACATACTGGTATAGCATATACATACTAGCAATCTATGGGTCTCCGCCTACGCTCACGTCTGGCTTTGGCGACAACAACAGATAAGATCGTTACTGCATTAATGTTGTAACCCTTTGGTTTGTGCCACTGTTGTGGCAAACTTGTGCAAGATACTGCTGGGCTTTGCTGTGCCTTAACGAGATCAAGTGTATCGATCAGCCCCTATATGTGAGCAATATCCTGGCACGCTGTAAACAAACACAAATTTAGCTTAGCCAGAAATGGGCAGACACATGATAATGACAGTTGACATAACATTAATTTAAATGTATATAATACATATCAGCTTACCCTGCTGTACAAGAACATTGTTGTTCTTGTACATGATTATTTTTGACGTGAAGTGACAGTACATGGGGTGTTTGGAGCTTACACTAAGATCTGTGCGCTTTTCCCTCTATTTTAACATCCTCTTCATTTGAACTCCGCCAACATTTAATTTGGTGAATGTAGTTCTCAAAAGCATACTGGAGACCCTTCTGTCTGCTTCTCTCTGATATCGCTGTAGAATATGTCCAGAAATTTGCACATATCTCCTGAGAAATATCACTCACCGGTACCGCTAAAAACTCCATATTTCATGCTAGGAGGGAAAGCTTGACAGGCGTAGCAACAGTAACCAAGGGGGGCGGGGCTTAGCGAAGGGTCAATATATGACATGTACGCAGCTTGATCTAAACCTCTGAAGAACAACGTGCTGTATTTGCTGATCCAAGAGCTCAAAAAAGACGTGTAAACTGTGTCTGCTTCCTCACTCTCTGATATTCCTCCTTGGCTTTGCTGAGCAGCTCCAGGATGTCGATGGGTTGGGGCTCTGCCATGCCGTTGGTTCTCCCCGGCTCCGCCCTCTCTGGTGACTTCCTCTGGGCGTGGTCTGCTTCCTGTTTCACAATCCTTCAGGGAGGAATTAAAGCGCATAAACATGTAGTCTAGACATTTGTTTTGCCAAATTATACAAATTTAAAGCACTCCTCAAAAGCAGAGCGTAAAAAAAAACAACACAGTTAAAAGCAGTACGAGGTGCAATCAAGAAGTTACAGGACTGTACAAAAGGCAAAACTGGCATGTTAAAATCACTGAACCTTCACGTGGAGGACCGTTACTGGCAATGAAAGTCAGATATACAGCTACAATCCACAAACCAAGCAGCAGAGAAACAATCTGTTGTCTGAAACACTGAAGAAGGCACATCAAACACAATTTGAAGGGTTGGAGAAGCAGCTCATGTTGCAGATGATGCTGAAGTTCTTGGAGAATGGGAATTCCCAAGAGCGCTCCAAATGTGGCAGGAGAGCTTGGAGCAGAGTATCGATGCACAAAAAACTACTTGGAAGAGGACGGCAGCCAGATACGAACTGATTGAGATCTTTGTGTTTTAAAGGTTCAGTCCCAGAACTTCCTGATCAACCCTTATAAAGACATGTCCTTTTTCACATGTATGCAGACACAGTATGAACACGTTAACTACTTACTTGACCATGAGCTGAGCGATGCGTTGGCAGTCCCTCTTATCGTAGAACCAAATGCTGTAGATGCCCACTGTTTAAAAAATAAAACGCACAAATGCCATGTTAAATACATTTTTAATCAGATTAATCATGATTAAGTATATTAATCGCCTTTCATTTTGCACGAGCAACAGACTCAAGAAAGAAGAGATGTATGTATACATACACATATTCACATTTCCCACCACACGGCCAACGTGCTGTTTAGCGTCTTCCATTCTGAGTTGCTTGGTTCTGCGACTACGGGACCAACTGCCCAGTTGTGCATGTGCGACGGTAATGCTACGTGTCCACTAGATGCGTTTTTCCTGCATGTGAACGCGCCACACCTCGACGCCAGCAGTGGGTGTTCAACTCCTGCTTCCTCCTTCTCACTAACTATCCTGCCCGATTGGACAAACGGCTCGGCAGCTGTCTGCTCCTGGATTTAAAGCCAGTCACAAACTTTCTCTTTTATTACAAAAACAGCTGAGAGAAAAGCATTTCCGAAAGCATCGGAGGTTTAAATAATCCGTGAAGCAGCTCAATCTGTCCTGCTTTTAGATCACCGATGCCCAGTTTAGATGTTTGACCAAAGTTTCGTGATGCGTTGGACCTGCACACGCCACATCGAATTCACATAAAGTAGAAGTCGTCTTTTTTATGCAAATGAGCTGTGGGGAAATGCACCGGATCGCAGCTCAAAACACACCACAACCAGACCAGTATGCAATGTGGTGCGTTTCACATAGACACTGAATGGGATGCAGGAAATTTCCAGATCTAGTGAACAAGGACCTATAGTCTGTTCGGATGTTTCAGGGATTTTGAGCCATTCTGCACTTAAATGAGTTAAACTTTTTAATCAGATTAATCAAGATGGATTAATCTGCATTAACGCATTCATTTTGACAGCAGTAATATATATTTGTGTGTGTGTTTGTTTTGAACCATTAGTTTAGTCTATAGTGTTTACTACTATAATGTAACGTGATGATGTCATCACACCACAAAGTCACTACTTATTTACTGCCCAGATGTGCTCAATGGAACTGGACCGGACCTTTGGATTTGTGTGGAGCAGACACTTCTACATGATGCCACTAAAAAAACAACAACAAATAATTCTATCAAGTGCGAAGAGCAGAGTACAAAAATGAGTCACTGCAGCTGTAATGTAGAGCAAACAGCCATGACTAACAAACACCACGCTGAAAATCCCTCAAAGGATTCTACTTCATGTACAATTAAATGTTAAAAAAGCTAAATGTAAATCCGCTGTTTTTGCTGAACCAATGGCCACTACTACTAATATTACACTGGCTGTGTGTTCTATACGTGTTTGTGATGAAATACTGCTGTACTCGAGGTCTCAAGAGGCTGAGGTAACCTAGCAACCAGACTGTTTGCCTCCTACTGCTACCTGTGGGAATATGAAGAGGTGTAAACAGGTGTGTGTGAGCGTCTGAGTGCACTGATCAGCCTCCTGTTGGGAGCTCATCAGCGTTCAGCGAGACTTGGAGGAATATTTAAGTCACTGTTGAACATCAGCATCTCTCCAAAGGATCCATCTTTACTCTTAAATCTAACTTCTCAGGGTTCATCATCTTTTTCTTCAGCAGGGGGAAAGACTTAGAACCATCGGGTTATCGGGTTCTCTCACAGAAGCTTCACCGTAACAGCCATACTTTAATAGAAGAGCACCATCAGACTCTACTTGTTGACAGATTTATTACGACAGAATCACGAAACAGGAAGTCGCTTAACTGAAAAGAAGAAATGGACTGAAGACCACGTAAACCGCCCAGCAGATGGAACAAAAATCAGGAGAGGATACCATCGGAGACCGTTTGCTCTGACCTGTCGTCTACAGGTGACCAACAGAACCAGAGGAACCAGGGTTCTGCTCAACAACAGTTTGATTTATCTGAACTTTAACCCACTTTAAGGATTCAAAATGATGAAAACAGCCCTTGGACTGAAGCAAAGCTACTAGAAAAGCAGAACACCAACAAAACCGTACACCATGTCTTCCATACCGGGGAGGCTGATGGGCAAACCGAGTCCAAAAGGGGAGCAGTCGACTCTGACGCTGACCTTAGTCATGTTATTCATTCTCATCAGCAAACAAATGGGAAAACAGTCCAGTTCTTTATTCATCGCCTTGATGAAGCTTGTCTTCAGACTTCTGATAGACTACCTCGGTGGCAGCGCTGTCAGTTACTTCCTGAAGATCTGAGGATTTGTCACTTTTTATGACTTCCCACTGAACTCTCCATGCGGCTAAATGATTGAAGGACTTCACTGGATTAAAGCACAACTAGTAGAGTAAATATCAAGTAACAGTCGTCTTTTTGGTTGTTGGTCCGGTGCAGGATGGTAACCATGGTAACTGCTGCTGTCTGCTAGGCCACTGAGAGGCCATGAGTGATAAAGTGTTTTTACTTCATGCTCTGAGACGCCAAAATGACTTCAAGCAAAAGGGAGAAGAAATGTTCCAGAGAACCCTGGGGAGGTGTTTGTTCAGCATCTTCAGAGGTACTGTTGTTCTGTCCTGAGTGTGTGTGTTTGTGAACACTGTCCACGCCTGTATTTAGACATTCCTGGCTAAATTACAAACTTTGTCGCTTTTTGAAGTGGGGAAAATGGTAAATAAAACCCATGCAGAAAACAGACGTCGTTACTGATCAGGTAGAATGGTGCAAGAACTCTGCAAACGCCACAATTACTGTTAAAAGTAACAACGAGTTAATATGTGCAGACATTCGCATATTTACTGTGTGTTTGCTGCATGGGTAGTGTAGACTTGATTTCCTGTAAGTTAACCAAAATACGACATAACTGCTTACTTTCAAACATATGCTAAAAGAGATAAATGTTTATATTTTTCTTAGAGCTTTGTGGCAGAAATATCCTCTACAAAGATATTATGTGGCTAAAAAGTTCATTCTTGACATTCCTACAGGCATTTGTACAACATATTAAAATGCTGTTTTTGTACATTTGTGAATTTTCAATAAGGATTTTTTCTTGTAAGATATATCAGTTTATCATCAATCATAGGCTTAAAACTCATCTGAAATTGGCAGTGAAGTAGGAATCATCTGCAGCTCTCCTCCCATAATGCAGCGGTAAAACAGATCACACTGATCCATCGTCCTATAGATCTACTAAAAGTTCATTAGAGATGTGAACCTGACATTAGTTACCAGGTACAGGAGGTCCCTGACTTAAGTCTGTTCCTACAGACTGATGTAAGTCGACTTTTGCCGCAAGTCGAAAGTCTGGTGAAAATGTAACCAAATCTGTTCTGTTCATCATAACATCCATCAGTTCTTCATAAAGTCATGAAAACCAACGACTTCCATGCATGTATGAATCATTTTACTAGAAGATAACAGAACATTGTAACAGCCTGATATTGTTGTTGATGTTTCAATGTTTATTGTTCAGTTCCAGATTTACCTGATGTCAGTGAACGTGTCATGTTTGGTTAGCTCACCTCTGATTGGCTGAGAGTCAGCAGTAGAGAGAGCTGGGAACGGCGGCTAATTCTGGAGCTAAGTTATGGGGTTTTCTACTTATTCTGGAGCTAAGTTATGGGGTTTTTCTAGTTATTCTGGAGCTAAGTTATGGGGTTTTTCTAGTTATTCTGGAGCTAAGTTATGAGGTTTTTCTAGTTATTCTGGAGCTAAGTTATGGGGTTTTTTCTACTTATTCTGGAGCTAAGTTATGAGGTTTTTCTAGTTCTTCTGGAGCTAAGTTATGGGTTTTTCTAGTTCTTCTGGAGCTAAGTTATGGGTTTTTCTAGTTATTCTGGAGCTAAGTTATGGGTTTTTCTACTTATTCTGGAGCTAAGTTATGGGTTTTTTCTACTTATTCTGGAGCTAAGTTATGAGGTTTTTCTAGTTATTCTGGAGCTAAGTTATGGGGTTTTTTCTACTTATTCTGGAGCTAAGTTATGAGGTTTTTCTAGTTCTTCTGGAGCTAAGTTATGGGTTTTTCTAGTTCTTCTGGAGCTAAGTTATGAGGTTTTTCTAGTTCTTCTGGAGCTAAGTTATGGGGTTTTTCTACTTATTCTGGAGCTAAGTTATGAGGTTTTTCTAGTAATTCTGGAGCTAAGTTATGGGGTTTTTCTAGTTATTCTGGAGCTAAGTTATGGGGTTTTTCTACTTATTCTGGAGCTAAGTTATGAGGTTTTTCTACTTATTCTGGAGCTAAGTTATGGGTTTTTCTACTTATTCTGGAGCTAAGTTATGAGGTTTTTCTACTTATTCTGGAGCTAAGTTATGAGGTTTTTCTACTTATTCTGGAGCTAAGTTATGTTTTTTTTTTTACTTATTCTGGAGCTAAGTTATGGGGTTTTTCTACTTATTCTGGAGCTAAGTTATGGGGTTTTCTACTTATTCTGGAGCTAAGTTATGAGGTTTTTCTATTTATTCTGGAGCTAAGTTATGGGGGTTTTCTACTTATTCTGGAGCTAAGTTATGGGTTTTTCTAGTTCTTCTGGAGCTAAGTGATGGGGTTTTTCTAGTTATTCTGGAGCTAAGTTATGGGGTTTTTTCTACTTATTCTGGAGCTAAGTTATGAGGTTTTTCTAGTTCTTCTGGAGCTAAGTTATGGGTTTTTCTAGTTATTCTGGAGCTAAGTTATGGGTTTTTCTACTTATTCTGGAGCTAAGTTATGGGTTTTTTCTACTTATTCTGGAGCTAAGTTATGAGGTTTTTCTAGTTATTCTGGAGCTAAGTTATGGGGTTTTTTCTACTTATTCTGGAGCTAAGTTATGAGGTTTTTCTAGTTCTTCTGGAGCTAAGTTATGGGTTTTTCTAGTTCTTCTGGAGCTAAGTTATGAGGTTTTTCTAGTTCTTCTGGAGCTAAGTTATGGGGTTTTTCTACTTATTCTGGAGCTAAGTTATGAGGTTTTTCTAGTAATTCTGGAGCTAAGTTATGGGGTTTTTCTAGTTATTCTGGAGCTAAGTTATGGGGTTTTTCTACTTATTCTGGAGCTAAGTTATGAGGTTTTTCTACTTATTCTGGAGCTAAGTTATGGGTTTTTCTACTTATTCTGGAGCTAAGTTATGAGGTTTTTCTACTTATTCTGGAGCTAAGTTATGGTTTTTTTTTTACTTATTCTGGAGCTAAGTTATGGGGTTTTTCTACTTATTCTGGAGCTAAGTTATGGGGTTTTCTACTTATTCTGGAGCTAAGTTATGAGGTTTTTCTATTTATTCTGGAGCTAAGTTATGGGGTTTTCTACTTATTCTGGAGCTAAGTTATGGGTTTTTCTAGTTCTTCTGGAGCTAAGTGATGGGGTTTTTCTAGTTATTCTGGAGCTAAGTGATGGGGTTTTTCTAGTTATTCTGCCGTTGGCTACAGCCCACAGTATCCTGTGTGAAGGTTCAATAAACCAGCAGAGAACCAGATAAAGTCTCACTCATTCATCACAGAGTGTCGCTACAACATGTTGACCTGTTTTTACATCTTGACCCATGTTGGTCGGTGTTTCTGTTCCCAGTGTTTTATTCTGTCTAATTTCACTTCCACGGACGTATTTATCCACTCTGCTCATCAACTAGTTCCATGTAACCAGTTCTGATGTAACGATGAAACGCTGTAGGTCGATGGCATCGTAAACCGAGGACTTCCTGCATAAGGATCATTAGCGGGTCCCTAAATGTTGAGGCAAAGTTGTAGTGGCAAGATACAAAACAGATGTGTGCTCAGATAAATTAGGCATGTTAAAAGCAGTTGGCAGCGACAGTCACCCTTTTATTTATTTACTTTTTGCTGCTCCTTAAATCTGTGATATGATCAGCTGCACCCCTACTATCATGGCTCTCGGCCTTCGATGTTCTGCTGCGTATAACTCTTAAGAAATCATTTAAAACTTCAGACCTCTGATATCAGGCAATAAATAATAAAAGTACATCTGATTTCAGTCCAAGCTAACGCACGTCTCCCCTGTGTTTGACATTGATTGTTTGGGGTTTTGATTCTACAAAACACTCACAGTTGCCATTCCTGTAGAGCAAGAAGGGATCCTGCAGCTGGAACTCCAGGTCTTTATTGATCGGCTCCACCAGGTTCTCTGTACTCAGTCGGTTCATGATGGTGAAGCCGTGGCGAGGAGAGGCAGACCTTTAAAGGACAGAGATCATCAGCAACCATCAGCATGCACGCTACATTTATTAAAGCCTTGATCATTTACAATGACTGAAAAAGAGCCTTTTAAGAAACAAAAATGCATTACTTTGCCATCTAATTAACAAAATTAACACACTTATCTACTTAAATATATTTAATTAACTTATGGAACAATACTATTTGGTTGTGGAAGACGGCTTCTGAATGGATTTAGAATCATAAGAAACACACATTCAATTTAATGTCATTTATATAGCACCAGTTACAATTCAATTTGTCTCAAGACGCTTTACAGAACCCAAATATCTGGTAAATTAATGTCCAGGTTTGTTGATATGTTGGTGCAGTAATATTCAGGGTTTTGATGTTTTGGTGCAAGATTACTGGGTTTTTAAGCCTTTCATACATTAATATCCACGTTTTTATGTGTTGGTGCAATAATATCCAGGTTTTTGACCTTTGAATGCAGTTATATTCAGGTTTTTAATGTTTTGATGAATTAATATACATTTTTTAAAATTATTTTATTGCTCTAAAATTTAATGCTTTGGTGAATTGACATCCGGGTTTTTGACATTTTGATCCATTAATAGACAAGGTGTTTGATGTGATATAATAATATCCAAGTGTCTAATGCTTAGGTGAATTAATATTCAGGTTTTTTTATGCTTTGTTACATTAACATCCAGGTTTTTGATGTTTTGGTGCAATAATATCCAGATTTTTGACATTATGGTGGAATGACATGCATGTTTTTGACCTTTTATTGCCCTAAAATCCAAAATTTTAGTGTTTTGCTGAATTAACATTTGGGTTTTTGACATTTTAATTCATTAATAGGCAGGTTTATAATGATTTGCCGAATTAATGTCCAAGTTTTTTTATATACTGGTGCAATAACATCCTGGTCACTTATGTCCAAAAGTACCAAAATAAGAAATGTAGTCATCATAAGTGACCAGAGCTAAAAATGATCTCAGCTCAGATTCTTTCAAGTTGTTTTTCAGCCAGACTAACAGCCAAACAAACCTCGTAATTCTTATTTTGTACACTCAATGTTTGGGCCAAAAAAAGACTTACACAAGATACTAACTCAATTTTTTTTATTTAAAAAACAATATGCTTTTCTTTCCCTGTCAAAACTATGCTTGTACACAGTGAGACGGAGTCAATTAAATGTTTGTTTACAAATGCTGCGGCCTCCACACGTGCACAGAACACGTCAAATGACAGCGTCAAGCAACCTTAACGGTCACTGCGTTGAATTATTATTCAGACCTCGTGTACTTACCTCGCATATACAAACAGGGTGCCCTCGATTTCGGTCTTTTCCTGAAATGAAAAGTGATGCCGTGTCAAAAACAACAACCGCTGATCCAAACGTGCTGAATAATAGCTGGGTCTGTGTAAAACTGCGAGACTTTTTGGAACATAGTTGATATTTTAGCGATACCCAATTATTTTTTTATTAATAAGTGATTGTTTCCGTAATAAATCATTATGGAATTTGTAAAGACGTGTTTATAATGAACATAAAAAACACACACATAATTTAAACTTTAAATAGATATAACCCATGGACTTCAAGAGTTCCTCAGTTATACAGTAGACTGACCCAGCTACGAATGCTGTTAGCGTCACTCGCCTCCAGTTAGCTGAGATAACTAACCGCCAGCTTGTTATCGTAAATACAATAAAAAATACCAGTGTAATGACAGAGGTATGACCCGCATATGAATATTATCTGGGCGAGTTTAACGAATACTGTCACATCTTGGTGTTTTCGTGTTTTTATCGACAAGCTAGCATGCTAATTCAACACTTAGCTTAATAGCCTTCTACGTGTCGCGTCTCATCCAAACTTTCTTCCAAACTCACCCATTCGTTCGCTTTGGAGTTGAAGTTGTAGAGAGCCACCTGTCCGGTAACGTCGAGCAGTTTGGTGATGTAGGGGTCCTGTCTCTGGAGCGCTGCTAAACTCATCATATGTCCAGCGTTAGCGGGCTCCATCTTGGATGTGATTGTTGCTCCCGCACGGACCGATTTCTGTGGACACTTATAACTTCCGCTGCCCACGGAAATGACGTCTGTCAGAAAGAGCGTTATATATTTGTTCCGCGGAGATTAAACTCAATTTAGGTCACTGGCAATTTGTTAGAGTACCGCTTAAAAATGTTAGCAGGAGAATAGGCCTGGCGAATGTGTTTTCTAAAAGCAAAGAAGATAATTTACAAATAAATAAATAAATAGCAGACTTAGACAGACTTTATTAAAACCCAGAGAGAACTTCTGTTGTTAAGGCAGCTGGATATTCAACAATAAGACAACACAGAATATTAGGGTCGGGTATAAAGTGAAGATAACATAAAATTAAATTAAATAAAAATAAAATAAGAATATAGAAAATAGAATCTATCTATCTATCTATCTATCTATCTATCTATCATCTGATGAATGCATGCATCCCTACATACATACTACACACATGCATACATACATGTCAGAGCCACAGGGGTGCGCTGCTCTACTGCTATTCACTGGTTTTTAGTCTGACAACTTTTTGTGCTCAGATCACAACTCAGAGCTGTTTGCTTCTTAGTGTCTTTTCTTTGTGTGTTGTTCAGCTGAAATCACCAGATTTACACAAACATGTTAAATCATGACTTTTTAAGTTCATACAACTTACATGGAATAGTGTCCTGGCAGTGATAAAAGTGTGCTGAAAGGCCCCCTCTTGTGTATTTGTATATTTATTGAAATGAAACATTAGGATGGCTTGCTTTAATCGTTTGTCATTCGGCCCCGTTGAGCTGAAGCTGCCTCCCTCAGCTGCCTCTGTTGAGGGAACATTGGAGCAGGGATTATAACCGGAGGATTACGTGTTACCGTGAAACTGTTATCCTGCATCCAGGCACAGGTAATCCAATCATTGTTAACCTTCCAGCACAGCTCCAACAACTCATTTCCTCTCGAATCGCGGTGGAGTGAGGGCAGAAACACGGCGCTATGAGGCCCCAGAGGAGAGCCAGGTGACAGAATGCCGTTCATTATCAGGGGGAGACCCCTGAGGGGTAAGTACCGGGACGGTGGGAGGGTATTATGGTCTGGCTCTTTAAATGTTTTCCTGGAAGGAGAAAGTCGGAGGAAACATAATCTGTTTTTAAAATGTTTCCTTTTCATTATATTCCACCATATACCGCGGTCTCTCCTCTGATAGGCAGAGTGTTGATGGCCTGCATGTTACCCATAAATAGTGTAATAATTTATTGTACAGTCTATGATATTACCAAATCACTGTTTGAACTTATAAGAGCGACTTTGGGAGGCTTTAATTTGTGCGCATTTGTATCTCTGTGTAAATATAACACATCTAACTACATCTAACGGTAGATTTATTCTTGGTTTCATCGCTATTTGTAATAATCTCCACGCCTTAGTAGCATAATTCGCTGACTTAACTCACTTAATGTTGAATTTATTCCTCTTTTGGATGTGTTGGCGTGCGTAAAAATCGCCCTTGAGAACATTTGGAATCTGTGCCAATTGGCAAATTATGCTACACTGCAATTTTTAAAACATTTTTACAGTAAAAATGTTTTTTTTTTTTTTTTTTTTTTTTTTTTACAATGTAGCACAATTCACTGATTGGTCTTTTGGATGTGTTGGCGTGCGTAAAAATCACCTTTGAGAACATTTGGAAACGGTGGAAAATCTACTTCTCCCGCTGAGATGTTTGGAAGTTCCCAGCAACAGGTGCGTTTGAGGCTCTGTGATGTGAGGAGGTTCAGCCCACATCTCGTCCTGTTCTCAGTCCTCCGTCAGGCTCACAGGGAATAACTGACAGCAGCGGATTGACTGCCAGTCCTCTCCGATGCGCCGCGGATCTGCACACAGACACCCGGATGTGGCGAAAATGTTTGGCGCTCCTCTGCGGGTCTGCGCTCGGAAAACATTTTATAATTCAGGTTAGCGGCTCCGCTCCGGTTTGCGCCGTCCGTCGACATCTTTGGATGTTTTTTCCAACGATGAGTTGGATGTAAAACGGATCTTTTCGATGTGGATTCGAGGATGCAAGAAGCAGATGAACAGTCTGAAGGTAAAAAAAAAAAAAAAAAAAAAAGCCGTGCGTGGAGCGCAGGGGAGAGTTGGAGCTGTGAGGGGGCGACGGGCTGTTTGCTTTATTCTGTGGATGTCTGCTTTCATCCATGAGCTCCAGGTCGTGTCTGCTGCTGTCACGGTTTTTCTCCAACTTGTTTCAGAGCAGACATCAGGATGCCTATTGTCATGACAGCAGCTTTCAGATCCATTGGAGAGCGAGTTGTAGTTCTGAGAAAAATGGTTGACTATGGTCCAGTGGTGGTTTTGGAAGCATGTGACCTCCAGAATAAACTACACCAACTTTAGAAGTGGTCCAAACAAACGTTGTGCTGGTTTTAAAGTCAGCAGCAGCAGAAAGTCAACAGTTGTTTTCCTTGTGGTGTGACAGATGTGCAGCTGTGCTAAAGGGATAATTCCTGTTCATGCTGTTGGATAACAGTCTGGTATTCTGCACCTTTGGTGATGTTGTGCCGCTGAGTGAGGTGGGTGGCTGCCCCCTCATTCACACACAAACTGAGAATTTATTTTGAAGCCAGTGGTCAGACTAATCTAGAGGTAAAAACCAAGTGATGGGGACATTTCTGTGTCACTTAGTAGAACATCTTTATCTTTCAACAGCATCACCAGTGTTGTTTTATCTTCTGACCTTCATAAAATACAGTAAGAATGAACTGTTTGCGTCAAATCAATGATTCATAATCAGTATTCTGACAGATCTGGTGCAAATTTCATCCAGTTGATACTTTTTAAAACTCTGTTTGTTGAACGGTTGTTCCAGAGATTTAATCACCTTTCATTTACGTCTTTGTCCAATATTCAGATCTTTAACTAACCAAATGTACGAAAACCACACTGTGAAAGTGCTCTATACTATAAGTAAAAGACTGGCACTTAAAACTAAAACAATGTAGTGAAGCAAAAAGTGCGGTATCTCACTCTGAAATGGAGTAAAGCTGACGTAGAAAATGTCGTTAAAAAGGTGAATCTGCACCTCCACCTCTGCACATCAGTCAATAAAGTCCTCAGAAGGATTGTTTTTTGGGGTTGGTTCAGTGTGAGGGTAGTTTTTCTGCTGGTTGGATCAGTCTGAGGGTAGTTTTCTGCTGGTAGGATCAGTGTGAGGGTAGTTTTTCTGCTGGTAGGATCAGTGTGAGGGTAGTTTTTCTGCTGGTTGGTTCAGTGTGAGCCGTGAGGGTAGTTTTTCTACTGGTAGGTTCAGTGTGAGGGTAGTTTTTCTACTGGTAGGTTCAGTGTGAGGGTAGTTTTTCTACTGGTAGGTTCAGTGTGAGGGTAGTTTTTCTACTGGTAGGTTCAGTGTGAGGGTAGTTTTTCTACTGGTAGGTTCAGTGTGAGGGTAGTTTTTCTGCTGGTAGTTCAGTGTGAGGGTAGTTTTTCTGCTGGTTGGTTCAGTGTGAGGGTAGTTTTTCTACTGGTAGGTTCAGTGTGAGGGTAGTTTTTCTACTGGTAGGATCAGTGTGAGGGTAGTTTTTCTACTGGTAGGATCAGTGTGAGGGTAGTTTTTCTACTGGTAGGTTCAGTGTGAGGGTAGTTTTTTCTACTGGTAGGTTCAGTGTGAGGGTAGTTTTTCTACTGGTAGGTTCAGTGTGAGGGGTAGTTTTCTACTGGTAGGATCAGTGTGAGGGTAGTTTTTCTACTGGTAGGTTCAGTGTGAGGGTAGTTTTTCTACTGGTAGGATCAGTGTGAGGGTAGTTTTTCTGCTGGTTGGTTCAGTGTGAGGGTAGTTTTCTGCTGGTTGGTTCAGTGTGAGGGTAGTTTTTCTGCTGGTAGGTTCAGTGTGAGGGTAGTTTTTCTACTGGTAGGTTCAGTGTGAGGGTAGTTTTTCTGCTGGTTGGTTCAGTGTGAGGGTAGTTTTTCTGCTGGTTGGTTCAGTGTGAGGGTAGTTTTTCTGCTGGTTGGTTCAGTGTGAGGGTAGTTTTTCTGCTGGTAGGTTCAGTGTGAGGGTAGTTTTTCTACTGGTAGGTTCAGTGTGAGGGTAGTTTTTCTGCTGGTTGGTTCAGTGTGGAGGGTAGTTTTTCTGCTGGTTGGTTCAGTGTGAGGGTAGTTTTTCTGCTGGTAGGTTCAGTGTGAGGGTAGTTTTTCTACTGGTAGGTTCAGTGTGAGGGTAGTTTTTCTGCTGGTTGGTTCAGTGTGAGGGTAGTTTTTCTGCTGGTTGGTTCAGTGTGAGGGTAGTTTTTCTGCTGGTTGGTTCAGTGTGAGGGTAGTTTTTCTACTGGTAGGTTCAGTGTGAGGGTAGTTTTTCTGCTGGTCGTTCAGTGTGAGGGTAGTTTTTCTGCTGGTTGGTTCAGTGTGAGCCGTGAGGGTAGTTTTTCTACTGGTAGGTTCAGTGTGAGGGTAGTTTTTCTACTGGTAGGTTCAGTGTGAGGGTAGTTTTCTGCTGGTTGGTTCAGTGTGAGCCGTGAGGGTAGTTTTTTCTACTGGTAGGTTCAGTGTGAGGGTAGTTTTTTCTGCTGGTTGGTTCAGTGTGAGCCGTGAGGGTAGTTTTCTACTGGTAGGTTCAGTGTGAGGGTAGTTTTTCTGCTGGTCGGTTCAGTGTGAGGGTAGTTTTTCTGCTGGTTGGTTCAGTGTGAGCCGTGAGGGTAGTTTTCTACTGGTAGGTTCAGTGTGAGGGTAGTTTTTCTGCTGGTTGGTTCAGTGTGAGCCGTGAGGGTAGTTTTTCTACTGGTAGGTTCAGTGTGAGGGTAGTTTTTCTGCTGGTCGGTTCAGTGTGAGGGTAGTTTTTCTGCTGGTTGGTTCAGTGTGAGCCGTGAGGGTAGTTTTTCTACTGGTAGGTTCAGTGAGGGTAGTTTTTCTACTGGTAGGTTCAGTGAGGGTAGTTTTTCTACTGGTAGGTTCAGTGTGAGGGTAGTTTTTCTGCTGGTTGGTTCAGTGTGAGCCGTGAGGGTAGTTTTTCTACTGGTAGGTTCAGTGTGAGGGTAGTTTTTCTGCTGGTCGGTTCAGTGTGAGCCGTGAGGGTAGTTTTTCTACTGGTAGGTTCAGTGTGAGGGTAGTTTTTCTGCTGGTCGGTTCAGTGTGAGGGTAGTTTTTCTGCTGGTTGGTTCAGTGTGAGCCGTGAGGGTAGTTTTTCTACTGGTAGGTTCAGTGTGAGGGTAGTTTTTCTGCTGGTTGGTTCAGTGTGAGCCGTGAGGGTAGTTTTTCTACTGGTAGGTTCAGTGTGAGGGTAGTTTTTTCTGCTGGTCGGTTCAGTGTGAGGGTAGTTTTTCTGCTGGTTGGTTCAGTGTGAGCCGTGAGGGTAGTTTTTCTACTGGTAGGTTCAGTGAGGGTAGTTTTTCTACTGGTAGGTTCAGTGTGAGGGTAGTTTTTCTACTGGTAGGTTCAGTGTGAGGGTAGTTTTTCTGCTGGTTGGTTCAGTGTGAGGGTAGTTTTTCTGCTGGTTGGTTCAGTGTGAGGGTAGTTTTTCTGCTGGTAGGTTCAGTGTGAGGGTAGTTTTTCTACTGGTAGGTTCAGTGTGAGGGTAGTTTTTCTGCTGGTTGGTTCAGTGTGAGGGTAGTTTTTCTGCTGGTTGGTTCAGTGTGAGGGTAGTTTTTCTGCTGGTTGGTTCAGTGTGAGGGTAGTTTTTCTACTGGTAGGTTCAGTGTGAGGGTAGTTTTTCTGCTGGTCGGTTCAGTGTGAGGGTAGTTTTTCTGCTGGTTGGTTCAGTGTGAGCCGTGAGGGTAGTTTTTCTACTGGTAGGTTCAGTGTGAGGGTAGTTTTTCTACTGGTAGGTTCAGTGTGAGGGTAGTTTTTCTGCTGGTTGGTTCAGTGTGAGCCGTGAGGGTAGTTTTTCTACTGGTAGGTTCAGTGTGAGGGTAGTTTTTCTGCTGGTCGGTTCAGTGAGGGTAGTTTTTCTGCTGGTTGGTTCAGTGTGAGCCGTGAGGGTAGTTTTTCTACTGGTAGGTTCAGTGTGAGGGTAGTTTTTCTGCTGGTCGGTTCAGTGTGAGGGTAGTTTTTCTGCTGGTTGGTTCAGTGTGAGCCGTGAGGGTAGTTTTTCTACTGGTAGGTTCAGTGTGAGGGTAGTTTTTCTGCTGGTTGGTTCAGTGTGAGCCGTGAGGGTAGTTTTTCTACTGGTAGGTTCAGTGTGAGGGTAGTTTTTCTGCTGGTCGGTTCAGTGTGAGGGTAGTTTTTCTGCTGGTTGGTTCAGTGTGAGCCGTGAGGGTAGTTTTTCTACTGGTAGGTTCAGTGAGGGTAGTTTTCTACTGGTAGGTTCAGTGAGGGTAGTTTTTCTACTGGTAGGTTCAGTGAGGGTAGTTTTTCTACTGGTAGGTTCAGTGAGGGTAGTTTTTCTACTGGTAGGTTCAGTGAGGGTAGTTTTTCTACTGGTAGGTTCAGTGAGGGTAGTTTTTCTACTGGTAGGTTCAGTGAGGGTAGTTTTTCTACTGGTAGGTTCAGTGAGGGTAGTTTTTCTACTGGTAGGTTCAGTGAGGGTAGTTTTTCTGCTGGTCGGTCTGCTAGCAGCAGCCTCTGATGGGACTCTGCTGTGGACCGACTGTGTCAAGGACACTGTCTTTTTCGCTCACGGTCTGCATTGATTTAATGACTCTCTCTGTCTCTCCCATTCATGCAGCTCACCCGGCTCTGTCTCTCTCTTTCCTCCTCGTCTCCTCACCTCTCCTCAGCTTACTTCTGGCTGATTTCCTGGTGGACAGTTGCACACATTTTCAAGCACAGTAGCTGTACGAGGCGAGACTTTAAAATGCTCTGATCTTATCTGCTTAAATTGCAAATTAAGTAGGTCAAGTCTCATTATTGATGGTCTTTAGAGCTGTTTTTCCTCCAAGTCCAAATTAAATTCTGGTACAGAGATGAAGGCTTGTAATTTTAAGTGGAAATACGGACGGATTAATATAAAACTGTGGAACTCTTCGTATCATAGCTGACATTTGCTGTTTTCAGGTCTAAAACCAACATGGCCGCCTGTAACCAAACACCACATGGTATTTTAGAGAAAGATTCTTATAAATATTATAGACACAATGGAGTAAACTTGAAAGTTATTTTTAAAGATATTGTAGTAAACCTGTTGACACTTGACTCACACACTACTTTATAAATAAATATTATACAAACAGACTGATAATGACCAGAGATGGACTCAGTGAGACAGATAATTTTCATATAAAGACACAAAATGACGAGAGACATGCAAAATAACTACAAAAAATGCAAAATGACCACAACAACACTTAAAACGATCACAAATATAGTGAAAACAGCCAAAAAAGACCTAAAATGACCACAAAACGGACTGAAAATGACCAAAAAGAACCACAATGAGCAGGTCATGTGATCTGGAATCAACACTCTTCCTGCAGAGGTGTTTTTGTTACATGGTGATTTAATTAGATATTTTCCATATAAAATTTGATATACGTATATAGCCAAAAAAAAAAAAAGAAATATCTGTCATGATTATCTCCACTTAATAAAAGAACACAATCCAAACTATTTCTGAATCAGCTCATTTTTATTATTGTTTAGTTCATTAGAAGGTGGTTGGTGTTAAATTCAGACGTTATTTAGTTGATATTTTAGTGACATCCAGTCATTTTTTGTTAATAAGTGATTGTTTCTACAATAAATAATGATGGAATTTGTAAAAACATGATCATAATGAACATAAAAACATTAGTTTTTTCACTTATAATAAAATGTATGCAGATATATCCATGGACTTCAAAAGTCCCTCAGTTATAGATTAACCTGAACCATTTTTGAATCATTTTGGACAATTTTCTGGTCAATTTAAAAAAAATTCTATATCAGTTTGGATATTTTCCTCATCATTTTAGATCATTTTTGTGTCTTTGGATAATTTTTGAGTCATTTAGGACAAATTTCATGCCATTTTGGACTAATTTTCTGTCACTATAGATCATTTTTGAGTCTTTTTGTATAAGTTTTGAGTCATTTTAAACAAGTTTTGTGTCAGCTTGGATCTTTTCTCGTCATTTTGGATCATTTTTGTGTTACTGAGAAAACTTTAAAGTCATCTAGGACAAATTTTCTGTAACAGAAGCAGGTATTTGGTGATTTTTGTCTCTATAAGTTTTGACCTGTTGTCCCTCTCCTCTAGGGGCGCAGTATGCCGGCAACAGAAGGACCACTCCCTCCACGGACGCCTCGGCGCTCTGGTCAGAAAGCCAAACTCGTCTGCACCAGCTCCATCCACCCGAACCCCTGCAGGCTCCGGCCAGCACCGGCAAACCCGTCGGCTCCTCTTATGGCCTCCTCGGGGCCGACAGCGGCGTCCAGGGCCCCGGTGGCCCTGACGCCGGTGTCAGCCCGGTCCTCGCCTGGCACGCCGCCATCAGCGCTGCTCGCCAGGCGCAGGGCGACGGCGAGAAGCCCGACATGAGCTCACGGCCCTCGGTTTGCACGAGTGGAGCGGCTCCTGCCGGATCGCTGGCTCAGAGGAAGAGGCAGCAGTACGCCAAGAGCAAAAAGCAAGGAGGGTCCACCAACAGCAGGCCGCCCAGAGCCCTGTTCTGCCTCACCCTCAACAACCCCATCCGCAGGGCCTGCATCAGCCTGGTGGAGTGGAAGTATCCTTTAAACCCACACACAGGCTCCATTCTGTTGGTTTGTATGAATGGATTTCTACAGATTAGTCTCTGGATGGTTGGAAGAGCCAATTAATGTTTAAACGAAGTGATGTGAGCTTATTTTCAGACTAGAGATTACATGTAGGCTGGAAGGAAGCTGAGGAAGATTAGACTGGGAGAAATCATATCAGGAGAGTCAAACTCATTTTGGTTCAGGTTCCAAATTCAGTCCAGTCTGATCTCCAGTAAAACCAGTAAAACCGCAGCATAATAACCTCTAAATAACCACAGCTCCTAATGGTTCCTTTGTTTTAGTGCAGAAATGTTCACATGTAAGGAATTATCTTTTTATAAAAAATTTGAACAACCTGAAATTTCTGAAGAAAAATAAGTTCAGTTTCATCCACATTCATCCTCAGTTTATCATTTCCACATCACAACTTCCAGATCACAGAGTGTCTACAAAGGAACACAACATTTAGTCACCTGGAGCTGAACCACAGAGGATTTACTGGAGGATCAAAATGACAAAAGTCAGACAAACCCCCCCCCCAAAAAACAGCAAAAATAAGACAAAATATTACAACAGTGTGACACAAATGACTGAAATAAGAGAAACGACTAAAATTTGACAAAATAAAACAAAAAACACAAGCGATACTAAAAGGAAACACAAAATGACAAAAACATGAAACAAACATCAGACAAAAAAAGACAAAACCAAGACAGAATATTTAAAAAACCAGACACAAAATGACAAAACAAGACAAATGACACGAAATAAAACAAAAAAGTCAGACAACAAATTATACAAAAATGGAAAAAAGACAAAAACGAGACAACAAATTACAAAAAACAACAAAATTTTACAAAAATGAGACACAAAATGACAAAAGAACAATGAGCAATCGAGTTGTTGTGTTTCTACTGCAAAGGAACACAACATTTAGTCACAGCTGTGGAACTGAACCATTTAGTATTTTACTACAAAAAGCAACAAAAACAAGACAAAATATTACAAAAATCAGACACATAACGACAAAAGCGAGAAACAAAATGACAATAAATGAGACGGACGACACCAAACAAAACAAGACAAAAAATTCGACAAAGTTTTAAAGCGACAAAAAATGGACAAACGCGACAACAAATGAAAAACGTGAGAAACAAAACAACAAAAAATAGACAAACAACACAAGCAAGATGAAAAAAGCACAAAAAAACACAAGTGAGACAAAAATTTCATTTATTTCGAACACGTGATTAATAACATTCAACAAATGATTCACAAAACAACTAAAACAGTCCATCGTGCTTCTCATATACACAGAATGAAAAACAAAAAACTTCAACATGTTTGAAAGGAAGTGGGAAGAAGTTATAACCTATTTAATCCCACCCCTAAATTCATTCATCCATTACAATCAGTTCCATAAAATATTCAATGACAAATGAGACACAAAATGATAAAATGAACAGTCTAGTATTTTACTTTCTGATCCAAACAGCTTGTCATGGTCTAGAAATTATTCTAAATTTATAGTTTTACTAATTTACAATCTGCAGTTAATGTCTTCTCTGTAATTTTTACACTTTGAGGGCCTCATGCTGGACACCCCTTTGACAGATGATGCTTTGGGTTGACATGTGAAGGGAAAAATGGATCCCGTGCATCAATAACCTGCCAACATTTTCAGTGGAATAAAGAAGCCTTAAAGGTCCAGCTGTAGGAGTCAGAGGGAGCTGTTTGCAGAAATGATCAGACACACCATTAAAATCACCTGTTTAATGATGGAGGTTCCTCTTTTCTGGCACCGTGGAGCAGGACCTGTGGAGGCGTTGGCAGCAGATCCTTTAGGTTGTAGAAGCTGCAGGATCAGGCGTCTGTGGATCAGGCGTGTTGGGTTGGAAACGAGCGAGTTTGAAAGGCAGGTCAGCGCCTCGGGCTCTTGGTCGTGTTCCCTGAGCTGTTCCTGTTGTCTCAGGGGGTGTGCTTCTGTCTGTAACAGTGTTTAGGTGGGTTGTAGTGACATCTAGATGAATAGGAGGACACAGAGGGACACCTTCTACAGCTCCTGTAGTACCTGCTGTTGGCTTCATCGTAATCCTGCACCTTAGACTCTGACCATCGTTAGAATGTGGGGTAAAATAGGCCGTCATCTGTTGCCCCCTCAGACTTGTTTAGACTCGACACCGTGACTGAACTGCCCAGAGGATTGTGGGTCAGAACGGCCAGATAAGCATGCTGGATTGCATAACACAGAATGTGACTGGATGCAGTCGGACGTCTGGGTATTTTTAGCGTGCTGCGTTTGACGTTCGATGGATTGGGACATGCAGTTGTTTTTGTGGTATGGATGCTGGAACAGCCGTAGCATTCATAACTAGTGTATGATCACTGTAAGTCTGTTTTCGTTCAGAATGAGGCCGTTACATCCACACAGGGAGCAGATCCTCTACCACAGGTTGTCCAACATGAGGCCCGTGGTCCAAAAGTGGTCCTCCAGAAGGTCCAATCCGGCCCTCAAAGTGTTCGAATTACAGAGAACACATTAACTGCAGATTGTAAATTAGTAAAACTATAAATTTAAAATCATTTCTAGACCATGACAAGTTGTTTGGATCAGAAAGTAAAATACTAGATTGTTCTGTTGTCTCATTGTTGTAATATTTTGTCTTGTTTTGTTGTTTTCTTGTCTGACTTTGTTGTTTGTGTCATGTTTTTGTCGTTTTGTGTTTCCTTTTTGTTGCGTTTCTGTTTTTGGTCTTTTCAGTTTGGATCAAAAAGTAAAATACTAGATTTTTCTTTTGTCATTTTGTGTCTTGTTTTTGAAATATTTTGTGTCGCTTTTGTTGTTTTTTTTTGTCTTTTTCTGTCAGACTTTGTCGTTTTGTTTCCCATTTTTGTCGTTTCGTGTTTCCTTTTTGTCTTGATTGTGTTGTCTATTTTTGTTGTTTTGTTTCTCACTTTTGCCTTATTTGTGTCACTCATGTAGTTTTTGTCTCGTTTTTGTTGTTTATCTCATTTTTTTTGGTCATTTTGTGTCTGATTTTTGTCATATTTTGTCTTATTTTTGTTTTTTTTTGTCTTTTTTTGTTTGTCTTTTGTGGTTCTGATCCTCCAGTAAATCCTCCATGGTTCAGTTCCACGTGACTAAATGTTGTGTTCCTTTGTAGACACTCTGTGATCTGGAAGTTGTAATGTGGAAATGATAAACTGAGGATGAATGTTGATGAAACATACAGTGGGGAAAATAAGTATTGAACGCGTCACCTTTTTTCTCAAGACTCCATTCCTCAACAAAAGACATGTTGAAGCTCGTTTAAAGTTTGCTAAACAGCATCTTGACAAGCCTGTAGAATACTGGGAGAATGTGTCTGGTCAGATGAGACCAAAATTGAACTTTTCGGCTGTCATACTACATACCATGTTTGGAGGAGAAATGGCACTGCACATCACCCAAAAAACACTATACCAACAGTGAAATTTGGAGGTGGAAGCATCATGGCATGGGGTTGTTTCTCATCTCATGGTACTGGCAAACTTCATATAATTGACGGAGCAATGAATGGAGCCGTGTATCGGGAAATTCTTGATATGAATCTGCTGCCATCCACCAGGATGAGATGTGGCTGGACCTTCCAGCAGGACAACAATCCAAAGCACATGGCAAAGTTGACTCTCAAATGGTTTCAAAAAAGAAAATCAATCTGTTAGAATGGCCTAGTCAATCACCTGACTTAAATCCAATTGAAGATTTGTGGAAAGAACTCAAGAAAAGGGTTTACCAGAGGGCACCAAAGAATATTCAAGATTTAAAGACAATCTGTGCAGAGGAATGGGCTAAAATCACACCTGAGCAGTGTGGGCGATTAGTTAAAACATACAAGAAGCGTCTGGAAGCTGTCATTGCAAACAAAGGCTTCTCCACCAAGTATTAGATGAGTCTCAGTTAGCGTGTTCAATACTTTAATCCTGTGTTATCTCACTTAATTCCACATAATCATTATTTATGGACCTGAATGTTGTGATTTCTTTTCATGTGTGGATTATTTGAGTTAATATCAATGTCTGGTAGAAATTTTGTTTGAATTGCATCTTTGGAAATAAATGTGATGAGAAAAAAGTTGACGCGTTCAATACTTATTTTCCCCACTGTAGCTGCATTATTCCAGTAAATGATGAGTTTACCCATTTTGTCTTCATCTTCAGAAACCGTCTTTTACTGCCTCTCTTTGATACCACGGCGCTCCTTAACCGTCTCCTCTCAGACCGTTCGATATCTTCATACTGCTGTCTATTTTTGCCAACTGCGTGGCCTTAGCCATCTACATCCCTTTTCCTGGAGACGACTCCAATTCCACCAACCAAGAACTGGTGAGTACCAATGAAAACACGAGGCTGAGTGATCGATGCGCTGAAATGTTCTACATGTATGACGGTTCAGATCGACATGTGGGAAGCTGCTCTGTCAGAACGAACACGCTGTGATGATGTCAGGCTTCTGGCATAAACACGCTTCACATTCTGTGTATGTATAAGGATAATTATAGCTTTGCAGTTTGAAAAACACTGAATGTACGGAGCAAAGCTGCGGATATTGACACAGACTTAATATAAAAGTGCTTCTTTGGTGTCCTTTATGGTTTGTCTGTGGTGAAAACATGGATTTAGATGCTGTCAGACGTGGTCTGATGTTGGACGTTCTTGATTCGACTGAAGTTGTCTGAATTAGTTTTAATTAAAGGTTGTTTTTTTTTTTACCTTCAGCTGTCTTAATGTTGGCCTGATTTGCACTGAATTGCTGTTTTTTCTACCCATCTCTGTCTTCTTTACTGTGGTGGTGGTTTAAGTTCTGATGCTGGTTCAGATTTTTGCCTCCGTGTTTTGTCTGAGCAGCTTGTGTTTTCAGTAACAGTTTCCCATTCTTCTTAGAAATCCACATCTTTCAGTCGGCACGCTTCATTGGAGCTAAGTTTGATCGTTCTGAGAGCAGAAAACCTGCTTTTTAAAACGGTCTGAGTGCTTTAGGTTCATGGACAAAGCAGCTGTGGTTCGATCTCTTCGTGTCTCTGCAGATTATTTTGTGCTGTCTGAGGTTCTGCAGATGCTTCATGTGCATTTAAGGTTCTAGTAGTTCTTTAAACCGCTGTGATGCTGCTGGAGCTGCTTTGTGTCATCGGCCAGATTACGCACAACGGCTACACAACGGCGACACATGAGAGCGACTGTCTGGATGCGGGGGCTTCGTCAGAGGGCTTTCCCGGCAGTATTTGGATAGATGTGTCGGGTTTCATTGTTCTGTTGACACACAAACACAGATCCGGCGGCTCTAAAGAGGAGCTCTGAGGTGAAAACACAGATGGAACCAGTTCACTGCCTCTAGAGTTACAAACTGCAAACAAGATAATAATTACAGCTTTACAGAACAGTATGATTAACTCAGATCATCTGAATATGGACGATGCTCATGTTGAAATGTACGACTACAGACCGTTATGTTGATATTTTAGCCAAATAAAATGGTTTTTCAGGTATATGTAGGTACAATCAGGATTTATGTGCTGCCCCTGGTGTAAAATGTGAGCGTCGGTCCTTCATCGTTCATAATGAAAGGTGACGTTATCTCACAGGAAATGACTCCATGAGGGTGTTTGATCTGATGCAGACAGACGAGTAAAACCAGATGACGTGTCGGTAAACTGCAGTTAGGACTGATGCTGTGTCTTACATGGAGTTTCTTCAAGGTGTTTCCTCTCTTCCTTAGATCTCCTCTAAGCCTGTTATAGATTGTTCTTGTTTGTGACGATGTGCAGGTCATCATTTTTAATCATTTATTAACGTTTGGTTACCTCCTAGCAGAAAACGGCTGCATGTGTGTGTCTTTAAAGCTGATAGAATATTTTCCACATCGCCACCTAGCTGCCATCTCCTGCATTCATTCAGAATGAGAAAACCTGTCATTGCTCTGACAGGAACTGATTTTCACACTAGCAGCAGATTGAAAGGTGCAGAGCTTGTTTAGCATTAAATGATTTCTGTTTAGCTGTGATGTGCTGCTTCTGGATGGATGAAACATCAACTCTGAGGAAGATGTTTGTGGTTTTTCCCTTTTTTTTATACTATAATAATTGTTTAAACATTACAACGGCGGCATGGCTCAGTGGGTAGAGTGGTCGTCTTGTAACTGGAGGGTTGCGGTTCGATCCTCGGCCTGTCGTGCTCATGTTGAGATGTCCCTGAACAAGACACCTAACCCCTAATTGCTCCTGGTGGGTTGTGGTTGGCACCTTGCATGGCAGCTCCCCCCATCAGTGTGTGAATGGGTGAATGTGACGTATCATGTAAAGCGCTTTGGATAAAAGCGCTATATAAATACAACCATTTTTTTATAACATAAATGCAGAAACATACAAAGTTCAGGTTTACAACAAAACATGTCTTTCATTAGCATGTAGGGCAACTTTTTACCTTCACTAAGGCGCCCAGTGTAAGTCAGGGAAGAGGGAACACACCGAGCACAAGAAAAAACCATAGTCGTAACAATGAGTAGTTCACAGACTGTCTGAAAGTTTAAAATCTGACAGTTTGCTGTAATAAATGGTGTCATTTTGACGTTATTTTAAAGCTAACGTGCCTTTCGGCGTTGAGACAATTAATGGTAATGAAGCTCATGAGGTACAAATAGAAGCCAGAAGCTCGTTAACACCGGAGAGGCTCAGTAAACTGGTTAGTGAGCACCGATGGAATGATCCACCACCATCAGCTGGAAGTGGAGATGTAACCTCCTACATTCCACCTTCTCCCAAACTCTCCATGTCATGTTTCATCCATCTGAGCAGCAGACAGCCGGGCTTGTCGCTGGACCTCTCCTCACTCTGACGGGTTGAACCTCAGGCTACTGGACGTCCAAAGAAGTCTAAATCTGTCAGCCTGTCATGGAGATAACCCACTAGATCTGTAGATATTTTTACTTGTTTATTTTGAATGTGGGCTGCAGAGTGGATCGGTGGTTAGCTCTGTCGCCTCACAGCTAGAAGATCCCCGGTTCATGTCCCGGTCTTCCTGGGATCTTCCTGCATGGAGTCTCCATGTTCTCCTGTACATGTGTGGCTTTTCTCCAGGTTCTCCAGCTTCCTCCCACAGTCCAGGAACATGCTGAGGTTCTAAACTGTCTGTAGGTGTGAATGTTTGTCTCTGTGTGGAGCCCTGTGATGGACTGTTACCTGTCCAGGTGTTCCCTAAGTGGGCTGGGATAGACTCCAGCCCCTATGACTCTAATGAGGATGGATGAATGATGGATGGATTTTGGACGTGTAGACAGAACAGCACTGGACTGAAAAAGACACAAAGAGCCACGTGATGATTTAAAACGACCTTTTATCATCCAGCAGCATCTTTTTTTAATTGGATGCAGCAGATAAAAAGATGAAGGCGTCTCTGAGTGTTTTAGCTTCACTGTGGAAATGAGGAAAAGCTCCAAGATGAGTTGGAGCTTCAGTAAATGTGTTCAGTTGACTTCACATGAAATCATTTCTCCTCAGACTGCTTTGCCAAAAGAGCAGCATAAATGTTTGATAGCTTTAATCCTACGAGGGGAGCGCTGTCCTCACAGGACTTTGTCATGCAGTGCAAACATTTTTTTTTTCTGAGGCTGGCAAGGGACAATCTTAGCTTCATACTGCTGTGTGTGTGTGTGTGTGTGTGTGTGTGTGTGTGTGTGTGTGTGTGTGTGTGTGTGTGTGTGTGTGTGTGTGTGTGTGTGTGTGTGTGTGTGTGTGTGTGTGTGTGTGTGTGTGTGTGTGTGTGTGTGTGTGTGTGTGTGTGTGTGTGTGTGTGTGTATGTGTATGTGTGTGTGTGTGTGTGTGCAGAGTTGAGAGATGGACGCAGAGAAACGTTGCTTCCATCAACAGATGGAGATTATCCACGCTGTCCAAGTCCAAACTCATCACTCACTGCACAATGACAGAAAAAAGCAGGTTTTTTTGCATGTCAAAGAGAATTTAAGAGTCACATGTCACGTTATTGTTTGTCTGCTGTCAGATTAGAAGTCCAGTCATCTTGAAATTGTCATTAATCGGATCAGTCTATAACTGAAGGAGTCCATGGGATTTATCCTGCATACATTTTTATTAAAAGAAAAAAAGAACTAATGTTTTTATGTTCATTAGATCACGTCTTTACAAATTCCATCACTGTTTGTTATGGAGCCGCCCGCTACATGTTTAGGTCACGTGACTCGCCATCCGTACGTGTTTATACTTGAGTTTGATTTAAACATTTCCTCGTTTTAACATTTGTTCAGTCTCAAAATCCCACGATGTTCACTTCTTCTGTCCTGAGAGGTGCAGCAAACTTGGTGAACTTTGAGGGGAATGTCGATGCAGACGCCCGCAGAGGTCACTGAAGGCGCTAGAAGAAGGTGGGTTTTTATTCTCAGTATGTTCCAGAATATCGACTGAACACTTCTTTGGTTTGTTGCTAAAGATGTTCCTGACACAGAACATATGGAGGCCATGATACGTGCTCCAGTGTAGCAGTGTGAGGCACTAAGAAGTGTTCTCTCTAAAAATTCATTCAAGTCCTGGGTAACACCGCGGTAGTATTTCCACAACTCCTGCTCGGTCCTTTTTTAGAGAGTGAGTAGGTGTTGTTTGATCAGAGCGAAGGATGGGAAGGAGGAGGAGAAACAGACAGCTGGACATGCAGGAGTCCTCATGTGAACCTGGATGGAAACGTAAAGAAAGTAGTTTATAAGAAGTGGATTCACTCCTGCAGCCTTTAAATCAGCGTACCAGCATGTTTTAGCTTAATGATTGTGGTGCATATTCTTAATATGACGCATTAGCATAAAGCAGAAATGAAAGTTTCACCAAAAACCATAAATCTGTCAGGAGGCCGTTATCAGGGCTGCAGCTCAATTCATCCACTGTAATATGAAAATATGGGAGCTGTATTTCACCTCGCTCCCTTCAGGCTTTTTGAACAATTTTCATCCCGTTTATACAATAAAAAAATAATGTTTAGACCAGGGGTCTCCAACATGAGGCCCGTGGTCCAAAAGTGGTCCTCCAGAGGGTCCAATCCGGCCCTCAAAGTGTAAAAATGACAGAGAAGACATTAACTGCAGATTGTAAATTAGTAAAACTATAAATTTAAAATCATTTCTAGACCATGACAAGTTGTTTGGATCAGAAAGTAAAATACTAGATTGTTCTTTGTTCTTTTGTCTCATTTCTGTAACATTTTGTCTGTTTTTGTTGTTTTCTTGTCTGACTTTTATTGTGTGTCATGTTTTTGTCGTTTTGTGTTTCCTTTTTGTCTTATTTTTGAGGATTTTTTTTTGTTTAATTTTATTCATTGTTTTGTGTATTGTTTTTGACACTTGTCATTTTTTGTGTCATTTGTTCATTTTTTGTCGCTCTGTAACTTTTTTATGAAATTTTTTGTCTCTTTTTGTTTTGTTTCGTGTCGTTTGTGTTATTTTTTGTCATTTTGTTTCTTGCTTTTCCAATATTTTGTCTTGTTTTAGTCGTTTTTGTCTTTTTTACAGTAAATCCTCCGTGGTTCAGCTCCAGGTGACTAAATGTTGTGTTCCTTTGTAGACACTCTGTGATCTGGAAGTCGTAATGTGGAAATGATAAACTGAGGATGAATGTTGCTGAAACTGAACTTATTTTTCTTCAGAAATTTCAGTTTGTTCATAATGATTTTTGAAAAGATAATGCCTTAAATGTGAACATTTCTGCACTTAAAACAAAGGAACCATGAGGAGTTGTGGTTGTTTACAGGTTATTGTGCTGTGGTTTTAAAATGGGCTGAACGTGGATCTAACCTGAGCTAAGATGAGTTTAACACCGCTGGTTTCGGGCGACTTTAATGAGGAAATGGTTGCTGTGAATCTGTGTGACCGTGTGTGTGTGTGTATTTGTGTGTCTGTGTGTGTGTTTTGTGTATCAGAGGGAAAGTGTGTGTGAGCAGGTTGAGGGATTAAAGCTGGACGGTGGATTAGTCGTCACTAAATGAGTGGAGGTTGTAGGACGGAGGATTGGATGTAGGGTGGAAGCTTACAAGTGGGAGGGTCTCTGACGGAGAGGAGGTTTTAATGAACGCTGTCATGTGACCGACTCCATCCTTCTCCTCCCCCGTTCTGTCCGTCTGTCCGTCAGTCATGGAACTAAACCCAACAGACTGATGTTTTGTTATCATATTTCAGGATGTCTTTGTAGATGGATGCTTGGCACCGTATTTATCAACACACATCAGTTTCTGAGTCAGCTGCAAGAGTATATTTACCTGAATAAACTTTCATAAATAAGATAAATAAGTCATATGAATATTAATAATAATACAAATAAATTTGATTTAATGCACTTTTCATTTCTCAAAAATCTCAAATTGCTACATTAAAGATATAAAAGGATAAAAACAAAACAAGCAGGTAAAATAAAAATAAAAATGAAAAGTTCAGGGACATTTAATTTAAAGCATAAACAGAAAAACATCCACAGTCTGTGGAGCTCTCAGCTGGTCAGGGAGGAGATCTGAAGGTTCTGTCTCCATGGTCCAGAGTTTGGTTCTGGGCAGGAGGAGGTGGCAGTTATTAGTGGAGGTTTCTTCTGGATGATTGGTGGCAGATGAGTTCTCTGAGATGTTCAGGACGTTGCAATGAAGGACAGAGATTTAGTCCTGGAGCCGGTGGAGTGAACGGAGGATGGTGTGATGTGGTCTTCCTTCTCATCAGGATCCTAGCAGCTGTTTTAAATATATTGCAGCTTTTGGTGGGGATCCCAATGAGATCAGTCATCCAGCCTGGAGGAGACAAAGGCTGGATGAGTTTCTGTGCATCAGAAAGGGTGAGGGTGGGACGGAGTTTAGCGATGTTTATTGAGGTGGAAATACGAAGACTTGCACACGTTTGATGTGGCTGCTGAATGTCAGGTGAGGGTCCAGTCTCACACAGGGGTTGGTAACTGTGGGAACGTCTGGTCTGGAGAAGCTGATGGTGGTTATGGAAGATGATTGGACCTGATGAGGGGTTCTGAGAAGAATCAGTTTTGGAAATATTTAGCTGGAGAAGGTTTTGCCTCTTCCAGGCCTTTGTCTCCTCCAAGCAGGAGGTCAGGGTGGACAATGCTGATGAAGCTGATGGTGATGAAGAAGATGGCGGGCGAGCAGATGGGTTTGGGAATGAATGGAGACAGTCCTAAGATACAGGAGGTCCTTCCTACCTGAGGCAGTCAGACTGTACAGTTCCTCCCCCTTCTGCAGAAGAGATACACAATGAACAAACTTTTCTATGTGAGACATAACCGGACTCTTTCCTAGTAGACCCAAGTGCTATACATCTGTTTACTTCAGTACTTTTTCTGTTCATCTTTCTAGTTTTTAGTACTAGTATACAGTCACTTTACTCACTAAAGACTCTTGTCACACTCAGACACTTCATACAAACACTTTTAGAAACTTACATTTTGTACTGTGTATTTTTTGTTATTTCTATTTTACTACTAACCTCAGTGTTATCGTGCATATTCCACTAACCTTTGTTTATTGTACTCTGGCAAAATAATTTCCTCCGGGTTGAATAAAGTAGATCTTACCTTATCTTAAAGCTATGTGTCATCAGTTTAGCAGTGGAAATAGCTGATGACACGGCTAAAAGGGAGCATGTATAGAATGAACAGGGTTGGACCGAGGACGGAGCCTTGGGGGACGCCACAGGTGACAGAAAATATCTGGGACTCAGCACCTCCCAGACTGATGTGAATGTAAAAAGCACATTCTTTCATCATATCAGTTTGGTCAGGATAAATTCCACTGATGGAATCCAGATGTTTGGTGAGAACCTGACCAAGACCACCACCGTGGATTTATCGGAGATGGGAAATCACATTTATGGATGCACAGTGGACCAAAATGTCTTTGCTGTCAATATTACTCCCAGAAGTTTGGCAGGAGAGGAATCTCCCAGCAGGATAATCGTCAGAAGCTCGCTGCCAGAACCGTACGAGAGTTTCTGAAGAAAGAAAAGGTGAAAACTATGACCTGAACACGTTTGCTGCCTGACTTGAATCCAAAAGAAAACCTTGAAGGTTCTTCTAGAGAGAGAGGTGAAGCAACACGACGCCTCCAGCAAACAACAGCTGAGGAAAATAGTCGCAGAAGAATGGCAGAACAAATCTCCTGGTATCCTCCAGTCCAGAGGTGAAGTGGAAGAACGTACGAAGCACTGAAAACATGATGTTCTGACTGTGTGGCCTTTATTTATAATACAGCAGATCTCACCTCTGTCTTTCATTTCACTTTAAAACAAATATCCTGTGATTACAGTTAGAAATTAAAGTTAGAAATAATCTAGTTACTCTGCAACATTTAAACATTTTATCTGTTTGAAACTGAGTGTGACGTCCTGCAGTGTTAATGGTTTTGTTTTTCTTTCTTCCCTATTTTTTCTTTATTTTTTTCTTTTCTATTTTTTCTGTTTTCTTTTTCTTTCCTTTTTTCTTTTTCTTTCTTCTTGTTTTTCACTTTTCTTTTCTTTTTCTTTTTGTTCTTATATTAGCTGTTCTATTTGTTTATTCATGTTACTAATCTCTAATTTCTTTTGGCTCATTGCCTGCTGCTCTACGTGCCTTTTTTAAATTTAACAAAGCGTTCTGACTCTGAACCCCGTCTTCTCTTATTTCTGACTTTTTTTTGGTCTGTTTTTCTGTCTTGTGTTCTGTTCTGTCCTCGTCTCTCCGTCACTCTCAGACCATTAAATGTGTCATTCTGTCTACTTCACTTTCTTCCTACGCCTCTCAGTCCGGTTTTCTTCTCGGTTTCCGCTCCTTTGTCTGTCCTCCTTCCACGTCTTTTACTCTCTGGAGCTGTGATTACCATCCTATTAAGCTGGTTAGTGATTTAGCAGACTTATGACTGACTAACGTACTCTCCTGATCAGCTCATAATCCCGTATGTATGAATCTGCTCAGTGATGAGTCGTATGGATGTGTGGAAAAAGGCTGAAATACGCGGTGGAGTCACTGAATAATGACGTGATATATCTATATTTATATCATGAGAATAATAAAACCCCAAAAATACAGATTTAACAGTAGACGTTGGCTGAAGTAAACAATTCATGGTTCTTCCAGGGACACTGATCACAAAGCAGAAGGTCATAAAGCTGCTTGTTGAGCTTCCACTCTGATATGAATCTCATATATCTGATCTGTTTGAGCTCTATATTGAAACTGTAGTCTGATGTGGAATCTTTGTTTTTTTTTAGTGAATGTTCTTAAACATTTTTTTTTTACATTTCTTTTTTTCCACCAAAACATGTTCAAAAAACTTCACCAAAATGTTGAAAATGTGGACATAAAAATATATTTTTTTCTGCATTTTCAAACTTGAAAACGGGTCAGTTTGGCTAACCGAGGGTTAATCCAAACTCAGTCCTTTTTAACCTCTGCTGTCAAACTTTAAATTTTAACTAAATAACAGTCTTCATTGCACAGTGTTCCTCTCTGAAGAAGTTTTTCACAAAGAGAAGAATTTTACTTGCCAGAGTCTCATATTTAAGATTTTTTTAATCGTTTCATTTGATCACAAAGCAGAAGGTCATGAAGCTGCTGGCTGAGCTTTAATGCTGCCGTCTTATTCCACATGTCTGACACGAATCTGATCTGCGGAGCTCTTTATTGAAACTACAGTCTGATGTGGATCTGCTGCGGTCAGAAGAGTGTGTTGATGTGAAAGGCTTGAAGTCTGATCACTAAAATCTGATATAGTCTTCATTTTTTAGACTTAGACTTGGATTAGATGACTTTATTAATCCCCAGAAGGACATTAAGTTGTTCCAGCAGCTATTCAATAAAGGGGTAAAAAATGAGACAAGACAGAGCATTAGGGTGTAAAGTGAAGGTAAAATAAAGTAAAAATAAAAGGAAATAGAATAAAAATCCACAGAATATGCAAGAGTGACGGGATTTTTTAAAGAGTACATGAGAATGTTTGTTTTATGAGAATACGACCAAATTACAGTAAAAGCAGAAATAACTACAGATTAAACAATAAAAATAGGTTTCAGTGAACAGATCACCTTTACTAAAGCGCTGTGTAAAAATGAACTACTGTTGTGCAACTTTTGCCAGAAATCCCACAAAATCTAGCAGGAATGCTGCTGAAACAACATCAATAAATGAGAATAAAAGCAGTTTAATCCAAATCAAACAGTTCTTTATAATGTCAAACGTCCAGTTTTTAAAAAATAAAAGTCTTCATGCTGCAGCTCAAAGCACAGTAGTCCTCTCTGCACAAAGAGAAGAACTTAGCAGACTTTCATACTTCAGATGTTTTACATCACTTTATCTGATCACAAAGCACAAGGTCATCAAGCTGCCTGCTGAGCTTCTCTGTGGTTTTATTCCTCTCTGTCTGACATGTATCCTCTGCATAAGTTCAGCTTCAAGCTCCTATTGAAACTATATGATGTTTACAATAAGCTAAAATATTCAAACATGCTTTATTTAAAGCTGGTTGTGTGTCTGACCGCATGCAGGCTGCTGCTTGTTGGACAATTTGAAAGTTTGAATGCAAATACTGATGTATAGAATGTCTGAGTGATGTTTGGAAACTGAATCTATCATCACATCGACCATGACCGTCCATACGGGGGATTTAACTGCTGAACAACCCTCTGTCTCCTTTGAAGCCAGGACGGTCCCAGCATGAGGTCTGTCAGTAAGGGGACTGCTGGTGATGTCTACATTACCGCTGTGATTATCTCTGTTTTCATAGTAACCGCACACAGAACACGAAATGTGTTTTCGTTCTGTTGAGCCGCATAGTTCCTCCAGAGTTTAGCATCTTGGAATCACAATGAATAAAATCATAATTTGTGCTCTTATGAGGAGAAGATGCTGACTCACCGCCCAGCTCCGGCTGGATTTAGAAACATGGCGTGAAGTGAAGAGAGCAGGTGTGATGGAGAGCAGAGAGAAGAGCATGATAAGAGCTGGTCTACAGAAATAAGAAAACCTGAGCATTATTGTTATCATCCATCCATCATCCATCTATCCATTCATCTATCATCCATCCATCCATCCATTCATCCACCATCTATCATCCATCCATCATTCATCTATCATCCAACCATCCATCCATTCATCCATCATCTATCCATTCATCTATCCATCCATCCATCCATCATTCATCTATCATCCATCCACCCATCCATCCATCCATCATTCATCTATCATCCATCCATCCATCTATCATCCATCCATCATTCATCTATCATCCATCCACCCATCCATCCATCCATCCATCATTCATCTATCATCCATCCATCCATCTATCATCCATCCATCATTCATCTATCATCCATCCATCCATCCATTCATCCACCATCTATCATCCATCCATCATTCATCTATCATCCAACCATCCATCCATTCATCCATCATCTATCCATTCATCTATCCATCCATCCATCCATCATTCATCTATCATCCATCCACCCATCCATCCATCCATCATTCATCTATCATCCATCCATCCATCTATCATCCATCCATCATTCATCTATCATCCATCCATCCATCTATCATCCATCCATCATTCATCTATCATCCATCCACCCATCCATCCATCCATCCATCCATCATTCATCTATCATCCATCCATCCATCTATCATCCATCCATCATTCATCTATCATCCATCCATCCATCTATCATCTATCCATCATTCATCTATCATCCATCCATCCATCTATCATCTATCCATCATTCATCTATCATCCATCCATCCATCATTCATCTATCATCCATCCATCCATCTATCATCCATCCATCCATCATTCATCTATCATCCATCCATCCATCTATCATCTATCCATCCATCATTCATCTATCATCCACCCATCCATCCATCCATCCATCATTCATCTATCATCCATCCATCCATCTATCATCCATCTATCATCCATCCATCCATCTATCATCTATCCATCATTCATCTATCATCCATCCATCCATCTATCATCTATCCATCATTCATCTATCATCCATCCATCCATCATTCATCTATCATCCATCCATCCATCTATCATCCATCCATCCATCATTCATCTATCATCCATCCATCCATCTATCATCCATCCATCCATCATTCATCTATCATCCATCCATCCATCTATCATCTATCCATCATTCATCTATCATCCATCCATCCATCCATCTATCATCTATCCATCATTCATCTATCATCCATCCATCCATCATTCATCTATCATCCATCCATCCATCTATCATCCATCCATCATTCATCTATCATCCATCCATCCATCATTCATCTATCATCCATCCATCCATCCATCCATCATTCATCTATCATCTATCATCCATCATCCATCCGTACATACATACATCCATCATTCATCCATAATCCATCCATCATCCATCCATCCATCCATCCTCATCAGGGTCTTGGGGGTCTGGATCCTTTCCCAGCTGACTCAGGGTGAAGGTAGGAGCCACCTGGGCAGCTCAGTGTGTGCAGATGTTTCCACCTCTGGAGAGTGTTTTCATGCACACATGCAGTCTGTGTTTCACTAATAAATAACACACATGTATGAAAACACTCCCACACATGCACACACGTGTTGAAAGAAGTCAATCCTGCTCTGCTTTTGGATTAAGCGCTCCACCTTCCAGCGTTTAGGCTTTTCTGATTGCTGTTACACAACAAACAGGGCTACACATAGAGACAAACAATCACACTCACAGAGTTTAGAATCACAACACAAACTCCACACAGACAGATCCCAGGAAGGCCGGGATGCGAACCGGGGATGTTCTAGCTGCGAGGCGACGGCGTTAACCGCTGATGCAGCCCTGAATCATTACCAGCAAAGAAAAAAGAGAATTCTTCCTGAAGCCTTTTTCAGATTTGATGAGTGTGTCGGCCCGGTTAGCCGGTTCTGTCCGTCCTCATTACCAGGATCTGCATGTGGGAGAGCCTTCACATGAGCAGCGTGAGTCAGAGATCAGAGGCTAAATCATCTTTTGGCGAATGCAGGGTTGGGATATTAAAGTTAAAACCATGGTAACGCCACATCATTTTCTGATTAAAGCCATAGGCAGCACAGGTGTTCAGTCATGACATGCAGACAAAGCAGACGTCCACCTGCTTTCATTCTCTACCTGTGGAGTATAAAAACCTGAAAGAAATGGAATCTACATGGGGAGTCTTCCAGGTTTTGCTAAATTTGGGCTCCTGTTCGGTTATTTTTGAGGGTTTAACGTCTCTGCATCAGGGGTGTCCACCATGAGGCCCGTGGTCCAAAAGTGGTCCTCCAGAGGGTCCAATCCGGTCCTCAGAGTGGAAAAATTACAGAGAAGACATTAACTGCAGATTGTAAATTAGTAAAACTATAAATTTAAAATCATTTCTAGACCATGACAAGTTGTTTGGATCAGAAAGTAAAATACTAGATTGTTCTTTTGTCGTTTTTGTGTCTCATTTTTCAGTTTTTTGTCTTTTTTTGTCTGAATTTTGACGTTTTGTTTCTCGTGTTTGTCGTTTTGTGTTTCCTTTTTGTCTCGCTTGTGTTTTTGTCTTGTTTTTGTCATTTTGTGTGTTTTTTTGACCTGCTTGTGTTGTTAGTCTATTTTTTAGTTACTTTGTTTCTCACTTTTGTCATTTTTTTTACCGTGTTCGTGTAATTTGTGTAACTTTTAGTCTCATTTTTGTCGTTTGTCCATTTTCTGTCGCTTTGTAACTTTTTTGTCTCTTTTTTTGGTTTTGTTTTGTGTCGTTTGTCTTATTTATTGTCACTTTGTCAGATTAAAACCAGACCTGAAGCCTGTGCCGTGGATCATCCTGTCAGTGAAACGTTTACGTGCGCTTTGAAGGCTGTCCTGTTATGTCACTCTGTAGAAAATGCTTTCTTTCCTCCCTTCACTGTGGAAGATGTTTGTTGTGTAACAGCAATCAGAAAACACTGGAAGGTGGAGCGCTTAATCCAAAACAGCAGCACAGGACTGACTGCATTCAACACGTGTGTGCATGTGTGGGAGTGTTTTCATACGTGTGTTATTTATTAGTGAAGCACAGACTGTATGTGTGCATGAAAACACTCCCCAGAGGTGGAAACATCTGCACACACTGCACCTCCACTACAGTGCACCTGTTTGCTGTTGGTCTGCATGCAGCTGTGCAGATGTACGTGCAGAATGCGTGTTTTTTGCGTGTTTGAGTGCGACTCCGAGAACAGAATGTCAGGTTGCATCATTTTTGTCTCAGTCGGGGATTAAAGGTTTAGAGAGGAGGGGAATGAGAGTCACACTGAGCAGCACGCTGGACCACCGTGCACGTGAGCGTCTGTGAGCGAGGAGGCGTGTCCGATTCTTCTTGGCGTGTTGTGAAGATGTTCAGTTCGCTCTTTATTCAGGTCTTTGGTTGCAGCTTAACGAGCGGGCAGAAAAACGTGAGAAACCATGACGACGACACACAGAACAGGAATGAATGTATGCAATGCACTGCACTGGGCTCTTTATTTATTTATCTACGGTCAACCACTGCTTCGGAGCCAAAGCTCCTGTCTGTATTGCACTAACTGATGGTCTCATTGCACATCTATTTATGTTGTAGTGTATATATTAGTGTGTCTCTTTATATTTATATTGTCTTTTATGGAAGTGTTTTATATTGTCTTATGGCTGAAACCGGGACCAGGGTGCAATTTCATATTGTTTCATGTGCAAATGTGGAATGATATGACAATAAAGAACCTTTGACCTCTGACCAATAAACACACACACAGATCTGAGATGCTGGGATGATGATAATTTCTGTCTTTAACCCTCCTGTCGTCCTGCAGGTCAGACTGACCCATTTTAAAGTTTGAAAATGTGGAAAAAAAAATCTATATTTTCACAGTGAAAGCTTCCACATTTTCAACTTTTTTATGAAATTTTTGAACATTTTTTGGTGGAAAAAATGAAATGTTAAAAACAACGTTTCTGTAAGAACATCCAGAAAATCATCTCTTTGGAGAAATGCTAATTTTTTTTCCAGAATGTTCTTCAAGAAAATATTAGAAGTTTTACTGATATATATGGAATCACTTTAGATATTTTTAGGATTTTTTTGGAAGACTTTCATATTTTTTTTGAAAATATTTACAATTTATATATTTTTAAAATTTTTAATTGGGGATTTTTTCTTAAAATAAAACTTTTAAGGGAAACGTTTAAGACATTTTTGGAAACTTATTCCTGAAGATTTTGCAATTTTTTTTTTATAAATGGGGAATTTTTTTTCAGACAAGGGAGGAATATTTTTGGTGCTCATAAATGAAGACAGCAGGAGGGTTAAAAGGCTCTTGTCTAACTTTTATTAATCTGATTACACTGAGAACAACAGAGTATTTACAACAGTTCCTCCTAATCGTTTGTGTCTAGAAATGCTTAAACTTAGAGGTTATTTTCTGGAGTTTTTGCAATGAAAGCTGTGCAATCATGCAGATTTACTGACTTGACTGAGCTTAACTGTATTGTTGCATTATTCCCGCTAAATTATTCTATATAATATTTAAAATGGCCACCACAGCTGTAAAGCAGCATTGTGAGATACTTTTAACTGATTGACGTTTCAAAACGGTCAAATGTTTAGTTTTTAAAGGCAAAAATGAGAAATAAAACACTAAATCTTCACGTCTGAGAAGCTTGTACCAACAAATGATGCTTTAACTGATCAACGGACTGGCTGTTCCTGCACAATGACAACACATCCATCCATATCTGGGATGTTTAGATGATGAAAATGTATATCTCTTGTTCTTTTGTGAAGTTCTTGCAGTGAAAGCTGAATAATGAGTGAGCAGAACTGAATTTTTACATTATTTTCCAACGTTACTGACTGAAAAATGACCTTTAAAGCCTGTTTCGACTGACTGACATTCCAAAATACCTACATATTTAGTTTTTAAAGGCAGAAATGAGAAACAAAACACTAAATATTCATGTTTGAAAAGCTTGTACCGACAAATGATGCGCTAATCGACTGACTGATCGATGGGCTGGTCGTCTCTGTCTGACTGAACGTCTGCTGTATCAGATATGTTTATGGAAGTCTCCGTATATTCTCGCTGTATTCTGACACACATCGGATTAAATCTCATAAATTCTACACGGTATTGATCATCAGCTGCTCGTTATAACTTTAGAAACTGGAGAGAGACGGAGAGAGAGGATGGATTGATCGCATCGATGATCAGATCAGAGCAGCATGTGACGGTTGACCCAGCTAGTCCAGCTTTAGGGCAGTTTTTCATCCAGACGTGCAGTAGAACGGATCCTATGTAAACCTGACATCGCTTCCTGCATCCCGGTGTGTTTGTGTGTCTGTTTTTATGTGTGGATGAACATGAGGAGTGTGTGTAGAAGGCATGAGGAGGGATGGAGGTCCAGTTAGTGAAGCCTTCTCGTTAGCAGCCTGGATGGACTGAGGACAGGAAGTGTTTGGACACCGAGATGGACTTTATTAAAAGATTCTTCTAGGAAACGTCCAGCCTGAATTTATTGGATCCCGGCTCGTCTTTGTGTTCTTGTCCCGCAACAGAACGAGGCTTAGAGGAGGTTAATAGGTTTATTGGAAGGGAAGCAGGTATTGTTCTGCTCTCAAACAGGGATTGACAGATTAATCAGCTTGGCTCATTATCAAGGCCGCTGTTTGGCATTTCCCCGATTATCTGTATCGTTACTTTTATTGAGCGGTCATCGATAAGTTCAATGTGTGACGAGGCTGAGTTTGTCAGTCTGTAGTCATTCTGTGGGTGCGTCAACATCTCTCTGGGATAGAAATGAACAAAACCTGACAAAAACCACAAGTCTGGAATGTAGCCAAGTTTTAAGTGGCTAAGGCTAAGCTAACAGCTAGAGGATAAGCTAGGAGGCAGCCTCAGAGGACCCGAGAAAAAGTCTGGAAAACAATAAAAAGTGATGCTTTTAACCCTGACACGCATAAGTGGGTCAAAAGTGTGTTTTTGGTCTCATTTTTGTCATTTTGTGTTTTGCTTTATTCTTTGTCATGGACGTCTACGTTTACGACGTCCTCGACTTACGGCGTTTCGTCATTATGTTGTTGCTGGTTCAGTGGAACTAGTTGGTGAGCGGAGCGGATGAATACTGTATGTAAAGTACTTTCCTACCGAGTTGTGTTTCAGTGTGAGCTAATGACTGTGTTACTGTGGTTGTACAAATATGTCTTTGAAGGCATTAATAGATTCATAATGGTTAAAAGGTTACAAATCAGTTCATAGTGTGTAATTAAATAAGTTGACTTCAGGTTAGAAACTGTTGAAGGACAATAGTTAAAAATCACAGGGCGGCATGGCTCAGTGGGTAGAGTGGCCGTCTTGTAACTGGAAGGTTGCTGGTTCAATCCTCGGCCCATCATGCTCATGTCGAGGTGTCCCTGAACAAGACATCTAATCCCTAATTGCTCCTGGTGGGTCGTGGTTAGCGCCTTGCATGGCAGCTTCCACCATCAGTGTGTGAATGTGACGTATCACGTAGAGCGCTTTGGATAAAAGCTCTATATAAATACAACCATTTACCATTTAAAAAGTTTTCGGAGTGAAACACTTCTTCATAAAAGATCGTCTTGATTATTTTTTAGAGCAAGTGTTCGTCTCTAATATAGACGATCTTTGATGTTTTGCCATCAGACAGACTACCGTAGGGCTGGGTGATATGGCCAAAAAATAAAATCTCGATTTTTTTTTTTTTTTAGTCATCTTGGACGATTACGATTTTAATGGATTTTTGTTGTTTCTTTGCGGTCTGTTTGCTATGGCTAGTGCTAGCCATGCTGCACTCCCGTAGCTGCAGCACTCTTCCCATTCTTTAGGATGCCTCTGCTGGAGGTGCTGAAAGAGGTTAGTTGTTCTGCTACTCTTCGTTTTCACAGTACTTTTGCAAACCTTGCACATGACTGTAGTTTGCTCTGTGTCAGTCTTGTCAAAGCCGAAACACTTCCATATAATCGATGTAACATGAGGCCCTTTTCTCACGACCAACTCTTCGTCTGCTGTTCTGTCCGCCATGACGGGGGTGTGAGTGTTTTGGTGGAAGGAGATGAGAGGCGGAAACAAACACCAGTGCACAATTCGTGAAAGGCAGAAGAAGAATCTGTATTGTTATATATTTAAGCTCACCTCGATTTTACGATTTGGCAAATTTCAAATCGTCAGGTTTTAAAAAGGCGAATTAATAGAATTAATTCGATTTATCGCCCAGCCCTGGGCTACCGCTACAGAAACAGCTGTAAGGACTGCACATATACGCTGCAGTGGCTAAATGTCTGAGCCTAGAGACAATTTTGTCTTTGTAAGTAACAAGTTTACAAAGTACTCATATAGAGGCCGCAAAGTTTTGAATTGTTACTTCAGAAAAATTTAAAATTCTGTCGTGTGTTCATTGTCAGCTACCGATGTTAGTGATGTGTATCGGTTAGCCGTTGTATTAGCATAGCACGTACAGAGATGCTAATTGCATGTATGTTACAATTACCACAAGTTCAAAAGATGTGTGTGTGTATATATATATATATATATATATATATATACATAACATTCACATTTCATATATGTATTTTATTTCCTTCTTGAGTCTGTTTGCTCATGTTAAATTTACCATGATTAATTCAGATTAAAAATGAATGATATTCAATCATGATTAAATTAATCCACAACACTTTTTTATTTGATTATGTTTTAAACAAACACACCTGAGGAGGAGACATTTGAGTGTTTGATCCACATCAGGGTTTGATTGGTCAGGTGGAGCACTGATGGAGGAACGGTTCATGTTCTTGAAGCTTCACTGACTCTGATCACTCCCTGTCCACGTGTTCCCGTGTGTGTGTGTGTGTGTGTGTGTGTGTGTGTGTGTGTGTGTGTGTGTGTGTGTGTGTGTGTGTGTGTGTGTGTGTGTGTGTGTGTGTGTGTGTGTGTGTGTGTGTGTGTGTGTGTGTGTGTGTGTGTGTGTGTGTGTGTGTGTGTGTGTGTGTGTGTGTGTGTGTGTGTGTGTGTGTGTGTGTGTGTTCTTGTACTTGCTACATGGTGAGTACCATTTTCTGCATTTAACTATCAAAGTGAGGACATTTTTACAAAGTGAGGACATTTTGGCCGGTCCTCACTTTGAAACAGCCATGTTTGAGGGTGAAGACTTGTTTTTAGAGAACAGGTATGAATTGAGGTTTGGTTAGGGTTAGGGTAAGGATTAGGGTTAGGCAATCAGTTGTGATGGTTAAGGTTAGGGTAAGGCTCTGTGAAATGATCCATTAATTCCCAATTAAGCAGCTTAACAATGAAACAAACTGATGTCTGTTTTGATAGGAGACGGGTGATTAATTCAGTGAAAATATCATTTCTCTGTTCTGTGTAAATATGCAGAGTTTCTCCATCCAACCTTCTCAGCTCCAAACACTTCCTGTGTGTTTTTTATTTTTTAGGGGCTCATTTTTCACTGTAACGCCTCAGATTTCCTGCTCAGAGCGTTAAATAAGAGCTTGTTTATTGACTGCTTTGATCTAAATGGAATTTTGGATTTTTTTTTCTTCTGTTCTGAGGAAACAAGCAGCTTTAAAATGCCAAGTTGGGTTTTGTAACTTGTGATGAATACATATATTTTTTGTTTTTAGAATCATTTTGACATATTTATTTAAATATCCTACATGACCTACTGTGAGACAAGGTTCAGCTTTGCTTGGATCTCCTCCCAGATGTTCGTTGCTGTTGATAAAGGCGTCTGATAGATGAAACTGTAGGATTGTAAATTTGCATGCAGGTCCTTTAGTTCAGCTGAAACCTCCTGGATTGTTGTCATGTGACTGTCGGTCACAACTGAGTCAAAAATAGCTTCTTACTTACAACAAGAAGTGCACAATTTTATGTTATTGACAGAATTTAGCTCAAGCAAATTCTTTATTTTTAATAATTTTTTAAAAATTACATACATAAATATGGGGCTCTAATGAAATACACGGGTTCTTGTTATTTTATATATTAGTACAAAGTGTCCAGATTTATCACAGATGTGCAAAAATATTCAAGATACACCGACAGGTAAAGTGACTGAACACTGAATATTTCATTTCTGTTGGGAGTCTGGATTCTGACATTCTTACAGATGTTACTGCAAACCTAAAGCTGTAAATGGAATCCCCCGTCGTTTCCAATCTGGTGAGACCCGTACGTCAGGCGTTTCCAGGTTGCTTCTTCATGTGCACAGCAGAGCAACTTGCAGTAACGGAGGAAACTGGTGGACGCTGGAGATTTAAGTTCTCATTTATCCCGCCAGCTGTAAACCTGCTTAGCAGTAACAGATAATCTCCTCATCACATTTCCTGCTCATTCAATCCACCAGCACTTCCATTATTCACAGTTCGCTTTGAATGAAATGCATTTTTCATTTGAAGCACAGAAAACCTGCAGAAAAACATGTTAAAATGCAAAAACAAGTCATGTTACGTTTTCAAACGACTGAAACTTACAACTAATACACCCATTATATGAGGAGCTTATTAAAAGAACAAAAAAGTGAAAAAATGTTTGTTTCTTCTCAGTTAATTTAGCATTTGGTGTTATTTTTGGACAACAAAATGTGGCTAAAGAAAATATCAGAATGTTAAATGTGTGTTTTAACCCTCCTCTTGTCTTCATTTACGGCACCAAAAATATTGTTTCCATGTTTGAAAAAAATTCAAAAGTTCAGCAAAAAAAATTCTCAAAATTTCTGAAAATTTGCAAAAACCTTCAGGAAGAAAATTCCAATAATTTCTCAAAATTTTCCCTTAAAATTTTATTTCAAAAATCCCCCAAACTTGACAAGAAAATTCTTGTAAATATTTTCCTCAAAAAGAGTAAAAATCTTCCAAAAAATCCTAAAAATATCCGTATAAAATATTCCATATATATCAGTAAAACTCCTGATATTTTCTTTAAGAACATTCACAAAAAATCCAACGAATTTCGCTGGATTTTGGTAGATTTTTTTGTGAATGTTCAGAAACATTCTTAACATTTCTTTTTTTTCCAACAAAAAATATTCAGATATTTCCCAAAAATGTTGAAAGTGTGGACGTCAGAAGTTTCACTGTTAAAATATCTTTTTTTCCACATTTTCAAACTTTAAAACGGGTCAGTTTTGACTCGCAGGACGACACGAGGGTAAAGACCATCATTATAATATTTAACGTATGGGTTTTGCTGTGACCTCCATCAGTGAGAGCTTCTCCTCCTGTGAGTAACAGACGGTTTATCTGGACTCATGTTTGCTGGAGTTTTTTCCAGAGCGTCTATATTTAACGCAGCATAATGATGAAGAGGAGTGACAGCTCAGAGAAGGACGGAAATGACTCACAATGCTGTAATAAAGCCGTATGATCGCAGACGTCCTGAGGCAGCTTTAACTGAATTCATATCCTTATGAGGACAAAATCACTCCCAGTAGCCTCATACTGGAAGCATCACAGCAAAACTCAACCCTAAAGCCTCGTCTGAGCTCCAAACAACACGTCAGAATGTTATCAGAACAACCTAAACATTCTCACTTTTCTAAAACATCTTCATTCAAACTGGAGACAAACTGAAAAAAAACAAAAACGCATTTAGGCAGCTTTCCAGTGAATGTGACACTTGTGGCCGATGAACACGCTCCAAATATTCTATTCTTCAACATTCACTACTTCTTTAGTTTTTTTTTTGCTTTTCTGCTCTCAATAACTGGCCTGGAACTAATTAATTGGTTTTATGAATTACTGATTAATGGAGCTTTTCACATGTTGGCATGTCAGAGGAGGAAAATCAAAGCTGAAACCGAGATGTTAGCCAGGTTCAGGGTTATTAGTATTGCTCCTGTGGTTTTGCTGCTGTATTTATGTTCACTGATCGGCCACAGCTATAAAACCACAGGATGAATGCTGTGAAGGTCCCATTGGTGCCTCCAGAGGTTGGTTGATCTGTTTGGAGGTCGGGTCAACACCTCGGGCTCTTTGTTGTGTTCCTCGAGCTGCTTCTTGTGCTGTGTTCTGATGTTGGAGGAAGTCATTCAGTCAAAGTGCTGTACATCAAAACAATAAAAACATCAGAAATCCACAAATATATAGCCTAGCCGTGCTAGACAACCCACGGCAACGAATTTAATTCTCTGCCAGGGTGGGTCTAGTTACCCTCCATAAGGCTCGAGGTTGGATTCTCCTAAAACTGGCCGGACCAATCACCATGAAGTGTAGAGTCAGAAGGCGGGCGTAACTAAGGGACGACAGAGGCGTGACGATTCTGACAGAAACAACTGGAAACAACCATAGAAACAAGGATAGACAAGACGATGGCTGTGCACAATAAACAGTTATCTTTTGACTCGGCTTTGGCCACAGCCCTTAAAGATTTGAAGCTAAAATTCAACTTGAAAGATAAACAAAGGACGGCTATTGACTGTATAAGTAAGGCTTCACCGAACTCCCGCATCCTCTGATTTCCGGTGCTCTAGGAACTACGTCAGCCTATTCGTTGCGTTGATTGGTTGTATACCTACCCAACTGCTGCAGAGGGATTTGAAAGACAACCTTTTAGCCCGCCTCCCTCCCTGTCGAGAGTTCCTAGACCCTTGCGTCTTCAGACCTGGGTCTAGCGCGGCGAGGCTTAACAAACATATCCAAACATCCTGAAACAGTAAAAGGACATCAGTAAAAGCAACAGTTCCAGACTCCTGTGCAGCAGTAAAGCAGTGGGTCTGCAGCTTTGTCTTAAATCCATCAGTGGACGATTCCTGCCTGATTTCAGCAGCTAGACGGTTCCACAATGTTACAAGGAAAAATCCCGTTCCCCACCCGTCTTTCCATGGACCTCTGGGTCACTCAAAGTCCGTCTGCAGACCATGAAGGCTCTTGTTTGGCGATAAAAGGACATTACAGTGATCTAAACATGATGAAGCCAAAGCAAGAATTAGGACCTCAGCATCCCGAAACCACAGAATCCATCTAATCCTGGAGATGTTTCTGAGGTAAATAAAGGCCACGCTAGTTACCTCTTTAATGTGGAACTCAAACCAAAGAGTTTGTATTGATAACTACCTGTCATTTATGGTTTTATTTATACTTTTAACACTTTGACATTTTCTAAAAAGTGCAAATGAGAAGAAGTCCAGCTCTGAGTTCCCCCTCTAGGACAAGCATTGAAACTAACATTAAAAAAATTCAATTTTTTCCCCAATAATGGTTGAAATAACAACTGCTGAATCCCTTTTTTTCTTTCCAATTTTGTAAAAATAAATAATCATTGATTTTTAACTGGAGTTAAAAAGGGACGGATCAGAAAATGCTCTGTGTTCAGAGGGTTGAAGCAGCTGGAACTGATTATTTTACAATAATATTAGCCCTTAGTAATCAGTCTGCAGAGAATGTGCAGCTCTAAAGCCTCATTTGAAGCGTCACAGATGCTCCTGAAAAGTCACATTTAGAGTCCATCAGGCACAAACAGCAGCTGAATATTTTCCTTCATGTGTTGGTGCCAGTATTGCTGTTCTTATCCTCACAAACGTCAGGCACTTTTTGTTACTTACGCTTGAAAAAATGTCAGTAGTGGCCGCGATAGTGTGAAAAACCTCAGACTTTATGGATAAAAGACATTTGGGAGAATTTCAAAGGGTAAATAACTGAGTCAGATACAGATGTTTTTGAAATTATCAGCTGCAGTTTTACTAAATTTCTTACAACATAAATGAAGCTGCACCCGTTTTCCTCATTGCTCCACCAGGCTGCTTTTCTAGGGACTATTCAACACTTACATCTAAATAAATAGATGTTTACTGGGAATGCATGGATGCAGATGTGTGCTGCTGTGTGTGATCCTCCCTGCCTCTGCCGTCTTTATCTGTTTTGACTGGCCGGGTGTTAATATTCATTGTGTTTCCTCCTTCACCTCGTTTTACATACAGCCTGCTGCCGTGACAACTGTGGCCATGGAGACTTGTGGATTATCAGAGGAGAAAGCTCTCGACGGGAGAGAAGAGAGGAGGGGAGAGGTGGAAGGAGACACGAGGGAATAGAAGGACAAAATAAGAAAAAGAGCAGAGAGGACGGAAGAGTGTTCAGGAGAGGTTCAGAGTGTGGACAGGAGAGGACGAGGAGGTGATAACGAGAGAGAGAGAGAGAGAGAGGAAAGAAAGGTCAGGAGAGGAGGAAGGAGAGGAGAGGTGATGAAGGGATGAGAGGATAATAAGGAGGAAGATGGAGAAAAAATAAAGGAAGCAGAGGCTGTGGATCGATCTATCATCTATCTATCCGTCTATTTGTCTATGTCTGTCTGTCTGTCTGTCTGTCTGTCTGTCTGTCTGTCTGTCTGTCTGTCTGTCTCTGTCTGTCTGTCTGTCTATATATGGAGGCAGATCTCTGGATTAATCCTCAGCTAGAACTGGCTGTTTGTCACTTTTTTGACATCTGGATTATGATTACTCACAACTAAAAATAGATCCTAGGGCTACAGTCGTACAGATTTTATCAGAAAACCGGAACGAACACAGTCTGGACTGATGCCACCACAAGAATCATAGTTTTTATACAGAGGAAGCGCCACAATATAGCATCATAGTGAATGTAAAACTGAGCATGTTTAACAGATTAATGGATTCAAATACAGCTTTGTGTGCTCATGGACTGTTCCTGCTCCAGTTGGAAACTGACTTAGTGAGACGAAATGACAAAATTAAGACAAAAAATGGCAAAAATGAGACACAAAAAGAAAAAATGAGACACAAAACAACAAAAATAAGACAAAAAGAAAAGAGACGAAATGGCAAAAATGAGACAAAAGATGACAAAAAGGAGACAAAACGACAAAATGAAGACAAAAAATGGCAAAAATGAGACAAAAGATGACAAAAAGGAGACAAAACGACAAAATGAAGACAAAAAATGGCAAAAATGAGACAAAAGATGACAAAAAGGAGACAAAACGACAAAATTGAGAGAAAAAATGGCAAAAATGAGACACAAAACGACAAAAATAAGAAACAAAACAACAAAAATAAGACAAAAGAAAAGAGACGAAATGGCAAAAAGGAGACAAAACGACAAAATTAAGACAAAAAATGGCAAAAATGACACACAAAAAGAAAAAATGAGACAAAGCGACAAAAATAAGACAAAAAGAAAAAATGAGACAAAAAGAAAAGATGACAAAAAGGAGACACACATGTAGGCATTCAAGTTTCGGTTAGAAGAATGACCTCCAGCAGATAAAAAGAATGTTTCATTTCTCTTCCAATGTGCTGCTATAGAGGGTAAAGTTTTCAAACTTCCTTTCCTGACTTTAATCACAGGTAATGAGTGAATAGATTCATCTTGACTAAATGAACCGCTGGAGTTAAACAGAATGACGGTTTCTCCCGTCCAACCTCCGCTGCTCTCACTCAGTAACTCTCTGATCGGTTCAGCGATTAGCAGGCAGGAGTTACGTCTAACATGATCCCACAGGACAGACCTCTGTTTCTGGAGATAAGGAGAGGGAGGAAGAGGATGAGGAGAAGGGACACTAGAAAGGAGAGACACGAGAGGAAGGAGGGAGGCTGACAGTTTAAATCACATCTTTGTGTTTCTCTGTGAGATGAAGCCGGATTTTTAGTCGTCGTTTTGTTTCCTGCAGGTGTTTAGCAGGTGGTTAAGAGAGAAGTTAGAGTCTCACACAGGCGACCCTCTCTGTTGTTGTCACAGATGAGCAGATTTATGACCTCTTTTGTCCATTTCATGTCATCAGATGTCATGAAACCTTCAGACCTGAGCTCAAGCCTGCAGGAGGTGAAAATAATTAAGAATCCGTTGAAGCGTTCATCAAACAAACCTTTGCTTTCTCTCATGAAGGCTGACGATGTGCACGAAGCAGAGCTAATGTGCGCTGTAAGTAAGAGTTATTTTTATGGCAGCTGTGCAAAATAACGGTGAAACGTTTTCTACATTTACAGTAAAGAATGTTTTAATATTGTAGATTTTAGGGTTAAAAATGTGCCTCATTCCATATTTCACCGTTAAAAAAAGCTTCAGCCGTTAAAAACTTGAAAATTTACATTAAAATACCGTACAGAATAAAGTTTGTGTAACTTATTATAAATATTCCGGCATTTTTCCATCATCAGCACAACAGTTAGTGGATTTAACATTAAATATGTGTATTTTTAACAAAAACTGTGCTTAAAGCTGTCATAAATGTTAAATAAAAAGTACATCAATTTCACCGATAAACTGTATTTTTACGTATAATAAATGCAGAATTGTTTCTTTGCAGCATGTTTCCATTACCAGTACAACTATGTACATTTAACTGGGGAAAACTGGATTCTTTTAGAGAATTAAATGCAGAGTTTACAGTATTCTTCTACATATTACAACATTTTTCCATTAAAAACTGAGCAAGAGTTGGGAAATGTATTTTTTCTGGAGAAAATTTTCTAACAATCACACTTTTCTCCTGATTATTTACGGTGTTTCAGTGTCGAATAAACTGCATGAAACTGTTTTAGAGTTTGCAGATTTTTACTGTCACGGATTGAGAGTTTTTCTTTTACAGTGTAGGTCAGAATAAGACGTTTTAGCATCGCAGACTGATAGAACGGTGCAGGAGACCTTTAAGATCAAACATTGGTGGTGATTTCAGCGACTCCAGGGCTGTGGGTGTCGTGGAGCGATGAGCAGGACGTCCACCGCCGCTCTGGCCCTCATTAATCGTATTAAGACCAAAGGGAACACGGACTAATAGGAGCTGATTAGCCTGCTTCTGCCTGCTTCACCTACATGCACACACACTCTCACACACTGGCAGAAATCACTCAGTAAAACACTCTCACTCCAGCAGAGCAAACACAGACAGTGACTGAAACATTTCCCTGCATAAACACTCAGAACGCCGGTCAGCATTTGCCAAAGAATGTTTCTGAGGCGGCCGAGCCTTTCTGGCTAACATCAGCCTTCAGACCGACTGCATCTCCACCTCAGGCGCTTTCTTCCTTCTTTGCGGTGACTTATTTGATTGTGACACATTGATGAGCGTTAAATAAAACTCCAGTGTGTTTCTATGATCCTCTCGTAAACACGTCAGACGTGTTTTTAGGCTCCTGTCAGGTTTCTGCAGCGGTTCTTGGAGGATGTTTTAACTGCAGAAGTATCTGAAGAGGCAAACAGAAGCTGATTCATGGAGGACACTGTGGTTTTACTCATTTTACTGTCCTGTCCTGCAGGGTGGAGATCAGCAGAGTCAAACTTATCTTAGTCCAGGTTCCACATTCAGCCCAGTTTGACAACAAAAACAGACAAAATATTTAAAAAATGAGACATAAAATGACAAAAGAACAATCTAGTATTTTACTTTATGATCTAAACAACTTGTCATGGTCTAGAAATTATTTTAAATTTATAGTTTTACTAATTTACAATCTGCAGTTAATGTCTTCTCTGTAATTTTTACCCTTTGAGGGCCGGATTGGACCCTCTGGAGGACCACTTTTGGACCACGGGCCTCATGTTGGACACCCCTGATCTAGGGCTTCTAGTTCAGTTTCAGTTTGCTTTATTGGCATGAATGTCACATGAACCATATCACCAGAGTGTCAAAGATTATACAGTTTTAAATAAAGAGAGGAAAAAATAATTATTAATATATAGAAATATCAATCACTGACCAGAGAAAAGGACATGAATCTACCATGAAGCACATCTGACACAGCCGGGCTTTCCTAAAATGTGATTTTTCACTTCCTATTCTATTTTAATCTTATTGTATTATATTCCTGCTGCCACTGTTCTACAGCTCTGCATCCTTTAAATAGCCCCCAGAGGACAAAAGCATTTTTCTGAAATTGAGTTCAAAGTCCAGAGAAAATGTGCATCACAACAGAAATCATCAACTCTCTTTGTTCACCAGGTTCTCTTCATCATATCTCTGATAAAAGGCAGCTCTCTGTTCGTCATCTCAATCTTCATCTGCACAAAATGAATCAGTGGAAAGCCACCTGCTGCAGAAGGAGGAACAGGTTGTTAGAACGCAGACCATTTACTATCCGAAAATGTTACTGCAAATGATGCAAGAGACCAACGCTGCTCTGGTAGATTTAGCTGCTGCAGGACTGGTTTGAACCCACTGTTCCACGGCAAACTGTGCCACAGCAGTCAGACGTACTTCCTGTTTACGTCACGTGACCTGGGCTGACATCACAGGATGCTGTGGTACCGGTTGGATGGGGGGACAGACTGTATGGGTGGGGGGGCGGCCCGGGTTCAAACACACAGACGACCAGAACCACATGGCATCGAGTGTTCTGTCGGCTCTCATTACTGTCAGAGAGGGAAGGGACATCGACTGAACGTGTGTGTGTGTGTGTGTGTGTGTGTGTGTGTGTCTGTGTCTGTGTCTGTGTCTGTGTGTGTGTGTGTCTGTGTGTTGTGATGCTCCCAGCTGATTTGCTCGGCAGGTCATGTTGGTGCAGCGCTTTTTTCGGATCAATTCCAGGCATATATGCACACACTCTAACATGCACACACACACACACACACACACACACACACACACACACACACACACACACACACACACACACACACACACACACACACACATACATACACACACACACACACACACACACACACACACATGTTTGTACTTCTGTCTTAGTGAGGACATCCATAGGCGTAATGCATTTCCTAGAGCCTTACCCTAACCTTAACCATCACAACTGATTGCCTAAACTTAATCCTTACCCTAACCCTAACCAAACCTCAATTCATACCTGTTCTCTAAAAACAAGTCTTCACCCTCAAACATGGCTGTTTCAAAGTGAGGACCGGCCAGAATGTCCTCACTTTGTAAAAATGTCCTCACTTTGATAGTTAAATGCAGAAAATGGTCCTCACAATGTAGCAAGTACAAGAACACACACACACACACACACACACACACACACACACACACACACACACACACACACACACACACACACACACACACACATATACACACACACACACACACACACACACAGGAGGAAAGGTTTCATGTACTTTAAGTAAAACGATGCCAAATAAATGTACACAAACGCAGTAAACAAATAGAAAAGTGAATTGGTAGTGTTTTGCTTTAAATGGATTGAAACCTTTTGGTCCACAGTCCTCCGTATGAAACCAGATGTTTTGTTTTGTTTTTACATTTTGTGCACAGATGAAGTCAGACCTGAGTCAAATCATCGGCATTGGACTTATAATGAAGAAACATTTAGCAATTAGAAGCCCAATATAATATAAATACAGAATATATTGTTGCTCAGATAATAACTTGCATCCATGATGGAAATATCTGATCTAGTGATCAGAAACGACAAAAAATGACACAAACAATTTGAAACAAAAGAGACAAAAATTTTGCCAAAAAAATTCAAATCGACAAAAAAATGGACAAACGAGACAAAAAATGACGAAAGTGAGAAACAAAACAACAAAAACATGAGACAAAAGTCAGACAAAAAATACAAAAACAGGACAAAATATTACAGAAATTAGACACAAAATGACAGAAGAACAATGAACAGTCTAGTCTGGAGATCAGATTGGACTGAATGTAGAACCTGGACTAAGATGATTTGATTTTCCTGGTTTAGTTCCTCCGTCATTTGGCTCTAAAGAGCTGAGAGTCTGTTACTGAGTTCTAGAAGTAGAACTAAACGCTGAGAGTCTGTTATTGAGTTCTAGAAGTAGAACTAAACGCTGAGAGTCTGTTACTGAGTTCTAGAAGTAGAACTAAACGCTGAGAGTCTGTTATTGAGTTCTAGAAGTAGAACTAAACGCTGAGAGTCTGTTATTGAGTTCTAGAAGTAGAACTAAACACTGAGAGTCTGTTATTGAGTTCTAGAAGTAGAACTAAACGCTGAGAGTCTGTTATTGAGTTCTAGAAGTAGAACTAAACGCTGAGAGTCTGTTATTGAGTTCAAGAAGTAGAACTAAACGCTGAGAGTCTGTTATTGAGTTCTAGAAGTAGAACTAAACGCTGAGAGTCTGTTATTGAGTTCTAGAAGTAGAACTAAACGCTGAGAGTCTGTTATTGAGTTCTAGAAGTAGAACTAAACGCTGAGAGTCTGTTACTGAGTTCTAGAAGTAGAACTAAACGCTGAGAGTCTGTTATTGAGTTCTAGAAGTAGAACTAAACGCTGAGAGTCTGTTACTGAGTTCTAGAAGTAGAACTAAACGCTGAGAGTCTGTTATTGAGTTCTAGAAGTAGAACTAAATGCTGAGAGTCTGTTATTGAGTTCTAGAAGTAGAACTAAACGCTGAGAGTCTGTTACTGAGTTCTAGAAGTAGAACTAAACGCTGAGAGTCTGTTATTGAGTTCTAGAAGTAGAACTAAACGCTGAGAGTCTGTTATTGAGTTCTAGAAGTAGAACTAAACGCTGAGAGTCTGTTACTGAGTTCTAGAAGTAGAACTAAACGCTGAGAGTCTGTTATTGAGTTCTAGAAGTAGAACTAAATGCTGAGAGTCTGTTATTGAGTTCTAGAAGTAGAACTAAACGCTGAGAGTCTGTTACTGAGTTCTAGAAGTAGAACTAAACGCTGAGAGTCTGTTATTGAGTTCTAGAAGTAGAACTAAACGCTAGAACTAAACGCTGAGAGTCTGTTATTGAGTTCTAGAAGTAGAACTAAACGCTGAGAGTCTGTTATTGAGTTCTAGAAGTAGAACTAAATGCTGAGAGTCTGTTATTGAGTTCTAGAAGTAGAACTAGACGCTGAAAGTCTCTGAGTTCTAGAAGTAGAACTAAATGCTGAGAGTCTGTTATTGAGTTCTAGAAGTAGAACTAAACGCTGAGAGTCTGTTATTGAGTTCTAGAAGTAGAACTAAACGCTGAGAGTCTGTTATTGAGTTCTAGAAGTAGAACTAAACGCTGAGAGTCTGTTATTGAGTTCTAGAAGTAGAACTAAATGCTGAGAGTCTGTTATTGAGTTCTAGAAGTAGAACTAAACGCTGAGAGTCTGTTACTGAGTTCTAGAAGTAGAACTAAACGCTGAGAGTCTGTTACTGAGTTCTAGAAGTAGAACTAAACGCTGAGAGTCTGTTATTGAGTTCTAGAAGTAGAACTAAACGCTGAGAGTCTGTTATTGAGTTCTAGAAGTAGAACTAAACGCTGAGAGTCTGTTATTGAGTTCTAGAAGTAGAACTAAACGCTGAGAGTCTGTTATTGAGTTCTAGAAGTAGAACTAAACGCTGAGAGTCTGTTACTGAGTTCTAGAAGTAGAACTAAACGCTGAGAGTCTGTTACTGAGTTCTAGAAGTAGAACTAAACGCTGAGAGTCTGTTACTGAGTTCTAGAAGTAGAACTAAACGCTGAGAGTCTGTTATTGAGTTCTAGAAGTAGAACTAAACGCTGAGAGTCTGTTATTGAGTTCTAGAAGTAGAACTAAACGCTGAGAGTCTGTTATTGAGTTCTAGAAGTAGAACTAAACGCTGAGAGTCTGTTATTGAGTTCTAGAAGTAGAACTAAATGCTGAGAGTCTGTTACTGAGTTCTAGAAGTAGAACTAAATGCTGAGAGTCTGTTATTGAGTTCTAGAAGTAGAACTAAACGCTGAGAGTCTGTTACTGAGTTCTAGAAGTAGAACTAAACGCTGAGAGTCTGTTATTGAGTTCTAGAAGTAGAACTAACTCGCGGCAGCAGTTGGCTGTACTCTTCCTCTGCCACATTATGTTGTGTGAATCTTTGCAGTTATACTAACACGTCGGTTTCTCTGGCGCTCTCCTGGCACACATGAGCACCTAATTAATTATTGGAAAGAGGATTTATGATCACCTGGGTGAGGATGTGATGCTTTATATACACAGAAGAGCTGCTCAGACAACACTGTAGAGCATCTATATCTGCTGAGAATCAAAGCCAGAGCTCTGAACCCGCTGCAGAAACACTAAACCCAAACACCACTAATGACTGTTTGATTATGAGGCTTTAAAGCGGCTCTAAACTACTATTATTTGGATATAAATGAAGCTAACTTTATCCTCCTGTAAGCTGCTGAATTAAACCTCTGTGTTTATGTGGAGGAGCTGCTGTTTGTTTTACACTGAAGGAACCATGAGAGGCTCATTTACCAGAACAGAGCAGACAGAAGAGTTCACTTAGAGCGAGAGGATGTGGACAAAAAAATCTGATTTTCTGTTGGTTTCTCTCACATTTTTACTCAATGTGGGTTAATTTGTCACTGGAATATTAAATCCTCTGATAATGCCATCAATTATATGATAACGTTTGATATTTAAATATTTGAATAGTTTAATTTAATAATTCTGAATAATATTATTATTTAAAATATATTAACATATATTGTATTATATCATATATAATAAATAATAACTAATATTACATATTTATTTTGTATCATCTGTATAATTATATTAAAATATAATGCCATAAGTTATATAGTAATGTATTATATAGCCCTATATTATTTTAATTATATATAGTTTTTTTTTTTTTTTTTAAAGACAGCATTCCTTTACAACCCGTCGGTTCAGAACAGCCGCCAAATGATGCATATTTATTGATTTTACAGAGAAATAAACCATGAACAGCCACAGTATCGGGGCTACTTGAAGTTAAACTATAAACACCTTAAATCCAGCCTCCTTCCAGTCCTTCTGCAGGAGGCTGTAGATGATGTGTGGACTGAGTGGGAAAGAGTGATTAAAGGTGACGGGGTGGAGGTGTTAGCTGCAGACAGGACTGACAGTCTGCAGATGGAGGCTGGAATCACAAACCTCATTTTCCTTTCTCACACCTGTAAAAACAGCCCATTTGCTTTGTGTCTTTTTATTCGTTTTCCGTCTTCTTCTTAGCAGAAACCAGGAGAGTCAGATCATCTTAGTCCAGGTTCCTCATTCAGTCCAGTCTGATCTCCAAAGGTCCAGTCCAGCAGGAAATGCGTGTCTTTCCTTTTAAATGCTAACGAGCTGTTTGCAATTACAGCTAGATGGTTTTCTAAGTTCACTGAGGGTTTAGAGGCAGATTATTAGAGTCACAGTCACGGCTGCATGATGTAAAACGCATCACTTCCTGCTGGAATATCGTCACGGATTTAAACCTCAGCATGCTGACAGTCACAGAGAGATTTACCTAACAGGCTTACTCATTGTTTGTGTTCATTAGGAAGGGCAGAGTGGAACCTCCATTCATCTGCATGTTAAAGTCCTGCAGTTTAACAGGAAGTTTTTTTCTTCAGGTTTTTATCTGTGAACTTTTTGTGGGATGCATTCTACTCAGAACATCTGGGAACATATTCATATGAATACATAACCCTCTGAAACAGTGTCTGGGTGTTTTTTCTTGTTCTGCCACTTTGGGCTGATTTTTCTCCTGCAGCTCGATGGAAAGAGCCCAGACATGAGTCCAAACAGAGTGAACGTTTGCATTTAAACTTCAGTATTTAGTCTCTCTGCTCATCGCCTTAGCTCCTAAAACCTCACATCAGTGGATCAAACTTAATTATTTACGAGGTTTATTTCCATTTTTGACTCTGCGCCTTTAATGTGCACATTTCTGACGGCTCTGATTCTCTCTCTTTGCTTCTCTTCTCAAATCACTGCAGCTCAAGCACACCAGCTCACCTAAACTCTGCTCAAAGCGTTAGGGCTCACTGAACATCAGCAGAAGTTTGTGTTTTTAGTTTGAAATGAAGGAAAAGTGAAAATAGAACAGATTCCCTCCTGGTTGTAGCTCAGCTCTGCTGCTGAAAGAGTTCATTCTGCAAATCTAAGTGTTGAAGTTAAGTTTATGTTCTGTGTATGAAATGTTTCCAGTTTTACTCAAAATGTAGATTAGATCCTTCCTCTTCTTCTCCTCCTTTTTCTTCTTCTTCCTCTTCTTTTTCTCTTTCTTCTTCTTTTCCCTTTTCTCTGTTTACTTCTTCCTCTTCTCCTTTTCTTTTTCTTCTTCTCCTTCCTCTTCTTCTCCTTCTTCTTCTTCTCCTCCTTTTCTTCTTCTTCCTCTTCTTTTTCTCTTTCTTCTTCTTTTCCCTTTTCTCTGTTTACTTCTTCCTCTTCTCCTTTTCTTTTTCTTCTTCTCCTTCCTCTTCTACTCCTACTCCCTTTTCTTCTTGTTCCTCTTCTTCTCCTCTTTCTTCTTCTTCTCCCTTTTCTTCTTCTTCTGCTTCTCCTCCCCCTTTCTTGTTGTCTTTCTTTCCCTTCTCTTTCTTCCTCTTCTTTCTCTTCTTCCTTTCTATCTTTCCATCCCATCTCCACATCTCCCAGACCAGTCTCTCCAGGTTTCTGTCGCCTCCTCCTGACTAAAAATGTTCTGCAGACTCTGTGAATCCTGAAACCTCATCCAGGACATTTTGTTCGTCCTCTGCAGCTCTTTTGGCTTCAGCTCAAGCAGCCAGAATTTTCTTGTCCGGCTCCCAAACTGGAGGATTTTCTGAGCTTACGCTGCTCCTCCTTAAATCAATTAAGCCGCTGGGATTCGCTGCTGATGAGGAGAACCTGAGAGCAAAACGAGATGAAACTTAAAGAAACACAGTAAATCCTTCTGCAGTTGTTACAGTTTGGTGTTTAAATACTGTAGAAGAATACAGATAGAGTGTTTATGTGAGTTAATCTAGTTTCATTTAGATGTAGACGCTGTTTTACTGAAGCCAGGAAAGTCAGATTTGGGCCGTCATGTGGGTGGAGTTCTGGTTAGACAAGCTAAAAAAACTCATCTAAAGTAAACACATTAGAATGAACGAGCTGCTGGTATCCTGCATGTTTTGTAGTAAAGATGCTGTTTCAGTCTTATTGAGAAAAGTCTGTTGTCTTTAATTTATTTTTCACTTTTTATGTCATTTGAGACCAGTTTGAGTCACCGTGATTCAATTTAGACATATTTTGAGTTATCTCTGGACAAATTTCAAGTCATTTTGAGTCATTCTGGATGATTTGTGATGTATTTTGGCCAATTTTTTTTAGATTTTATCCACCTGCAAAGACAGTTAATGCTACAAAAAGTAGGATTTACAAATGCATGGAAAATGTGTTCACCTCATTTTAGACTATTCGTCTGCCAATTAGGAGATATTTATGTCATTTGAGACCAGCTTTGAGTCACTGTGATTCAATTTAGACATATTTTGAGTTATATTTGGTCAAATTTGAAGTCATTTTGGATAATTTGTGATTCATTTTAGACTCATTTTGGGTCATTTCACACCAATCTGAATTCATTTTGGTCAATTTTATGTCATTTGGGTTTATTTGTGATTCATTTATTTCAATTTAGACACTGAGTCATTTCAGACAAATTGCGAGTTATTTTGATAAAATATTATGTCGTTTTGGACAATTCACGATTGATTGTAGACTAACTTTGAGTCATTTTGGACAATTTCATGTCATTTTTATGTCAATTTGTAATTAATTTGTGACTCATTTTGTGTAATTTTGGACATTTTTTGAATTTTATTAACCTGCAAAGACAGTTCTGACTGTAAAATGCTGAAGTCAAACAAAGGTTCTTCTACCTTCGGTGATTGAATCTCTTCCTGCTGCTGCTTTAAACGTGCTGAGCTTTCATTTACCTGTCCTCTGAAAACTGCTGTCTGCTGCTCTTACAGCTTTTTATTTTTGCATGGTTAAATGTTTTGGGGATTTTCTTTTTCGTTTTACTCTCAGCTGATGCAAATCAACTTCAGAGTTTAGGAGAACAGTTGTCGGACTGTTCATGTTTTCGGGTTAAACTGAACTCAGTCTGCAGATTGTCGCACTGGATGGACGACAAACTGCAGAGAATCCGTAGATGGGAGACTGAGACTTCCATGTTTCCTCGTTAAAAGACAAACGGGAAGCAACAGAACCCAGAGTGGTTCATTCAACATTACGCTCCTATGTGTGATCCTCTCATTCTGTCTTCGGGTTTGAATGTGTTTGATTCATAGCTTGTTATTGTAAAGACGCTGCATCAGGTTTAAATGGGTTAAAGCCTTCAGTGGAGCCTCTGGTTGGTCTGAAGCTTCCTGCTGCACCAGAGCTGCTCGTCTTCAGCTTCTCTTCCTCGTCTACTTCGAGTCTCGCTCTCTGCTGCCCACTCATGAAACAAGCCTGGTTTCCACGGCAACGCTATCTCCACTACTCGCACCGAGGGCGTGCTTTACTTCACCGAAGCTTGGACACGGGAAACTAGAACAAGGGGACTCCATCCTTTTTCTGTGTTTTTTTTTTTCCAGAACATGCTCACCTAAAAAGCAAAACTAAAACCAAAGACAGCAGAACATCTCCTGTTTCAGAATAAAACAGCGTCTACAAACGAGGATTAAGAATAAAACAGCGCCTATAAACGAGGGTGTTTGGGTTCCTCTGGTCAGTTTAATCCTCTGCTTCAGGCCGGCAGCTCGTGTTCCTCTCACACTCCTCCTTCTGTCCAGGAAACCTCGGGGATGTGAGGAATAACGGGTTTAATGTTTCTTACGTAACCTCATGCCGTGTGTATTCTGGCTATCATGAGGTGTGTTAAGGTGTTAAGTCCTGCAGGGAGGAGGACGTTACACCAACACATGGCTCCTGGTTTTATTGTTTAGACTCCTGATCTATGGGATTAAATGCAAAGCGCCGTCCTCAGATGTGTTTGCGTTACTGATCTGGACAAATAGCAGGATTTCAGCTGTCTGGGGAATGAAGCAGGATTTTAAATGTTGGACTATTTGTCGGTCATTTTTGAGATGTTTGTGTCATTTGAGACGAGTTGTGATTCAATTTAGATAAATTCCAAGTCGATCTGGACAATTTTTATGTAATTTTGGATGATTTGTGATCTATTTTAGACTCATTTTGAATAATTTTGGACAATTTATGATTCATTTTAGACGTATTTTGGGTCACGTCAGATCAATAGGAAGTCATTTTGGGCAATTTTATATAATTTGGGTTCATTTGTGATTAATTTATTTCTTTTTAAACATATTTTGAGTCATTTACATAAAATTTTGTTGCTTTGGTTAATTCACGATTCATTTCAGCCTAACTTTGAGTCATTTTGGACAATTTTATGTCATTTTTATGTCAATTTGTAATTAATTTGTGACTCATTTGGAATAATTTGGACAAGTTTTGAATTTTATTTACCTGCAAAGACAGTTAATGTGACAAAAAGTAGGATTTAAAGTGCATGGAAAATATATTCACCTGATTTAGGAGATATTTATGTCATTTAAGACCAGTTTTGAGTCACCGTGATTCAATTTATACATGTTTTGAGTTAAGTTTGGATAAATTTCAAGTCATTTTGAGCCATTTCTGACAATTTGTGGTTTATTTTAGACTCATTTTGAGTCATTTCAGACAAATGTTAAGTAATTTTAGACAATTTTATGTCATATGGGTTAATTTGTGATTGATTTATTTCATTTTAGACTTGTTTTAAGTCATTTTGATGAAAATTCTATATCATTTTGGACAATTCATGATTGATTGTAGACTAACTTTGAGTCATTTTGGACATTTTCATGTCATTTTTGTGTCAATTTGTAATTAATTTGTGGCTCATTTTGAGTAATTTTGGACATTTTTTTGAATTTTATTAACCTGCAAAGACAGTTCTGACTGTAAAATGCTGAAGTCAAACAAAGGTTCTTCTACCTTCTGTGACTGAATCTCTTTCTGCTGCTGCTTTAAACATGCTGAGCTTTCATTTACCTGTCCTCTGAAAACTGCTGTCTGCTGCTCTTGCAGTTTTTTATTTTTTGTTGCGTGATTAAATGTTTTGGGGATTTTATTTTACGTTTTACTCTCAGCTGATGCAAATCCCTGCATGCAGTCGACTTCAGCGTTTAGGAAAATGGGACTGTTTATGTGTTCGGGTTAAACTGAACTCAGTCTGCAGATTTTTGAATGACTTTAATGCTTCTTTAAAGACCAGAATATGCTTTATGTAAATGTGCTTCAGGTGAAGTCCAAACCGAATCCCTCTGTGTGTTTTTACTACGAGTCTCCAGATGATGAAGGGAATATGTTGAAAAACTAAACTGAAAATTAACAGAATACTTGGCATCTAAAACTATTTTTGCTTTGATGTGATTTTTGAATGTGACAGATTTGCTAAGTGCTTATTTCATTTCCTCCAAATGCATTTTTTCTCCTGTGTGTGTGCTTCTGTGTGTGTGTGGGCGTTCATACGTGTTCTTGTGTGTTAACTTTGCACATGAGATCACGTAACCGCTTCATCTGTTGCCTCTATTGTCTTGTAGTGCTCTCTTGTCTGCACACTACTCCTCTTAATTACCTCTCTTAACCGAGTCTTTTTTACTGAAACGGAATAATTGCCGCTGTGGCTTTACCTTCAGGTGTTCCCACACAGTGTGACGATGCAAGCAGCTTCATGAAACACACACTTTGTCAGCTGTTCAGTGAGCAGAAGAGCGGACATTTCAAACCGTGTAAACATGTGGAGGATGGAGGAAGAATGTGGGGTTGGAAGGAGGCAGGTGTGTGTTCATGTCTCATCAGCGGGAAGCAGCTCTGATGGAGGCTCTTGTTGACCTTAACAGGCCATCATGTAGAAGCTCCACTCAGGTTACAGCAGTTAAGAGCTGCACAAAGACGCAGCCTTTGTGAGGAAACGAGGATTTATACGGAGCCGCTCACCAAAAGCATCTGGACTACTGTGCAATAAAAAACCACCAGAGCTGAGAGTCTGCAGGTTTTAACCAGGAGAGTCAAACTCATCTGAGTCCAGGTTCCTCATTAAACCACTCTGATCTCCAGTAAAACCACAGCAGAATAACCTCTAAACAACCACAACGGTTCCTTTGTTTTAGTGCAAAATGGCACGTTTTGAAACATTCACATTATAGGTTTTATCTTTTTGCTAAACATCATGAACAACCTGACATTTATGAAGAAAAATAGATTCAGTTTCAGCAACATTCATCCTCAGTTTATCATTTCCACATTACAACTTCCAGATCAGAGAGTGTCTACAAAGGAACACAACATTTAGTCACCTGGAGCTGAACCACAGAGGATTTACTTTATGATCAAAATGACATAAGTCAGACAAAAAAAAGACAAAATACAACAAAATATGACAAAAATGAGACACAAAATGACAAAAACATGACGATAAACAACAAAAAAATGAGACAATGACATGAAACGAAACAAAAACGAGACAAAAAATGACAAAAGCGAGAAACAAAATGACAAAAAAATAGACAACACAAGTGAGACAAAAAGGAAAAACAAAACGACAAAAACATGACAAAATATTACAAAAATGAGACACAAAGCGACAAAAAATGAACAAACGACAAAAACAAGACTAAGTTACACAAATGGCACAAGGCAGAAAAATGATCCAGTGGGAACAAAGGATTTTCTTTATAGATTTTTACATTTTATAGACTTTATAACGTGTGCCTGATGGAAGAACTGGAGACATGAAGTAGGTTGGAGCTACTGGAGTACAATGCCTTCTGTTCACATTCACTTCCTGACTGTGTCTTTCTCTGAATCTCCACTTCCAGGAGCTCTGTAATCCCTCTGTGAAGCCGTTGTTGTCTGCTTGGCTTGCTGCCGTTCGGTTTGTGTATCACAGCTCGGCTCTGTGTGGGTGTCCAGTCTGAGTGTCGTCCACGTCGTCAGCCTCCCGGCCGTCCCAGCGAGCTTTTGTTCGTCCTTTAGATCAACGGCAGGGAAGCGCTCAGCCTAATGGGCCTTAAAACCTGCCGACTCACTAACCTCTGGGTGAGTCGGGGGGAGGAGAGGGAGTCGGTGTGTGGGAGAGGAAGCTCTGAGAGAGGGAGAGGGAAAGAAGGTGGAGGTGAAGTAACATGTGAGCACAATTAAAGAGATATGTGCGGAAATATCAAAATCCAGGCGCTGGTTTCCATCACCAGACTCACAGTTACCATGGAAACCTGCTGATGATGCAGCAGGACATACAGTAGCTCCAGACTATATATATGTACCGGCCTTGGAATACATGTTTTGGTTTGTTTCATGCTTTGGTGTTTCATCCATCAGTCAGGATGCACCATTTATTTTAGATTTTAGGTTGTTTTTTCCGTTCCATTTCTTTGTCTTCAGCTCCACAGCTTCCTGTTTCATTCCTGCGCTGCGTTTCCGAGGGTCACCTGAACGCCTCATTGTGTGTTTCAAGGTGTCAGACTTTTCCACCCACAGTCGCATCTCTCCATAAAAGCGTCAGTATTATTTTCTTTAACGCTGCTGCTGCTGCTGGGTGGAAACCTTGAGCTCTCAAAAGGCATCTTTTTGGTTTTAGCTTCAGTGACTGTTTGCAGCTCTGAATGTGTTTTATTGTGAAGAAAAACGTCAGTAGACAAAAAGTCTTTTACGTAATTTTTTTTCCAGATTCAGTGAAGGAAAAGTGATGATAAGACGTACAGATTACAAGGTCTAACTGAAGCTATGCATGGACTTCATAATGGAACACATTCAACTGCATGTGTGTGTTTGGATTTTTTTCAGGTCTGAACCCGAAAACTCACTTCTTCTGATAACGTCACATCCTTAAAGCCAGATTTGAGTTATCTTGAGTTAATCCCTATGAGGAAACAACCCTTGAAAATGAGAAAGATAACAGAAAAATTCACAGTTATCACAAAATGATGGACCTTCTGTTTGGTTTAGGATATGGCTGTAACTGAATTTTTGCTCAAATGATTCAAAATGACATGAAATTTGTTCAGTCACTCAAAAAATTCACAAGTTCTAGAGTAGACCTACCGACAACTGTAGAAAGTTCTCGAGTAGACCTACCGACAACTGTAGAAAGTTCTCGAGTAGACCTACCGACAACTGTAGAAAGTTCTAGAGTAGACCTACTGACATCTGCTGAAAGTTCTAGAGTAGACCTACCGACAACTGTAGAAAGTTCTCGAGTAGACCTACCGACAACTGTAGAAAGTTCTCGAGTAGACCTACCGACAACTGTAGAAAGTTCTAGAGTAGACCTACTGACATCTGCTGAAAGTTCTAGAGCAGACCTACCGACAACTGTAGAAAATTCTAGAGTAGACCTACTGACATCTGCTGAAAGTTCTAGAGTAGACCTACCGACAACTGTAGAAAATTCTAGAGTAGACCTACCGACAACTGTAGAAAGTTCTAGAGTAGACCTACCGACAACTGTAGAAAATTCTAGAGTAGACCTACTGACAACTGTAGAAAGTTCTAGAGTAGACCTACCGACAACTGTAGAAAATTCTAGAGTAGACCTACTGACAACTGGAGAAAGTTCTAGAGTAGACCTACCGACAACTGTAGAAAGTTCTAGAGCAGACCTACCGACAACTGTAGAAAGTTCTAGAGTAGACCTACCGACAACTGTAGAAAGTTCTAGAGCAGACCTACTGACAACTGCAGAAAATTCTAGAGTAGACCTACCGACAACTGTAGAAAGTTCTAGAGTAGACCTACCAACAACTGGAGAAAGTTCTAGAGCAGAACTACCGACAACTGCAGAAAATTCTAGAGTAGACCTACTGATAACTGGAGAAAGTTCTAGAGTAGACCTACCGACAACTGTAGAAAGTTCTAGAGTAGACCTACCAACAACTGGAGAAAGTTCTAGAATAGACTTGCCGACAACTGTAGAATGTTCTTGAGTAGACCTACCGACAACAACTCCTGGAGACGTTCTCCACTATGGACTTGGAGGACCTGGAACTTTGGAAATATTCCCAATCTGAAGGTAGAACTCTGATAAAGTTACTGGAGATGAAGAACCAGATGTTCTGAGGAGGTTTGAGGGGAACTTTGTTCAGATTTGGTTGTTTTTGTTTTTTTTTTTTTGGTGGTGATTTTCCGTCTTTTTGTGCTTGTTTAATAATTTTGCTTCTTTTAGTGGAGATTTTGTGTCTTCTGTGGTATTCATCCATTTTCGTGGTGATTTCACACCTATTTGTGCTGATTTTGTGGGTTTTTGTGGTAGTTCGAAATTTTTTTTGAAGTAATTTGTATCTTTTTGAGAGGATTTTGCATGTTTCAGTGGAAATTTTCTGTCTCCTCTTGGCATATTTACCTCTTTGTGGGGATTTTGTTTCTTTGTGTGCGAGCAATCTTCTCTCTGATTTTCACTTTTTCAAGCAACAGTGTAGATCACAGATTGCAGCTTATTAATCACATTTTTTCTTCTTGTAATGAATAAAAAGGCTGCGTTTAATCTTGTTTTACCTCAGGTGTCACAAATCTGGACTAAATCAGCGCTATATTTCTATTCCTACTCAGGAAACGGACACACATGACACGCACAAACACACACACACATTCCTCCACCCACTCATCACATTCATTTCCGTTCTTGTGGGCAGATTTCTGATAAATTCAACATTTATCTTCACTCATTATTCTGGATTAGACCGATCCCTGCATCACTCAGCTTTATGGCGACCATAATGCACAGATATACATGCAGACTCACTTTATCAGGAGGCCTTGGACTCACAAACACAAATATGCACCGCAAACTGTCAAAATATATGAGTGTGTGTTTACAGTAAATACGCCAACATTATTCATTATTATAGACACTGAAATTATAATTTTGTCAACCGGTTGATGCAGACACTTCTCTCTGAATATGTGAGTTTTTTGTATTTTTTGTCAGCTGGATGATATTTTGCTCATTTTTCTCTGCATTATAAAATCCTGCACCTCCGTGGAAACAGAACAACTGTGGCTAGCAGTAGAGAGAACCTTTTTTGTGCTTGCACCTTATTAAAGCCACAATGTTGAAGATTTGAAGTTCACTCTTCTTTGTTCTCTTTTGCTTCCTCCCTTCTGTTTTCTTTGCTTCCTTTCTTTCTGTACAGGAAACAGTAGAATATGCCTTCCTGATCATTTTCACTATAGAGACATTTCTGAAGATTATTGCCTACGGCCTGGTCATGCACCAGAACTCCTACGTCAGGAACGGCTGGAACATGCTGGACTTTGTCATCGTCATAGTGGGGTGAGTTCAGCAGGTTTCGCATAACGTGGACCTGCAAACGCACACACACAGTTTCCTCCCATACAGCTGAGCTGAAACCACACACACCATCCTCCATTCACTCCCTGTACAAGCGTCTTAACTCGGCGTTCGGATGTCCATCATTTGCATCGGTCTCTGATCAAACATGGATCATCCGCTTATAAATTCTCATCATGTCCAGACGCCAGCGATGTTTGGGTACATGCACAATTGAATACACAAACGTGCACACTCACTCAGCATCTTTGTGTAGGGTGTTGGGTTTATCAGGAGACCACCTGGCCTCCTCAATGTAAACTGTGCTGAGGTGTAAAAACACTAGAGGTAAATGTACACAGACATAAAGCATGTCCAGACAAAGTGCTGCTGTGTTGACGGACACGGATAAGAAGAGGACGCTCCACTTTGTTCTCTGCTTTCTGACTCTTTTGCTTTCATCTTTTTCTGCTCTGCTTTCATGGCGTTTCTGCCTCTGATCGGCCATGCTTTCCCTTCTCCCTCCTCTGCAGGTTGTTCAGTGTGGTTCTGGAGATGATAACCAAAGACGCTGACTCTGGCGGCCAGTCTGGAGGCAAACCTGGGGGCTTTGACGTCAAGGCCCTCCGAGCCTTTCGCGTCCTACGACCCCTTCGCCTTGTCTCTGGAGTTCCCAGTGAGTCACAACAGAAATGCTTTTAGTCCAAGTTATGTCATATTTCCTGATTTTCAAATACAAAAGCCCTGCACACCGACATAGAGAGGTTTCATTTACCCTCCATGGTTAATCAGGTGAAACATGGGGGTTCTGAAGGCTGGGAGTTATGTGTCTCTAAGTAAGATAACATACAACAAGATACAATAACATCAGATAAGCTAAGATACAATATGCTAAGCTAATCTACGATAAGATATGATAAGCTAAACTGTACGATACAATAATATATGATAGGTTAAGATATGCTAAGATATGATACAAGATAATGTGATATCATATGCTAAGCTACGCTACAATAGGATAAGGTACATGAAGGTACATGAAGCTAAGCTATGATACGATGTGATGAGATGAGAAACAGCACGACACGACAAGACAAGATATGCTACACTACGCTAAGATACGATGAGCTAAAATGCGATACGATGCAATAAGATATGCTAATATACAGTACACTAAGCTAAACTACGACATGATAACATATGATAAGTTATGTTAAGCTAAGTTATAAAACAATACAATTCAATAAAATGCAATAAGATATGCTAATCTAAGGTAGGCTGTGATAAAATAAGATAAAACACGCTATGATAAGATACAATACGATAAGCTAAGTGAAGCTAAGACACAATACGTTACAATAAAACATAAGATATGCTACACTACACTAAGATACAATAAGCTAAAATGCGATACGATGCAATAAGATATGCTAATATACAGTACACTAAGCTAAACTACGACATGATAACATATGATAAGTTATGTTAAGCTAAGTTAAAACACAATACAATTCAATAAAATGCAATAAGATATGCTAATCTAAGGTAGGCTTGATAATGTTCTGTTATCGCAGCCAACAACATTACTGGAGGACAGACTAGTGTTAAAAAACCATCTTATTACATCATGCATATTTGCTTATATGCAAACAATAATAAGTTGTCAGTGCAACAAACTGTGTCCACATCAGTACGGTCTTATATAACTAAAAACACATGCAGAAGTCAACAGTTTTCAGTTTACGCCGTCATTAATTCTGACTTGTGCTATTTTTTTTGGTGAGATTTACCATAATTACACTTCCCATCAGGTTAAAGCGTACATGACGGGACTTTTCATATTATTTGCTCCAAACTCCAGGTAGACCCAGTGTTTCATGAGTAATTTCTACATTGGATACCCGTGACGTGGCGCTGCATAGTCACCAGTTATGATTCAGCCCAGTGTTTGTGGAAAACACTTCTTTGTTTTCCTTGTTTTAACTTTCAGTCATTTATTCCAACTCATTTGAGGTATCTAGTGCAAAAAAAAAAAAACAGTCGCCATGGCAACCTGAAACATCCAAACAAAGGTATTTTAAGCACTTGATGAGCAGCTGGAGCGAATTCTGGCAGTTTGTCCTTGACAACAAACATTTGCTCTGATTTGAATGAATCTCTGGAGCACTTCAGCGTGTTTAGCTGTTTCTCTGACATTTCATTGGTTGGGTAATTACAGCGACTGGATCAGATTGTGCTCCCCTCAGCTAATTAGGGTGAGAGTTATACATGGCAGGGGGGCGGCGGGTAGAGAGGAACCCTGAATGAGTCACTGTGTGATTACATGAGTGTATTCGATGCAGTCAGACACAGAAACTGTTGACAGTTTAATCTCACTGTGTTCTGATCAGTAGCATAAGATCATCAGTGGCTGTGATTCTTCTTCCTGTTTCACTCGTCACACCACAGGATGGATTCTGAAGACTTGGTTATGATAAAGAAAACACTGGGACGATTTACAGAAAGAAATACGTTTGTAGAAGGTTTAGTGATTTAGAGCTGCAGTGGTTTAGTAGTAGAGGATTAAAAACAGCTGAGAATGAATAATAAGTGTGTGCAGGATGGATTCTGTTCATGAGACAGTTTGAAAATGGTTAAATGCTGCCTTCTACAGGCAACATTAGCTACTGGCTTGCTCCTCTGATTGGCCTTAATTGGGAGTTGTTGGTACTGGCTGAAGGATTGCAGGAAGGAGATCAGACCACTGAGAAAAACCATTTTATTTGACCACAAGCAAACGCCTCAAGATAAGACAAAAGATTCTAACATCTGCAGGACTCTTGCAGCATCTACATCTGTATTTACATGACTGGTCAACAGTCTGGGGTCATCCATGCAATTCCATGTTTTTCATAAAGCTCCCTCTTTTATCCATGTGCTAACATAACTGCACAAGGGTTTTCTAATCATCAATGAGCCTTTCAGCACCATTAGCTAACACAATGTAGCATTAGAACACAGGAGTGATGGTTACTGGAAATGTTCCTCTTACTCTGTTACAACTCGGCTCTGAAGCTGCAACAAAAGCAGGGAGACAACAGCAGGGTGGTGACGATAAAAGGGTTTATTGTAATGCAGCCAAGCCAACAAGGTGCACTAAAAACCAGCAACCAAACCAAAACCAGGCTGCTGGAGCTCCAGAAGGAAGCAGCTCCTATCAGAGAGAGCCCCATGCTACAAATGAGGGAGGCTTTATGTAGTTTGAGCCGCTTGATCCCAGGTGTGGCTCAATCAGCTGAAGACCCTCAGCTCCTGAACAAACACACCTGGTGTCCAGGTGGAGGGTCGTCACAGCCCCTGTGGAGATATTCCATTAAAAATCAGCCGTTTTCCAGCTAGAATAGTCATTTACCACATTAACTATGTCTACACTGGATTTATCATTCATTTAATGCTAACTTCATTGACAAAAAAATGCTTTTCTTTCAAAAATAAGGACATTTTTAAGTGACAGCAGACTTTTGAACAGTAGAGTAATAAAATACAGTAAAATACAGTAAAAATATGGAAAAAATATTGTGTAAATGTAGTAAAAATACAGTAGAAATATAGTAAAAATACAGCTAAAAATATAGTAAAAATACAGTAAACAATTTGAAACAATATAGTAAAAATCTAGAAAAAATATAGTACAAATATAGAAAAAATAGTAAAAATACAGAAAAATATAGTAAAGACATAGAAAACATATAGTAAAAATATAGTACATAATAGGACTGGATTTATCATTCATTTAATGTTATATTCATTGGGAAGACTGCTTCTCTTTCTAAAATAAGGACATTTCTAAGTGACCCCAGACTCTTGACCTAGACTCTTTATTAATTCCATCAAACATCTGAATAGAAATCTCCTCCCTGTCAATAACACATGTGTCTGCTCCTTAATAATCCCGTTATCATCCAGGAGATGCTGCTTCCTTCACTGTTTCTGTTTTCGGCACACATTTGACCTCACATCAACACATGCCCTAATGTGTCTGCATCCTTTGGGTTGCCATAGCAACGCAGAGAAGGCCCTCTGGGAAAGACGAAGTTCTGCGGAGCTGCAACGACATTTTCAGCTCCGCTCTGCTTCAACATTTGTCTCTGTCGGGTGGAATGAGGCGTTTAGTGAAGCGGTCGGGCGGTTTGTTGGCTTCAAGTATACACAGGATAGAGTTATGACGATTGATTGTTTGCACAAAAATAGTTTTTCTGTGAGCGCACGTTTGCTTTTTCTGTTGATGCAGCTGTTAGTGAGAGGGTTTCCCCCAAACATCGACTTAAATAAACTGAAATAATGATTCACCGCCGGGTTGCCTGATAATTATCATAGAGCTGAAGTGACTTTATTCCATCAGTTGATCCTCCAAGTGAAGATTTTTATTTTAATAACTCACTAAAGTAAATGTCCAAAATAAAAATCTTTTAGAAAAGGATAATTTCAGCTTCTCAGTTGTAGGAATTTTCTGTTTTTGTTGTGGTATGGCCATGTCTTTGGATTTTTAGTGACATCTCCCTAAAGTTACATCATGTTTTCTATTTTCTTTCTACAATCTTTTAAAGTAATGCATTTAACCATCGCTGTTCTTAAAAATGTGTCCAAATTTCTGGAGTTACAGGCGATACATTATTGAGAGAAAGTTAGTTTTAATTAAAGCAAAAAATGCATTCTTTCTTTAATTTGAAATACTTGTATTTTTCCCAATAATATAATATAATATAGTATAGTATAATGGAACATAATATGTAATGTAAGATAAGCTTTATTGATGTTTCACTGTAAAACCTTCCATTTGGGAGCATTTCCTTGCTCTGACGTACGTCATGTACGGTATGTCGTCAGTAGGAAAACGTTTCATCGTACTCTTGTATCATTTTGTTTAAAAAATGTTAGAAAATAGTAAAAGATGCTCATTTTCATCTTCCACAGCCCATAAATTTATGTGTTTGAGTGACTTTTTGGCCGTTATTCTTCACTGTCATTTGCAGAAAATGCTATTTATTTTTTCACGAGTAAACTTGGCAAATATTTGACACCTTTTCTGCTAAAATCCATGATCGATTATGAAAAACAGGCTATTTTTCTGTAGATTAATTCCAGTTTGACCTTTAATTAAGATCCTGTTGCTGCTTTTTCCTCCAGGGTTTCCGTTTGTTCCGTCTCTGACTCTCCTCTCTGTGTTTATTTGCAGGTTTACAGGTGGTTTTAAACTCCATCATTAAAGCCATGGTCCCTCTGCTGCACATCGCCCTGCTGGTCCTCTTCGTCATCATCATCTACGCCATCATCGGTCTGGAGCTCTTCATCGGCAAAATGCACGCCACGTGTTATTTAATACAGACAGGTACATTTCTGTTAATGTTTCATGTCTGGTGAACTGAGAGCACATAAAATCCATGCAGATGTGTTTTTTTATTACCCTTTAAACCCCGGAGTCTTACATCCAGCCTCCGATGTAAACAGGCTTAAGGGGAGCTGCAGGGTTTAATCCCTGGGAGTGAATGGACACATGCAGCTCGTATGGGAACGGTAACGAGCTGCTGAACAACAGATGGAGGATTAAATCTGCTGATTAAATGACTAATTTCTGACTATTATGTAAACGCTGTTTGACCTTTACTCTGGCGTCGCTTCCAACTTAGAGGAATTATTCAAAAAGTGAGGATGACGAGTCGATGGAACGTCATAAAATACGAGTAAAATGTCTGACTGTCAGGATGGAAGGCTTCACTCTCTGACAAACCTTTTCTCATCTCTTCCTCTTTCTGGCTTTGATCTGTTTGCTTCCTGATGTCAGGAGGAGCATCATAGACTCACAACAGAGACATGGAAGCTGATTGTAATCCCAGAGGAAGGCCTCACCTTTTCCTTTTGTAGTAGGAGGAGCTTCCAAGGATGCTTGTGTGTGTGTGTGTGTGTGTGTGTGTGTGTGTGTGTGTGTGTGTGTGTGTGTGTGTGTGTGTGTGTGTGTGTGTGTGTGTGTGTGTGTGTGTGTGTGTGTGTGTGTGTGTGTGTGTGTGTGTGTGTGTGTGTGTGTGTGTGTGTGTGTTCTTGTACTTGCTACATGGTGAGAACCATTTTCTGCATTTAACTATCAAAGTGAGGACATTTTTACAAAGTGAGGACATTTTGGCCGGTCCTCACTTTGAAACAGCCATGTTTGAGGGTGAAGACTTGTTTTTAGAGAACAGGTATGAATTGAGGTTTGGTTCGGGTTAGGGTAAGGATTAAGTTTAGGCAATCAGTTGTGATGGTTAAGGTTAGGGTAAGGCTATAGGAAATGCATTACGCCTATGGATGTCCTCACTAAGATAGAAGTACAAACATGTGTGTGTGTGTGTGTGTGTGTGTGTGTGTGTGTGTGTGTGTGTGTGTGTGTGTGTGTGTGTGTGTGTGTGTGTGTGCACGACATATTCTGTGAATTAAAAATTTATAAATGAATAGAATTTTAAAAGGGGACATATAGAAAAAAGTTTGTATGTATACATACATACATACATATATAAATAAGGACAATAAGTCACAATAAAAGGACATTTTCACAATAAAAGCACATGACAAAGAATAAATAAAGAAGTTAAAGGTCAGTGGTCACCAGACTGGTTGATTAGCTGTTTAAGTTGAGCTTTGAAGGTTTCTATATGGTTTAATAATGACTAGAAATAAACAGTGTTTACTGGGAGTTTTTGGATCACTAAACGTGTCCAGGAACTTCATTACCGTTCCTGAGAAATGAACCTAACAGGAGGTTAAAGGGGGAAACGTCAGCATGTTGTGGGCAATCTGCCGTTCACGTACTGGCTTTATTAAATGTGTGCTATAATTTCCTGCAACGCTTATATTGTGACCTCCATGTGCTCGGCGATGCAGATTAACCCTTTACGCTTCAGTGCGTCGTAGGTGTACCGCCGGCAGTACACCTACTAATTTGCATAGGAATTTCAAGAATGTCCGACGGCTGCAAACGCGATTATACAAACACTATACGCCGATGGAAAGCTTAGATTCTCATGAATCCGCCGGTATAAACCACTTTCAGATGTGATTACCACAGCGGGTGAGAAAAACACATTTGTCAGACAAAAACGAATATTCATCCATCCGTTCTCTATACACGGCTTCAACGCACACAGCGCGACTCACATTTCCGGGTTCATTATTACACACAGAAAAAAAGATTCCACAAAAAACGGCCATAATCCAACCTTTTACATCCAGATGACACGAGCCAGTAAACTATTTTATCCAAAACATGTCCTGAAGTCGTATAAAATCCCTGAATCGGTCATTTTCAAGGAAATGCACCTCGCGATGCCCGTCCAATATTCCCTGTATTTTTCGTCATTTTTTTAAATTTAAAAATAGAATATTAGCGATTTTTTTGTACTGAAAACGGCTGGAATTGACTGAAGCTTAAAGGGTTAACAACCATAATCTGTATACGGAAACACGGATTATCTCAGAATCAAAGTAAAATGCTGTGACAGGATTAAAAAAAAAGGCAAAAGAGAAGCAAAATGTCAACAAGAAATTGAATTATTATGAACTAAGATGGATTTTTGGGGTTTTGATGTGATATTTAACCCTTAATTTGAATTTTTCTCTCATTTTTTAACTGGAAAGTGGAAGCAGCCCACCCATGACTAGATGCAGAGAGGTGGTGACTCCTCATGCTGTAGATATTATTACTACATTTCCATATTTTCCTCCATCTGCTTTGTGTAAACACTGCCTGCAGTTCAGCCCGGTTCAGCTGAGAAGTCACATGACTGTTAGTCACAGCTGAGTCACTGAAGCAGCGAGGAGGAGAGTTTTCTGCTTCTTTTCTACAAAATCTAATTAGTTACAATGGTCATTTGTGGCAAAATAAATCTACTGAGATTCCTTTGATGATTCTAAGATTAGATTTGGTTCCAAAAGAACATCGAAGTTGTAAATTCTTTTTTTTTAAATACACCTCTAACCAAGTTTTGGGGTTAATATTTTAGTATTTTATCTTTTATTACTCTTGTACAGTGATTAGTTTTGGACTTTTTTCCACTCACTACTTTGATTTTTTTTTCACTTTTTTTTTTTTTTTTACCCAGCTCTAGGAGGAGAATTCCATTAGGAATTCTTTTAACCCTCTTGGGTCAAACTGACACGTTTTAAAGTTTGAAAATGTGGTGAAAAAAATTTCACAGTGAATCTTCTTATGTCCACATTTTCAACTTTTTTGGGAAATCTTTGAACATTTTTTTTATGTGAATGTTCTTAAAGAAACAAAATTTTGGATTCCAGCCACATACTGATAGGGGGTGCTTTTAATTGCTACCTGCAAATATTTGTGTTTTACTTAAAGGACAAGGATGAAACACACCCGGGTAGCTACTGACCTATTGCCCTCCTAAGTTATGATCTGAAAATAATTACAAAAGCTCTAGCAAAACGGCTTGGTGAAAATGTACCGTTGTTCATCCTGACCAAACAGGATTTATTCCTGGCAGGTACTCCTTCTGCAATGACCCAAAAATCCTTAATATGATGTACACACGTGGACAAAATTGTTGGTACCCCTCAGTTAAAGAAGGAAAAACCCACAATTCTCACTGAAGTCACTTGAAACTCACAAAAGTAACAATAAATAAAAATTTATTGAAAATTAAGTAATCAAAAACAGCCATTACTTTTGAATTGTTGATTAACATAACTATTTAAAAAAACAAACTAATGAAACAGGCCTGGACAAAAATGATGGTACCTCTATAAAAGATTGAAAACTATTTGACCAGAGTGACATGATTAACTCAGGTGTGTCATTTAATTGACTTCACAGGTGTTTCCAAACTCATAATCAGTCAGTCTGCCTATTTAAAGGGAGACAAGTAGTCACCCTGCTGTTTGGTGAAAAGGTGTGTACCACACTGAACATGGACAACAGAAAGCGAAGGAGAGAATTGTCCCAGGACATCCGAAAAAAATGATAGACAAACATCTTAAAGGTAAAGGCTATAAGACCATCTCTAAACAGCTTGAAGTTCCTGTGACAACAGTGGCTCATATTATTCAGAAGTTCAAGACCCACGGGACAGTAGCCAACCTCCCTGGACGTGGCCGCAAGAGGAAAATTGATGACAAATTGAAGAGACGGATCGTTGGAATTGTATCCAAAGAGCCCAGAGCAACCTCCAAAGAAATTAAAGGTGAACTCCAAGGCCAAGGTACATCAGTGTCAGATCGCACCATTCGTCGTTGTTTGAGCCAAAGTGGACTTCATGGGAGACGACCAAGGAGGACACCACTGCTGAAAAAAACTCATAAAAAAGCCAGACTGGAATTTGCAAAAATGCATGTTGACAAGCCACAAAGCTTCTGGGAGAATGTCCTTTGGACAGATGAGACCAAACTGGAGCTTTTTGGTAAGGCACATCAACTCTATGTTCATAGACTCAAAAACCAAGCATACGAAGAAAAGAACACTGTCCCTACGGTGAAACATGGAGGAGGCTCAGTAATGTTTTGGGGCTGCTTTGCTGCATCTGGCACAGGGTGTCTTGAAAGTGTGCAAGGTACGATGAAATCTGAAGACTATCAAGGCATTCTGGAGAGAAATGTGCTGCCTAGTGTCAGAAAGCTTGGTCTCAGTCGCAGGTCATGGGTCTTCCAACAGGACAACGATCCAAAACACACAGCCAAAAACACCCAAGAATGGCTGAGAGAAGCGTTGGACTATTCTAAAGTGGCCTTCTATGAGCCCAGATCTGAATCCCATTGAACATATGTGGAAGGAGCTGAAACATGCCATTTGGAGAAGACACCCATCAAACCTGAGACAACTGGAGCTGTTTGCTCATGAGGAGTGGGCCAAAATACCTGTTGACAGCTGCAGAACGCTCATTGACAAATACAGAAATCGTTTAATTGCAGTGATTGCCTCAAAAGGTTGTGCAACAAAATATTAAGTTATGGGTACCATCATTTTTGTCCAGCCCTATTTCATTAGTTTGTTTTTTTAAATAATTATGTTAATCAACAATTCAAAAGTGATGGCTGATTTTGATTATTTAATTTTCAATAAATTTTTATTTATTGTTACTTTTGTGAGTTTCAAGTGATTTCAGTGAGAATTGTGGGTTTTTCCTTCTTTAACTGAGGGGTACCAACAATTTTGTCCACGTGTGTATGCAGATTAGGGCAAAAACAACAGAGCGGCTATGTTGTCCTTAGACGCTCACAAGGCGTTTGATTTGATGGAGTGGCCTTTTCTATTTGCGACTCTTAACAAATTTGGATTCGTAAACACTTTCGTAGAGTGGGTCAATATTATACAGCAACCTGAAATCTTCCATTCTATCGAACGGGGACAGATCTGGTCCATTCACTCTGCAACGGGGCGTCCACCAGGGGGACCCACTGTCCCCTCGCGCTGGAGCCCCTGGCTATCGATATTAGAGGACATCCATGCATTGAAGGTATTAGGTCAGTAGGCTTGTCACGATACCAGAAATTTAGTAGTCGATACCAATACCACTTAAATTCTACGATACTCGATATCACTCGATACCACGGTAAAAATAAAAAAATCCCCTGTAGTTCAACACACACTCTCTGCCATTTCTTCTGTGGACTCTGTCCTTTCTGTCCTTCTCTTTTCTCTTCCTTCATGATTTTACAAGCCATGCAGCAGCAGAGGTAGCAGGCGCGTTGTGCCACAGAAATGACCGTCCGTGTCAAACACCGTGAGCTGTATAGTAGTCCAGATATATGTTTTAGATATATTTATATATTAAATGAGGCTTCGAGGCACACAATTTGCCCCGAGGATATTTTGTCATCCAGTCTTTTCAGCCCTAAATGTCACAAAACTATTACGCGGGACAAACAAGGCTGGACACGCTTGTTACTTTGCAGCTCATTTACTATGGGCTGGGCTCATCTAATCATTGTAACGTAATTAGATATGAGCAACAATGAGAACACGTGAATTCAAATGCACTCACCTTGAATTCTGTGTACAAGTCTGGATGCTTGTCTTTTAAATGGTTCGCCAAGTCGGACGTGTTGCTCCCCTTCGCCGTGCTGCGGTGACGGCATTTTTTGCAGACGGGTTTTTCAGGATCAATAACCAATCCGTCCTCGTCAGCCTCGAATCCAAAATACTTCCAGACGCGACTTCTGGCGTTTTTTTTCAACTAATTGAGGGGCAGCTGCTGGTGTCGAGCCAGGTGCGTGTGCCTCTGCCATGCTGCATGTCGTTGATCTGTTTGCAGCGTAGTCAGTCATGAGATCAGCACTGTGTGAGGGTTGCCAGATAATCACTCATTTACAGCCAAAAAAAAAACAACGCTAAAGAAGCGGCCAGATACCTCGGTACCTACGCTACTTTGGGTAGTCTAGAAAAGTCAGTACCGTCACATTTTCTGAATCTTAGTACCGACTTGGTACCGAAGTATCGGTTCTCGTGACAAACCTATAGGTCGGGCAGCACAGAGACCCGTGTGACTCTGTATGTGGACGATCTCCTGGTCTGTTTGGCTGACCTGGTGGTCTCAATTCCTGTGCCACTAGAATAAAGTCCTTCGGGAGCATCTCTGACTCTACCATAAACTGGAGAGAGAGTGAGTTCACGCCCTTAACTAATCAACTCACCGATGACCTCCTGACAAAATTGCCTTTCAAAGTGGTGAAGGAGTGTTTCACCTATTTAGGACTTAAACTAACAAAAACTCAACCTTTGCTTTAATTACTGCCACTTTGTTTTTTCTGTAAGTCTACTTTTGTAAATCTACGACTGTCTGGCAGCCTTCCTTTTTTCCCCCTTTATTTTATTTTTGTTTTCTCCCTCTTTTTTATGTTTGTCTGTTGCTCTGTTGTGGCATGTTTTGTAAAGTTAAAAAACATAAATAAAGTATTAAAAAAATGTGATGTCCATCTGAGATTTCCATTTAAATCCTTTTGTGTAGATACAAAAAACTGTATGAAAGACTGCAACCATTGCTACGATGCTAAGAAGGTTGTAAGGTTTTTATATTCCCAGTCTTTGCTGTATTTAAGATGTTTTTCACTCTGATTTCATTCTTTCTGCTGCTGAATCTTGTCTCTCTTGTTGCACTTATCATTAGAAAGTATTCAAATTTCAAACCGACATTTCAGTCATTTTTTTCCATTTTCAGCGTGTTTTCAGCCTTTTTTTAACGATCATCACATTCGGCTGTCTGTGTCCGTACCTCCAGGTGTTCTTGCAGAAGAAGAGCCGACGCCGTGTGCGGTTTCGGGTCACGGCCGACACTGTCTGGTCAACGGTACCGTCTGCAGAGAGGGCTGGCAGGGACCCAACAACGGCATCACAAACTTCGACAACTTTTTGTTCGCCATGCTCACCGTGTTCCAGTGCATCACCATGGAGGGCTGGACCGAGGTCCTCTACTGGGTAATGAACCACAGAAGCAATCCATGTTCAGCTTTTATTCAGCTCTGTGGCTCAAAATAGACAATTTGTGCCATCTCTGATTTTGTGAAATGCTGAATTCCTTCCAGAAAAAGAAAAGTAGCTCAGAAACACCCCCACAGTTTAATCAGCTGTTCCTTGGATCATTTCTGGTGGATAAGTCCTGATAAGTCCTCAGAGGTGGATTTGTAGTAGGATCACAATCAGCTGATGTAGTGTTCACTGGTTGTCATGGTTACAGTGACGCCGTGCTGCTATCTGGCAATGATACAGAAATCTGTAACTAATCCATGGATCCAGACTAAAAGCTGCATCACTGCCAGAATCTGATCACTTGGTCCTTGTGTCATTTCTGAGCTTCCCTGAAAATTTCATCCAAATCCATTCGTCTGTTTTAGAGTGATGTTGCTGACAGACTTTTTATAACTCCGCCTCTTTCCTTGGTGAAGTTATTAAAATATGTGAATCGAAGGAAACTGAGACAAAAATGCGATAACACGACAAATTCCACGACTGTAAGTGAAAACAAAGCCACAGATTAGCCCTGACTGAAGTTCTACAACTTTATTTGTTAAAAAATAAATCTGTTTTTCCTTCCAGTGGCAGAATTCCAACTTCCTGAAGTCTAGAAACCAGCCGTAATACCTTACATTAATTACTTTAATTAGAGTGAAGTGCTTCACACATTGTAGGTTGAGTTGAGACGCTGCGGCACCGTTTTCTACGTCTTATTATGTTCACATTACAAATCACTATAATTAGTTTAATTAATTCATTGGTGATAATTCTATCAGACATCACTGGTAAAATGACACACAGATGGATTGTTTCAGTAATGAGGACTAATTTATGAACTCATTATATAAAATCTCAAATGAATCCTGTCTCTTCTACACATCCAAATTACACCTTCAGTCCACTTTATCATGGAGTCGCCATGGCAACACATCCATGCAGTAAAAAGGCAGAGAAAAGTCTGAGAGGAGAAAGGAGGAGGCTGATTATTACTCCGTCAATAAGAGGACGTGGGCGGACGGAGAGGAAAACTAATCGTCCATGAATCTGAGGGTCTGGGCTCATTAAGAGCTGCTAAAGAGACGGAATTTAATTTATTCTACTTTTAAAACACTTTTTATTCTCTGAATGAGGCCTTCTTTAATAAATGGGTGGACAGAAACAGACGTGGAGTTTAAGCCTGAACTTTCTTTAGTGGTATTGAGTTCAATATAGATAAAGGTTTATTAACCTGGAGGAGCACATTTACTGACATGTTTTATTTTCTTAGAACAATGAACATTTGATATTTAAAGCTTATGGTTTTTCTATTTATGTTTATATTTTTAGGACTTTTTTTCAACTTGCGTTTATTCTTCTAGTACCTATTTTTTTTCTACTTATATTTCTACTTCTAGGATATATTTTTTTCTACTTCTAGGACCTATTTTTCTATTTATATTCATACTTCTAGGATATATTTTTTCCTACTTTTAGGACCTATTTTTTCTATTTATATTCATACTTCTAGGATATATTTTTTTCTACTTCTAGGACCTATTTTTCTATTTATATTCATACTTCTAGGATATATTTTTTTCTACTTCTAGGACCTATTTTTCTATTTATATTCATACTTCTAGGATATATTTTTTCCTACTTCTTGGACCTATTTTTCTATTTATATTCATACTTCTAGGATATATTTTTTCTACTTCTAGGACCTATTTTTCTATTTATATTCATACTTCTAGGATATATTTTTTTCTACTTCTAGGACCTATTTTTCTATTTATATTCATACTTCTAGGATATATTTTTCCTACTTCTAGGACCTATTTTTCTATTTATATTCATACTTCTAGGATATATTTTTTCTACTTCTAGGACCTATTTTTCTATTTATATTCATACTTCTAGGATATATTTTTTCCTACTTTTAGGACCTATTTTTCTAATGTTTTGATTTTAAGACATATTTTTCTACTTATGTTTATAATTTTAGGAGATTTTTCCCTACTTTTAAGGATGTATTTTTCCTACTTATGTTTTTACTTTGAGAATATATTTCTCTACTTATGTTTGTATATATATTTTTTAAAGTTTTCTTATTCTGAATTAGCATATGGTAAAGCTCAATCTGACCTCAGCAGCTTCTTTTTTATCTCCAGTTCAGACATTTTTCTGCATGTCATCTTTTTTTTTTCTGTCTTCATGCAGTGTGGGGGACTGATATGTTGCGGTAGCTGGAGATGGGGAGATTTTAGGGGAAATATGAGTATTCTAGTAGAACTGTGAGCTCATGCATGGGTCAAAGTGTTAAATTAGAAGGAAATTGTGCATCAAAGCCTGTTGTGTGGTTATAAGTTCCAGCTCCTTGTGTCTTTGTCCTGATCAGATCCACTGAAAGACACTCTCCAGCGTTCTGATTTACCTCAGACACTAATTCTTCCGAATGCAAACACTTCCTGTCACCCAGCACTGACCCCGTTATCTCTCACACAGCGCCCTCTAGTGGTACTCCACGTATAGTTCCACCTCAGAGCTGAAGATCTGAACCTCCAGCATCAAGCTCTGAATAAAGAATCTCTAAAACACGGTGATTTAGGAACTGAGGAAATATTTCTATATCAGCTGATGCATGCAGTGGGGAAATACCAGATGAAATAAAATATAATCTGTAAACAAAATCCAGGTCAATCGATGGACAGTGAAATAGTAAATTATAGGAAAATATGTCTTCTTCTTTGCACCAGATGAGGATGGAGAGGTCAGTAAACGATTACCTCAGATTTAAAAAGCAATTTTGTCATTTTCAGACACCGGATTTCTGATTTTCATGAGCTGAAGGCCAAAATTATCAGAATTAAAACAAATAAAAAGGCTTGAAATTCTTAAGATTATAAGAAAGTTTAGAATATAAGGAAGTTCTTGAAGTGAATTAGAAAAAAATGAACTTTTCTACTATTTCTAATTATTTGATTAGAAATTCAATAGATTTAACAGACTAAAATGTGTAAATAAGTGAATAAATAGAGAAGTCAATAAATAAAATTTGCTCTAAAAATAGTAATAAATAAAATCAATCAAATCCAGTTATTTACTTTGAGCGTTGGATATAATAATAATTATGTCCATATATTCCACTGAAAACACTTCCAGCACTTAAAAGCATTAAAAATATATTCTTTAAATAAATTAAAATCAAAGGCGAGGATCGGTTGAACGGCTGAAACTTCTCCAGCTGAAATGATCTAAAAAAAAACTCATAAATTTAGAGGATCTTCAACGACTTTTCTTCCTCCTTTTCTCAACTTTCAGACTCATGAATTTGTTGTTGTTTTAGATAATCAGCTGTAAATCTAACTTTGCTAATCGTCTTTTCTGTGCAGATGAACGATGCGATGGGCTTCGAGCTGCCGTGGGTTTACTTCGTCAGTCTGGTCATCTTTGGATCCTTCTTTGTTCTAAATCTGGTTCTGGGTGTGTTGAGCGGGTGAGTTTTATTTTATGTCGTCCTGTTCTGAGTCCTGAAGGAGGAACATGGAAGACGAGCTGTTTATGATGTACGAATGTATGGAGGAGTTCATGTCAGTAAAGATAAGCAGATCTTAGTGTCATTAGAGACACGCATTAATGGATTTATTCACCCTCCTGTTGTCCTCATTTACGGACGCCAAAAAACATCGTTTCCTTGTCTGAAAAAGATTCAGCAAAAAATTCCCCAAATTTCTGAAAATTTGCAAAACCTTCAGGAAGAAAATGTCAATAATTCCTTAACAGTTTTATTTGTGAAAAAATTCCCCCAGATTTGGCAAGAAAGTTCTTGTAAATATTTTCAAAAAATTAGTAAAAAAACTTCCAAAAAAAATCCTAAAAATATCTAAAGTGATTCCATATCAGTAAAACTTCTACTATTTTCTTTTAGAACATTGACAAATTAAAACAGTAAAATTTCTTTTTTCCACCAAAACATGTTAAAGATTTCCCAGAAATGTTGAAAATATGGGCATCAGAAGTGTCACTGTGAAAATATTTTAATTTTATTTTATAATGGCACAGTTTTGACCCGCAGGACGACAATAGGGTTAAGTTATGCGCTGGTGCTCCTGAATGAAAATGTCAGATGAACTCCGTCTGTAGTTCTGGTGAATCAGACAAACGTCCCGTGGCTCTGTGGTTCTCTCCTGTATCGTGTGGAGGTTTGACGCTGTCCTCCTTCCTCTCCAGAGAGTTTTCCAAAGAGCGAGAGAAGGCCAAAGCTCGCGGTGATTTCCAGAAGCTGCGTGAGAAGCAGCAGCTGGAAGAAGACCTGAAGGGCTACCTGGACTGGATCACTCAGGCCGAAGACATCGACCCCGAGAACGAGGAGGAGGGAGACGAGGAGGGCAAACGGAACCGTGAGTTATTTACTTCATTCAGTCTTTAAGTTCTCATCTGAAGAGGAGAATCAGGTTTCCAGCCTCCACTAACACGGATTTTAGGTGATTTTGCAAATCTCTTTGTCCCGGTTTAGCAGAAAGAGGAAGGAGAGGAAGAAAAACCATGTAACTAACTTTTGAAACGTTATTTGTCTCTCTGTGGCTAAAAGGACGCCGATCTGGAACAACACGACTTTTCCTCCTGGTTTTATATCCACTGATGCATTTTAAGAGAGTTTGTTTCTGTTTGTTAAACTGACAGGTCACAGATGGAAATGAAATGCAGATAAATGACACATTCAGGACAAAGGGACAGTATTTATTGCTTCCAGCTGTATTTTTTCTAGATTACTTGTTCAGTCCAGTAAAACAGGCTGTTCTGAATAACTGTTCATCTCAAAATGTCTTTTTCATCTATAGGCAAATTAAGTGAAGCATGTAATCTGTTCATATTAGCAGTGATTCTAGTCTGTTTTCTGAATTAATTTATGCCTTTCAGTGTTTAGCAGCTCAGTGGAAGCAGCACAACTAAAAATGTCCTCTATGCACTGTAACGAACAAATTATTCCAGGAATCGTTAACAAACCCAGTCTTTGAATATTTATTTTTGCAAAACTTTTCTGAAAAAAATCCAAAAAGTCAGCAAAAAAAATCCCCAAATTTCTGAAAATTTGTAAAACCTTCAGGAAGAAAATTCCAATAATTCCTTAAGTTTCCAGTAAAAAATTTTTTTTAAAAATTCCCCAAATTTGGCAAGAAAATTATAGTAAATATTTTTTAAAAAATGAGTAAAAATCTTCCAAAAAAATCCTAAAAATATCCAAAGTGATTGGATTCCATATACATCAGTAAACTTCTAATATTTTCTTTATGAATGTTCTTAAACATTTTCGGAAGTTTCACTGTGAAATTTTTTTTCTCTGCATTTTCAAACTTTTAAACGGGTCAGTTTGACCCGCAGGACGGCACGCGGGTTAATGACGTCGACCCTCCACATCTGGTAGAAACACAAAGAAACGTGCTGTTTGTTGTGTGTGTTGTCCTATACAGCTGTCCTCCTGGTAGAACAGGTTCAGGGCTGTGTTTGATGGACTTATTCTGAAAAACAGAAGAGACAGTGATTCAAAGACAGAAGCTCCTACAGCAGAAGGACAGCATGGTGTGTGTGGAGTTTGCAGGTTTCACCCAAATCTGCTTGAATTTCTTCACAAATCCAGAATGTGTAGCTTTCTGCTGTTCAGTTCAAACACTGCCACAGATTTTCCCTCCATAGCTGAATCCCAGAACAGGCTCCTCGTTGTGCGATAAGTCAACAACATGAACTGCATTTCTCTCTTGGTCCGTCTGCAGTGCCTTATGGTCCCTCAGTGTGCTCAGGTGTTTGTGTTCTCCTGTGTTTTCCTGCTTTAAAACGCTGACGTAGACGACGACACACTAACCTGATCTCCTTTACTCCTGCAGTGCTTTTGTGCCTCGTTAAAACTGTCTTTAGATTTTCCTCTGCTGTTCTCTTGTCTGCCGTTTATGCTCTTTTCTTACTTCAGTTTTGCTTTAACTTTAACAGCTTTCTGTTGCATCGCACACAATCGTTCAACAGTTTGGGGTCATCCAGACAAAAACTCCCACTTTTATCCATGTGCTAACATAACTGCACAAGGGTTTTCTAACCATCAATGAGCCTTTCAGCACCATTAGCTAACACAATGTAGCATTAGAACACAGGAGTGATGGTTGCTGGAAATGTTCCTCTGTACCCCTATGGAGATATTCCATTAAAAATCAGCCGTTTACAGCTACAATAGTCATTTACCACATTAACAATGATTCATTTAATGTTATCTTCTGCTCTTCTTTCAACAATAAGGTCATTTCTAAGTGACTCCAAACCCTTGAACGGTAGTGTAAATATATTTACTCTGTCCAGAATTTAAAGAAGTAAAATGAATAAAAACAGATGCTGTATTTCTGACACTTCTGTCTAATTTTGTATGTTTTGTTTTTATGGGATTTTAACCACGATATATTTACCAGACATGTCATTTATTACAGTCTGATGCAGTGTGATAATATTACAGTCTCTCAGCATTTATGGCTAAATATATATCTATAAAACACATCAGTCACACTGACACATGTTAAATAACTCTTTCAGACGTTAGTTCTAAAGTTCTTTATGTAAAATGTTGATAAATGGTGCTGTGAGTTATTCTAATGTCAGAATAACTCATCTGAGTGACTTTCTGTTGATTGTGCATGTTTTTTTTAAAGTGGATGTAAATGCACAGACGATCACAAACACCATTTCTGTGTCACCTGTAGCTGCTCTTCTGGTAGAACAATGAATGTGTTCTGCAGTCGGTGTGTTCTGGACAGAATGTGCGTGGTGTTTCCTGGTAGCTGTCTCTCTTGTTCTGCTGTGTTTCTGACTCACTGCTTCCTCTGCTGTCTGGCTGTGTGAACTGCATGTTGGTAACACCAGGGGTCACGCTGGCTGACCTCACTGAGAAGAAGAAAGGAAAGTTTGGCTGGTTCACTCAGTCCACAGAGACTCAGGGTAAATGTGTGTCTGGAACGTTTTCCTGTCCATCAGGACGTCTTCATCTCCGTGCTTTGCTTCTGCTTTTCTGTCCGTGTGCTTTGGTGTTTCCATCACCCTCTGTTTCATTCATCTGTCTCTGATCATCTCCATCTCAGCTAAAATCATCTGTTTGTGTGTTATTGCATAAACATTTCATTGTAGCTGATCTGCAAACAAACCCAAACTACTGGTGAAATTAGCAAACAGAGCTACTCCTTTTTCTGCAAGCAGACGTTCATGACAAATCTTTAATTTTAAGGAAAAAAACACACATATGCCTCTAATACTGCGTTCATGTATAAGTGGATGAAGTTCAAACTAATTGCCTGTTTTAGTAAATTTAAAAGCATCAAAATCATAATATCAAGGCTGACTTACTACTATCAATATAGAAATTTCAGTCAGTACATTTAAAACTAGATGAGCCCTCAGTAGAAGGGCAGAACCACGCCCTCTGCTGGCGAAAACCCTGTCCTCCCTATACAACTGATACAATATGTATCAATTTTGATCATCCTACGTATCTCCCTCCCTACTTGATCTGCTGACCTTTAACTCCACAGCTGAGCAGAGGACCTTAGACTGATCTTCAGTGCCAAGTTTGATCATCCTGACTTCAGCGGTTGCCGAGATATCGGACCGGACATAGCCACATACATACATACATACTTACCCAGCCAGATACCACACCGAATGCAATAACCCCGCCGACGTATCCGTCGGGCATGGCTAACTAGACGAGGCCTCAGTAGAGGGCAGAACCACGCCCTCTACTGGCGAAAACCCTGTCCTCCCTATACAAATGATGCAATATGTATCAATTTTGATCATCGTATGTATCTCCGTCCCTACTTGATCTGCTGACCTTTAGCTCCACAGCTGAGCAGGGGACCTTAGACTGATCTTCAGTGCCAAGTTTGATTATCCTGACTTCAGCGGTTGCCGAGATATCGGAACGGACATACACGCATACATACTTACCCAACCAGATACTGCACCGAATGCAGTAACCCCGCTGGCATTCGTCAGGCGTGGTTAATAAATATTCTGATCCTTATAAATTATAAATCTGCTCCATATAAGCACACATGAATGTCCTCTTTGAGTAAATATTAAAACAGTAAGATGATGTTAAGATGTACTATTGATTATAAATACAGAATTTTCAGTAAAAAATAATCAGTAAAATGTCAGAAAATTTAATAGAAATTATTCTAATCCTTATTTTTTTAAAGAAAATCACACAAACTGGATCCCTGGCCCTAACGTTAAGTGTTTCATATATTTTAAAAGGAACAAAGCATAAAGGAAATCCTGAAAATTAGTTTGAATTTAGATGTTTTCTGGCATTTTTTTTTTTGCCTTAAAGCATGTTTTAACCTCTGAATAGGAAATTCCAGCATCATTTGTTTAGCTCAGGCTGGTTTTACTTCCAGTTTTGGCACAAATCTGTTTTTAGGTGAATTGAAGAGCTGTGTTTATTGTATTGGGGGTCAGAAGTAACGGGTTCGCCTCAGAGTTTGTGTTCAGATCCTCCATCAAGTCATCGTCATTTCATTTTTCATCCATAAATATATAAATGTGTATTTTCTGCATGGTCTGTTGTAACCGTGGGACTAAAACTCGTTGCAGCACACAGACCTGGACCAAACAGTTTGATGCAATTTGAACAGTAGATCAAATACTTCCATCATGGATACAAACTTTTATCTGAGCAATAATATATTCTCTATTTATATTATATTGGTTTCTAATTGCTAAATGTTTCTTTATAATGAATCTGATGCTGAAGATTTGACTCAGGTCTGGCAGCATGTTCTCACTCTGAACATTTAAAAATCTTTTGATCACAAAACAGAACATTTGGTTTCGTACGGTTCCAGGAGTTGATACCAAATTATGTCTTTGAGAAAATATTCTTGGATTAAGGGGGAAAACCCTGTCTGAACTTCTTTTTCATTACGTTTTGTGAAGGAGTCGCTCCAGCGTTTTCAGCCCGACAGTTTTTATTTTTGTCTGCTGCAGGTTTGGCTTGGCGTTTAAAAAGAAAAACAAAGCTCCACATTTCTAATAACCAGCTAATAACTAAAAGTTGATGATGTACTGCACTTCTTTAAATCCAGTGTTACGAATCAGAGAAATAACTACTTTTACCTGAGAGCCAAGCCAAACCAGAGATGCATGGGGAGAAACTCAGCTATAACAGATGAAAGTTGTTTTCACTGGTGTTTCTTTCAGGACACAGAAAACTGGCTTTAGAAAGGCTCCACTAACTTCCTTGTGTCTGTGTGCGCTGCAGCGAGCATGCCCAGTGAGACCGAATCCGTGAACACTGAGAATCACAACGGAGACGACAGTAAATCTCCCTGCTGTGGACCGCTGTGGTGAGTGATTTAGATCGTATACCAGCATCATAGGAGGGTCATTACAGCTCAGATCAGTGGATTGTTAGAATAATTTCTGCTGACCACCTCTGGTTTGGGTGAAATTTAAGTATAGGGATATTTCTGAAAGTTTAGCTTAATACGGTCAAAACTGATCAGACCACCCTTTTCTTCAGTTTCTTGTTCATTTTAATACCTGGTACCACTAAAGGTTTATTACCTGAAGAATACGATGAACATGACTTTAAATGCAGCTGATTCCATCATACTTTATGTTCTATTTGACCTGCTTCAGCTTCATTGTGTTCCAGGCTCTATAAGAGGACATTTCAAAGGTCTAGAGTGGTTTCCTGCTGACATTCAAGCCGTAGAACAACTCAGAAGCTGTCAGCTCTCATATAACGCCTAAAACTAAAGAATTATGTGAAGCCACAAAGGCAGCCATCATGAGTGAGAGACAGGTAGAGAAAAAACTGAAGATCTCCAAGACAGCCGTTCATTACACCAAGAAAAACAAACCCAGCATGGTTCTACCAAACTGCTAGCTGGTCAGGAAACGTCTTTCTACCACCAGATGACCGTCACTCATCCGTTCCTGTCAGGAATCGTCCTCAGACCTCCAGGAACCTTAAAATGAGTGGACACTGTGGAGAAATGGGACTTGTTCATCAAGTACAGTTGGAAAGTGACTTGTTGAAGCTGGTCTGAAGTCCCACAGGGCAGGAAGAAGCCCTTCATCAAGGAAAGGCAGAGGAAAACCCGGTTACTCTTTGCTGGGATCACAAGGATTGGACTGTTGATGATTGGGCTAAGGTTCTCTTCAGGGATGAATCCAGTTTTCAGTTGATGTCCACTCCAGACAACTTACTGGTTAGGAGGAAGCCTGGAGAAGCTCCAAACCAGACTGTCTGCCCCTACAGTAAAACACGGGGGTGGATCAGTGACCATCTGGGGTAGTTTCAGTCTGGGTGGAACAGGGACAATGAACCAGGTCATGTTTGGGGCTACTCTAGAAAACAGTCTTCTTCCATCAGATGGAAAACTCTTTCCTGCCTCCAATGACTGGATTTTCCAACAAGACGAGGTCAGTTAAAGCCTGGATGGAGAACCAGAACACTGGAACCATGCCTTGGCTGCTCAATCACCAGATCTAAATCCAACTGAAAACCTGTGGAAAATCATCACACGCTAAACGGAGAACCACAAGCCCAAAAACAAGCAGATTAGTTAGAATGAGTGCAACAGGAATGAACTGCTGTGATCAGAAGCTGGTGGAGAGCATGAAGAGACACATGGCTGCAGTCATTTGTCCAAACAAATGGACCTCTGGTGGTACCAGGTATTAAAATGAACAAGAAACTGAAGAAAACAAGGAGGTCTGATCATTTTTCCATGACTGTATATTTAAACTTACCCATAATCAGATACTATTTAATCTTCTTATTGAATATTGTAGATTCTAAATCAATGACACGATGATAAATTACAGAAAACATTTCAGGTTTTTATCCTTAGTAGTTCTTGAAATATTGTCGTTCAAATAGTCAAATTTCAAGGCTCGAGAAAACGTACTGAAAGTTTGTCTACAAGGAATAAAAGAGAAAATTATCTTGTAAAGAAGTGGAGCTACAGTTTCACAGATTTTCAGCTTTCTTTTGGTCGAGCAGAAGGCCCCTGATGATTTGAGATGGAATCACCCAGAGGTTTTAGTAGACTCTTTTCTTTAACTGACCAGACGTTGACTCAAACAGCTGAAGTGCTCGATGCTGTTGCCTTTTATTAAAACCTCGTCTTTTATTCTCCTCAGTCAAAAAATTACTAAGTCAAAGTGCAGGTTAGTACCTGATTGTTCTGTACGTTCTCCATTTCTGTGGCTCTGCTCATCCTGCATGGCTGGTTTTTGCCTTTTCCAGATGTTTTATCTGTATCTCATTTTTCCACCGTTGTGTTTTTTCCTCATGTTGTTTGCACCTGAAGTCTTCTCCTCATCCTGACCAGTTTTTGGATTCATAGTGAAGATGTTGTTGTTCCGTTTATTTCACCAAATCTGCATGTGTGAAGCAGAAAACGCTGCAAAAAAATCTGAAGAGTTTCACACAAAATCTGTCCAACTGTTTGTCTGGCAGTCGGCAGTGGCGTCGATGGAACCGTTTCTGCCGCAGGAAATGTCGTGCAGCCGTGAAATCTGTGACGTTTTATTGGCTGGTCATCATCTTGGTGTTCCTCAACACTCTGACCATCGCCTCAGAGCACTACAACCAACCCGACTGGCTGACGGAAGTCCAGGGTATCCACTTATCTCTGTTCTCTGGGATTTAAAAACATTTCCATACTTTGTTCAGCTACGAGAGACTTGATAATACAGACCCTTAACGAAAAATTCAAACACGATGGAAAAGTTTATTTATTTCCATAATTCCATTCAGAAAGTTAAACTTTCATAGATTAAAGATTCAGGACCCACAATTCAAACAATTTCAAGTATTATTTTTACATAATTAGCTCATAAAACCCACAAAAACAAGAATTCAAACAGAATACTGTGAAGAAATCAGCCCACATTCTGCAGGGCATGAATGTTTTAAACTGTCACACACTAATCATCTACTAAACTCAGAGCACCTGCACAGGTTTCCCCAGGTGTCATCAGATTGCTTCAGTTTGGTTCAGTGTGGGCAGACTTGACAACTGACCAGAAGAGCATCAGTGATACTCCATAGGATGGGAAAGCTGCAAAGGTTCACAGCTAAGGAGGCTAGATGTTCAGAGTGCTGTGTCCAAGAACATCAATGGAAAGTCTAGTGGAAGGGCAGAATGTGGCAGGAGAAGATGCACCAGCAAAAGAGATGACCGTGGGCTTCAGTGGATTACCAGAGAAGATTAAAGAATGTGGCAGAGATCCAGAAAGAGTGAAATGAGGCGAGAGCCACAGGTTCAAAAACCACCACATTCAGATGCATCCAGGAGACGGCTACAACTGCCGGGTTCCTCGGGTCAAACCACCTCTGAGCCTGAACAGGAAGCGTCTCAACTGGACCAAGGAGAAGGAGGACTGGACTGTTCGCCAGTGGTCCAAGGGCCTCTTTTCTGATGAAAGTAAAGTGTGCCGTTCATTTGGGAATCGAGGTCCAACGGTTTGGAGGAAGACGGGTGAGGAACAGAACCCAAGCTGTGAAATATCCAGAGTCAGTCATGATTTGGGGTGCAGGTGTTGGTGAACTCTGCTTTCTTAAGGCAAAGGGATTCCCAACAGAGTATTGAAGATTAATATATCATTTTGATTTGATGTGATCTTAATTTCTTTCTTTTCTGCAAAAACTGAGAAGTAAATGGTGATTTCTTCACAGTATTCTGATTCTTTTGGATTCCTGTTTTCATGGGTTTTATGAGCTGGAAGCTCAAATTCTGTGAAAATAAACAAATACTTGAAATCATTTAAATTGTGGGCCCTGAATCTATAGAATTATAAAAGTAAACTTTTCCATCTTATTGTAATTTTTTGGGATGGGTCTGCATCTTAAAGAGTTCGTATTCTCGTCTCCAGACGTGGCCAACAAAGTCCTCCTGGCCTTGTTCACGCTGGAGATGCTGGTGAAGATGTACAGTTTAGGGCTGCAGGCCTACTTCGTGTCGCTGTTCAACCGCTTCGACTGCTTCGTGGTGTGTGGAGGAATCGTAGAGACCATCCTGGTGGAGCTGGCCATCATGTCTCCTCTGGGCATCTCCGTGTTCCGCTGCGTTCGCCTCCTCAGGATCTTCAAGGTCACACGGTGAGCAGAAATCAGAACAAACAATCGTCTTTATCTCTATTTGTTACCAGATCTATGTGGACGTGATAGAAATGTTCAAGTTCTGTTGCTTTTTTTATGTAGACACCACAGTCCTATCATCACACCTGAACTTGTTTCATGGATCTTATCCAGGTTGTTTTCTCCTGACTAGATCCTTGATGTGTTGGATCTACTCTCACATAAACGTCCCTTTGGATAAATGAAACTGTAGAACTGATGTATGAAGAATTTAAAGAGTGAGAAGGTGCTTGTCACTTTCTTTTTTTTGTCTAACTTTTGTCTCATGTTTTGTTTTACATTTTGTTGTTTTGTGTTTTTTGTCTTGTGTTGTTAGTGTACTTTTTTGTCTTTTTTTAAAATCTTTTTGTTTTATTTCGTGTTTGTCTCATTTCTTGTCATTTCTTGTCATTTTGTGTCTGAATTTTGGAGTATTTTCTCTTGTTTTTGTTGTTTTTTTTGTCTGACTTTTGTCATTTTTTATCAAAAAGTAGAAGTATTCTATTGTTTAGTTCCAGATGACTAAATGTTGTGTTCCTTTCTAGACACTCTGTGATCTTTAAGTTGTAATGTGGAAACTTAGGATGAAAATTGTTGATATTAAGTTTATTTTTCTTCATATATTTCAGGCTGTTCATGACATTTAGTAAAAAGATAATTCCTTACATGTGAACATTTGTGCAGTAAAACAAAGGAACCATTAGGAGTTGTGGTTATTTACAGGTTATTCTGCTGTGGTTTTACTGGTTTTACTGGAGATCAGACTGGTTTAATGTGGAACCTGGACTAAGATGAGTTGGACTCCTGACCTAAAATCTAGAAGTTGCAAAGTTTCTGGCGTTTTGAATCTTTTTAAGCCACCAAATTTGAGTTTCAGAAATGAAGAAAATAACTCATAATCAGGTTTACATAGGGTCTAAACACCCTGATAAACAACCAGCTGCTGTATTCAGACGTACTGCAGGACATGGTCAGAAACAGCGTGTCTAAATGCTCTTTGTTTGACCCTCGTTAAATCATTTCCTGCTCGTTTTCCAGCCACTGGGCGTCTCTCAGTAACCTGGTGGCATCTCTGCTCAACTCCATGAAGTCCATCGCCTCGCTGCTGCTGCTGCTCTTCCTCTTCATCATCATCTTCTCCCTCCTCGGGATGCAGCTCTTCGGGGGGAAGTTCAACTTTGACGAAACTGTGACCAAACGGAGCACGTTTGATAACTTCCCCCAGGCCCTGCTCACCGTCTTCCAGGTATGAAGCTCAGTTCATTCAACGCTTTTCTGTTTGGTTTTCTACGATTTATAGGAAATGCAACCTTCAGTACAGAACAAATGCAGCTTCAGATGGTTCAAAACACACAGAAATGATGAAGGTTTTCATGTTTGGATGCTCCGTTCTGTGTCAGATCTTAACAGGAGAGGACTGGAACACGGTGATGTATGACGGCATCATGGCGTATGGGGGTCCAGCCTCCTCTGGGATGGTGGTCTGCATCTACTTCATCATCCTCTTCATCTGTGGAAACTGTATCCTGCTGCCCACAAAACACTCATTCACACACACACACACACACACACACACACACACACACACACACACACACACACACACACACACACACACACCACCATTTACAGGTCTGAGTCTCTTAGAAATGTCCTTATTGTAGAAAGAACAGCAGTTTTTTATTCAGTGAAGATGACATTAAATGAATGATGAATCCATTATTAATGTCGTATGAGTTTTCATGGAGGACATGAAACCGTCTGACCCCAAACTTTTTAACAGCAGTGGAAGTTTTTAGTGTATTTTAATGAATTTTGACTGTATTTTTACCATATTTTACTATATTTTTCCATATTTTTACAATGTTTTTACTGTATGTATTATATTTTTTACTATATTTTACAATGTTTTACTGTTATTACTCTATTTTTACTATATTTTACTGTATTTTACCATATTTTTACTATTTTTTTACTATATATTTTTTACTATATTTTACCATGTTTTTACTATTTTTTTACTTTATTACATTTTTTACTATATTTTACCATGTTTTTACTATTTTTTTACTTTATTACATTTTTTTACTATATTTTACCATGTTTTTACTGGTATTACTGTATTTTTTACTATATTTTACCATATTTTTACTATTATATTTTTTACTGTATTTTACCATATTTTTATCATGTTTTTACTGTATTATTACTGTATTTTTAACTGTATTTTGCCATATTTTTACTATTTTTACTGTATTTACTATTATATTTTTTACTATATTTTACCATGTTTTACTGTATTTTACCTTTTTTTTTAAAGTATTTATTACTTTATTTTACTGTATTTTTACTATTTTACTCTATTTGACTGTATTTACTACTGCATTGTTACTGTTTTTTTTTAAACTTATTTTCACTGTATTTTTCTGTATTTTTATACACTGCTGTTCAAAAGTTTGTGGTCTCTTAGAAATGTCCTCATTTTTGAAAGAAAAGCATTTTTAAGAACATTAAACTGGGTGATTCCAAACCTTTGAACAGTAAATACTAAACATACGAGCTCAGGTGGGTTTTAAAGGCCAGATTTCATGGTTTGGGTCAGTTTGTTTCCTCTTTAAGTCGGTGATCAGACATCCTGCTGAACGTCTTCTTGGCCATCGCCGTCGACAACCTGGCGGACGCCGAGAGCCTGAACACGGCACAGAAGGAGGAAGAGGAGGCCAAGAAGAGGAAGAACAGCGCCAAGTACAGCTTAGGACATTTCACATCGTCACATTTTCATTTGTGTGTCAGACTGTAGTCACAAGTCCTCTTCCTTCTCTGAGATTAAAGAATGACTCCTCTTTATTTTATCGTTTCCCAACAGGGAGGTCATCTTAGAGAAGAAGAGAGTGGAAATAACAGAAGCCAAAGATGGAGAGACGAAGGTAACGGAGCAGCTCTTAATCTCTTTAAAAATAAGTTCTGAGACTTTTGTATCTGAAAGTGCATTATTGATTCATTTTTATGTCGGTATTTAGAGATTTTTCTGTCATTTCTGCTCTTTCTGCAGGTGCCAGCAGAGGTGGAGGAAGACAAAGAATTGTATCCTGTTACTGACTCTCCAGGTGAAGTTTTGTGTCTTCAGAGAGGAGCTTTAACCAAATAATCCATCATTTCCTCCAGTTTTAAGCTTCTGTAACTGACTAGAAGTCTTAACAAACAGAAAGAATCAGAAATGGAGGATTTTGCTCCTTGGAGTTTGGATTGTAGCTCCAATTCCAGTTTGACTTGAAGAAAATAAATAAATTCAACAAATGCTGCTGTAGCTTCAAGGCAGGTTTATTGATAGAGCACAGTTCATACACAAATCATTTCAAGGTGCTTTACAATGAAATAAATACATTCAGAAAATTAATTATAAAGATGATTAAAAGTAGACATTAAGATCATAAAATAAAATCATAGAAATTCATGAAAGTGCAGTAAAAGTCAAAAAAATATGGGCAAAAAAAGACGGAATGCAGTGTAAACATGAGAGAAAACCACTTCTTTATGTGGAAAGGAAGTTAGCAGGTAAAACTCAGCAGTTAATGGATGACAGCCTGCAGATTATTTACCTAAATAAAATAATTAAATGCTGTATATTTGTTTTCATGAGGTCCAGCAGGTTAAAGATGCTAAAGGAGGATTGTTCTCATGATGTAATTTATGACTTCTAGTGTGTGATGAAGATGAAAATAACGACGAGCTCCCAGAAGTCCCCTCAGGACCTCGACCTCAGCGGCTTTCTGAGCTCACCATCAAGGAGAAGACTCCTCCCATCCCTGAGGGCAGCGCCTTCTTCATCTTCAGCAGCACAAACCCGTGAGTCTGAGGAAGAAGAGCAAGTTTACCTGCTGGAATACCAAATAAAATCAGTAAAGTTGGTAATAGCAGCGTCCAAAAGCTCAAACTGAGCCGTCCTGTTCTGTTTCTGCAGGTTCCGTGTGTTCTGCCATAAGCTGATCAACCACCAGATCTTCACCAACCTCATCCTGGTCTTCATCATGCTCAGCTCCGTCTCTCTGGCTGCTGAAGATCCCATCCGCAACTTCTCCGCTCGCAATATCGTACGTCAACAACCGCAGTCTCATTTTTTGTTCGTCTCACTGCCGCATTTTACACCAAAGACTTCTGACCAACAAATATTGCAGTAGAAAAAGTTTATTAGTGATTGATGAATTCCATTCAGCTGCTTCAGTCACACTGTGGGGAGTTATTTTACAGACTTAGAGACATAATCGGTGTTATTAGTATTAAAAAGTTCAGATGTCTGCTATTATGAAGACCGATCAAGAGCACGATGTGGCAAATGACACTGAAATATCAAAAACAAACTTTACGTAGAATACTGAAGGACACGGACAACAGTTTTATGCTTAAATAGTGATCGTAATATGCAACCACAGCGGTTAGTTTTTTTTAAAACTACACATTTTTTGTTCACATGCTTATTAATGAAATTCTGTCTTTACCTCACAATGCTGATGTTTCTATAATTACAATCAAATGTATTTTAATGAAAGCTGCATGAGGCTCTTTTAAATGTAATAAAACCAACTTAAGGAACGCCCTGAACACAAATACTGATGCAGCGTGCAGACTGTCTTCTTTTCTGACTTGATCCTGTTGTTTTGATTGGAACAGGGTGAGATTTGTTAACATTAATCCACATCCTGGTCAGAAGGAGCTGCAGACTCTCTAGTAGCTATAAAAGGCTGACTTAAAATGCAGCTTTGTTGAAACGACGCGCTACCACGAATGACAACAAAAAGAAACTGTTGACGGTTTAATCAGGCTATGATGTGGAAGCTCAACACATTTAAAACCCTATAAACAAGAAAAAAACTGAAAATCAAACGTGAAATGGGCAGGAAGCCAATACTGGAGCCGTGTGATCACATTTTCTTCATTCTAATAAAAGATGAGCAGCTGCAGACGAAGAATTACACACCATGTGGTAGTGGAGGCATGAATAACTTTTTCAGGGTCTGACAGAGAAAGGCCTGAAGCTGGCTCCAGTTACTGAGCTGAACCGTTTGTCCCGTTTGAGGCAGACGACAGATCCTTGTTTTTAAGGAGGTTATGTGTCAGTCCATTCACACATCTCCAGATTAACGTGTCTGTCAACTTGATCCAGCTTCACGAGTCCTTGAGGAAGAGTTTATTAACAAGAAAACCTCATTAACTCTGAATGTCGCACATGTGAGAGTCTCTTCAGTTGTATAGATGTTGGTTTGGATCAGGGGTCGGCAACCCACGGCTCCCTGTAGCTTTGGAAAATAAATAATCAGCAGGCTATTTAATTAAAATGTATTTTATTTTGGATTGTTAATTTTTAAAAATGTAATTCTAAATTTGAAGATTATGGTGATCTTGTAACATCAAAATAAAACCTCTTCATTTTTGTCTGTTAAAATATGCGTCCCAGCCGTCACTCTCCGACACTCACCGGCCTGCGGGTATTCATTTGGAGTCCTGTTGATCTTTGGATCCCAGTGTTTGCTCTGCATTCATTCAGCAGTGACGGGCCACCATTCCTAAATCCTAGCCGTCGCTCCTTCAAATTTCTTTATTTTTTTATTGTCGCAAATACACCACCGCCGCACGTCTCCGCCTTCACAGCAGAGTCCTGCATTGTGTCGGGTACTCGTGAGTACTGAGGTAAACTACGGATAACTGTCTTGCTCAGTATCTGCTCTTTGATATGTCGGGTTAATATGACGTTACTAGTGAGAGCACGGCTCGATGTGACGTCCAGCATCCAGGCAGCAGGTCAGAGAGTCAGAGGAGGGCCGTCTTGGAAAATAGGGCAGCGACTTACCGGAGAAAAGTTATTAGCTTAAGATAAATAGATTTTACAAGTTAAATAGACATTCACAAAATATTGATTTCCAGCTAACATTATGTAACATATGAGGTCCAGGAGCAAAAATGACATTAACCAGGTAAGATATTAGTGGAAGGACACAATTTAAAAAATGAATCTAATTAGAGGCTTTGTAATTAATTAATCACGACTGATTAACAAGGGCATAGAGGTAAAAAAGTGATATATGCAGTGTTGTCTTCATTTTAAATGCCAAAAGGATTTTGCGGCTCCCAGTGTTTTCTTTTCTGTGGGAAACAGGTCGAAATGGTTCTTTGAGTGTTAAAGGTTGCCGACCCCTGGTTCGGATCAATCTATAACTGAGGGACTTTTGAAACCTACCATGTTGTTAACAATGTCAACATTTTAATTTGAGAAACAGTTCAAATTCAGTTGTTTTTTTTTTTACATTTAAATATCGCCTCGTGCAGCTTTTCTTTTCTGTTTCCTGTGTGTTTGACTCTTTCACAGTAAAAGCTGTGTGATTGTGTTGTCGTCCTGGAATGACTTGAACTTGTGCATTGCCTTTTTGCAGATACTTGGTTATTTTGACTATGCTTTCACCGCAATCTTTACTGTTGAGATCCTGTTGAAGGTAAATGTCCTGTGTGTGCCGTAGAGCTTCAGTAACCCTGCGTGCTTGTGTCACTCTGATTTCCTCCTCAGATCCTAGGCTATGCAGACTATGTCTTCACTAGTATGTTTACATTTGAGATCCTTATTAAGGTAAACAAGACAACATGTCGCGTTGCCTCGGCAACAACCCACCACCTCCAACGCTTGCTGCACACATCCTCCCCACCCTCCATTTTTGTCTGATTTTTGAGGCGGCCACCCGCTTGTCTTGTTGTCAGCATGGAGGTCATGCGTTTTTGTCAGATATTCTTTTTTTTGTGTGTGTCAGTCACTTTTCCATCACGGCCCACTTTCCCCCTTTCATCCTCGACCAGCTAACGGACCTCTGCAGAATACAGTTCTTCTTTTTTAACTTTCAGAAAATTAAAGAACATTTGAACCCCGTCTCAGACTAGCATCACTTTTTGAAACACTCGTCAACAAAGAGGTTTCTGAGTTTCCTAAAACATCCGGCATTTATATCCGTCTCACTGCACACACACACGTCTTTTTGCTTTCATGCTCAAAGACACACCTTAAAATCAGGAGTACTTTCATCACTTTTACCGCTAGAATCCACCCCTCTGTCTCACCCCGTTGCTCGCTGCATGTCTGCTCCAGGTAAATCTCATGTATTGAGCCTAAAAAGTCTGAGGATTGTCGGCTCTGTTTATGTTACAGTTTGTGGTTTAACCTTGGCTGGGAATGAGTGTAGTGATTCCTGAGTAATGTTCCCCATGTCACGTGCATTTTGCATTGTTTTTTTATTTCTATTCTGTGTGTTCTGTGTGTGTTTGCATCTCTGATGGCGCTAATTTTAAAGCTGCTGTTGTGTGATCTCAGGCTTGTCAGTCTGACTGAGCCAGACTTTGTAGAAATATAGCTTGAAGTCTTTGCCTGTCGCTGATGTCAGCAGTGTTGTTCTGTTCACCAGTTTGTCGCTGAGATGCTGCTTTGTAGAAAGTCTGTTTTGTCTAAATAACACAAACTACATTACAGCTTCAGTTCAGTCTGTTCACGTTGTACATTGTTGTCATGAACACTCATTTTTGAAGTACAAATCATTGCATATATCAGAGAGACAAGATACAAAGAAAATGTAGATATAAACAGCTGTTACAGTCAGTTTTAATCCTATATATATTTGTTTTCCTGATGCCAGATCTGTTCTGACAGTTTTTCTCTTCTGTCCAGATGACGGCGTTTGGAGCTTTTCTTCACAAAGGAGCTTTCTGTAGAAACTACTTCAACCTGTTAGACCTGCTGGTCGTTGGTGTGTCTCTGGTTTCCTTCGGCATTCAGTAAGAATCATTTAACTTCTCCTTAATTGTAGAGCTTTTTATGTCTTGTAGAATTGTATCGTCGTGCTGCTGTCTTGTATTTTTGCCGTGAAATATATTGTGAATACATGACAGACTGCTTTTAAAGGAGCGGTTTGAAAAATATACTTCTTCACCTCCTCGTCAAAGATTAGATCAAATTGTTGCTGTTCTAGTCTGTACATTAGATATGAAACAGTCAGCAGCTGAATGATGTAGCTTAGAACGACAACTGAAAACAGGAGTAAAGATCCATCCACCCATCCATCCACCCATCCATCCATCCATCCATGTATGTTCTTCCTCTTATCCGGAGTCGGGTCATGGAGGCAGCAGATGAAGCAGGTCATTCCAGATGTTCCTCCTCCCACCAACACTTTCCAGCTCTTCCTGGTGGATCCTGAGGCGTTCCCATTCCAGATGAGATATATAATCCCTCCAGTAGGTTCTGGTTTTACCCCGGGGTCTCCTCCCTGGTGTTCAGTAAACCTCCAAAGGAAGTCTCCCTGGAGGATCTGAATCAGACGTCCAAAAAACCTCCACTGGTTCCTTTAGAGGTGAAGGATCAACAGCTCTACTCTGAGCTCCCTCCAGATGTCTGATCTTCTCCTCCTATCTCTAAGGCTGAGCCCAGACATCCTACAGAGGAAGCTCATTTCAGACGCTTGTATCCATGATCTCATTCTTTGGGTCTCTACTCAGAGCTCATGACCATAGGTGAGGGTTGGAACGTAGATGGACGGTAAACTGAGATCTTCTCCTTGGAGCTCAGCTCCCTCTTCACCACGATGGTCCTGTACAATGCCTTCATCACTGCTGATGCTGCACCAATCCTCCTGTCTCTCGCTCCATTTTCCATCACTCATGAACAAGATCTCGAGATACTGGAACTCCTTCGCTTAGGGAAGCAGCTCCCCCCCAAACCTAGAGAGTTAACTATCAACAAGCACCTTTTAAAGCTCTCAAATTAGAACATTATACCTTGTTTATTCTCCCTAAAATCAAAGATACGACACAATAATGCAGTCCGAACAGAAGAGGAGGGTCTTCAACTGTGAAGTGTAGATTGTCTCTTTTTTTGTGTGCAGAACATCCAGAGACATCTGTTCGGTTAGCTTCAGTGCTCTAACCAGTGTATGATGATAAGTTCTACTAAATAAGGTGGTGCCAGCCCGTTTACAACCATAAAAACTAACCAGAAAGCCTAAAATCTGTCCTTCACTCAAGAAACGACTGCTCTACACCCACACACAAAGAAGTACAATAGTCTAACCATATAGTAATAAAAATATGAATCACATGTTCAGTCTTTGGCAGGGAAACGGGTCTTTACTTTTAAAAGCCAATTTTGACATCTGAGCTAATCTGTTTGTCAGTTTGAAGCAGACAAGTTTTTTCCAGGGAGGTTATGACCACAGTGACTGTATGACTGTCACCATGACAACCAGCAATGCGTCAGGAGGCATTTAATGAACCAAAATGTTTAAAGTTAGTTAGAAAAATGTTAGCTTTTAATGTGTCTGTGGCAACATGAAGATAAAACTGATCAGCTGACTCCACTGATGAGCTTCTCTGTGCTCTGCAGGTCCTCCGCTATCTCAGTGGTGAAGATTCTTCGTGTTTTGCGGGTTCTCCGTCCACTCAGGGCCATAAACAGAGCAAAGGGCCTCAAGGTCAGAAAGACTAGAACACAACAAGGTGTTAAAGTACCGTATCGTTCATTCAGACATCCGTGTGTTTCTGATAACAATGTGTAACTACATTTGCAGCATGTGGTCCAGTGTGTGTTTGTGGCCATCAGGACCATCGGCAACATCATGATCGTCACCACGCTGCTGCAGTTCATGTTCGCTTGTATCGGTGTGCAGCTCTTCAAGGTACAAGAGCAAAATACAGGCTGTCCCTAAAGTCTGGACACACAGATTAAATATGGCTTTGTCGAAAGAAGAAAGAGTTGGACTGGAACTTCTGAGTGGACGTGAAGGATGGACATGTGGAAAGACAGGGTTAGGGTTAGTAGAGTTGACACTGCCTGTTTCTTTAAACTTTTTAACCACCATGGAAAAGCCACATGGAATCCTCCGTGGATAATTCATTTGCTATTTTTCCACATCCATCCTTCACGTCCACTCAGAAGTACCAGTTCAACTCTTTTTTTTTTTTTCTTCCAACAAAGCTGTATTTAATCTGTGGAGGAAAAAACCATAGTTAAGGAGATTTCCTGTGTCCAGACTTTAGTGAGACCCTGTATAGTAGCAGAGTCATAACTGACGGTAACCTCGCTCAACAAATCAACCCATTCTTCTGCTATTAAACAACAAAGAGCTGACACTCTTTTGTGTTTTTTGAAAAAGGGAAAATTTTACCGATGCACAGATGATGCAAAGTCCAGTCCAGATGAGTGCAAGTGAGTTCTTTTGACTTCTTCCTGCTTTCCAGTTCTGGTCTATGTGAGTGTCTCTGTTCTGTGTTTGCGCATACATATGGTTAACATCGTCTTTAAATCCTAGAGGTACATACATCCTCTACAACAACGGCGACACGGCGATGCCCATGGTGAAGGAGAGGATTTGGTACAACAGCGACTTCAACTTTGACAACGTCCTCATGGCCATGATGGCTCTTTTTACCGTGTCCACCTTCGAAGGATGGCCCACGTAAGCACTGCTCTGTTTGAGGTGGAATTTAAAAAATCTTAAAATTACACAATATACCAGAGGCAAAAATGATAAAAAAAATTTGAAAAAAATGTCAGATTTTCAACTTTCTGAAGATCCTAGAATGAATTGTGTATGGAATTTGGATCTTGGAATATGGAAACTTGCAGAGCTGTAGTTTATATGCATAATTACAGTTCATCGGCTTTACTTTCTTCGTGTCTCTCTCCAGTTTGTTGTACAAGGCCATCGACTCCAACAGGGAGAACATGGGTCCCATCTACAACTACCGCATCGAGATCTCCATCTTCTTCATCATCTACATCATCATCATTGCCTTCTTCATGATGAACATCTTCGTCGGTTTCGTCATCGTCACCTTCCAGGAGCAGGGGGAGAAGGAGTATAAGAACTGTGAGCTGGACAAGAACCAGGTAGTTACACGTCCATTAGACTTTTACTTTGAAATGCATTTACCATGAAACAGAAGAAAGGCCCTGCTGTATCCTGGTAAATGGCCTAAACACTGCCTGTACAGCTTCATGCAAAATGATTCAACCCCCTGACATTTTTGACATTCTGACAAAATGAGCAACATTCCAGCTGCACGCGACTAATTTACATCAGAGAGAACATTAATTTATTTTAATACCAAATCAGAAACCAAGATTTAATCCATAATCCATCCAAAATGTCCAACTTTTTTTTTTTTTACAAAAAGCAAGTTGAAAAATTATTCAACACCCTATAAACAATGCTGATAAATCCAGATAACTGCAGTAGAACTCTAATCCATCCACCTGTATGTCTACATCTAGAGGTGAATCCAACGGTGACACATGCTAAACACTGAGGAATACTCATGTCTGTGAAATGGAAACACTTTGGGTCAATCCTCCTCATACGCCTCTAGCAGCACCATGGTTCAGACCAGAGAGATGTCCTGAAGTTCAGAGAGGAACCAGAAAGGAAATGGGTCCAAGAAGATCTCCAAGCTCTAGAATGTTCCCAGAGACTCTGTTGGAAGCATCATTGGTAAGTTCAAAGCCACCGGTACTGTGGCTACACTACATAGTGGAAAAAAGAAGCTGCCAGAGAGAACATCAAGATTCCTGGAGACAGATGGACCAGAACCCTTGACCTACTGCCAAGGACCTGCAGGAAGATCTGACTGGAAGAGGAACTGATGTTTCTGTGGACACACTCCGTGCTGAAGGACTTAATGCCAGATCCTCTAGATGGACACCGCTTCTGAAGACACACCACAAGAACAAAGGTCTCCAGTCTGCTAGAACCAACCTATCAGAGCCACAGAAGTTCTGGGAGACGGTTCTATGGACTGATGAGACCAAACTAGAGCTCTTTGGTCCTATAGATCAGAGGAACGTCTGAGAGGAAGAACGAGGCCTACGAGGAGAAGAACTGCCTGCCTGCTGTGAAGCATGGTGGTGGATCTGGGATTCTGTGGGGATGTTCTGCTTCTAATGGAACCAGGAATCTCCATTGTATTGAAGACACCATGGATTCAGGAAGTACCAGGATATTTTGGACAAGAACGTCCCTCAATCTGTGAAGAAGTTGAAGCTAATTGGACGTTCCAGCAAGACAATGACCCCAAACACACATCAGAACCAACAAAGGCTGGTTAGAGAAGAAAGCCTGGAAGGTTCTAGAGTGGACATCACAACCTCCAGAATGAAACCCAGTGGAGAATCTATGGTGTATCTGAAGAAAGCTGCTGCAACACATAGACCTGAGAACATCACTGAGCTGGAGTCCATCGCCCATGACGAATGGGCTAAAATTCCCAAGGAAGTCCTAAAGATGCAGCCTCATACGGGGGTTGAATAATTTTCCATACAACTGTATCTTTTACCCGCAGTAACATTTTGCATTTGTTTGAGTCTGCTTGTCTTTCTTTTACCCCAACTTTCCCTCCAATCCTCCACAGCGTCAGTGTGTCGAGTACGCTCTGAAAGCTCGTCCTCTGCGGCGCTACATCCCTAAAAACCCCTACCAGTACAAGTTCTGGTATGTGGTCAACTCCACCGGCTTTGAGTACGTCATGTTTGTCCTGATCATACTCAACACCTTGTGTCTGGCCATTCAGGTAAGAACTCTTCATTCAGTCCTTCCAGTAAAGTGGATTTACGGTTAGTTTTTTTGGTTTTGGCAGCTGTAATAATAACTGGAGATATTAAGGGTGGTTTGGTTTTGAATTTATCACTGCTGCAATTGACGTTGTCACCCATATTTTATTATATTGCTTCAAGATAAGGATTAGATTTAGACTTTTTATTCATCACATGCACATAGAATAGGGCAGTGAAATGCAGTGACTGGCCATGAGGCTTTATAACTACAAAATGTTGAAACAGGAAAAAAACAAAATAAATACAAATAGGTGAAACTATAGTATACAAGAAATACATATGGGTAGAATGGTGATATTTATGGAATGTAATTAAGTAATAAAAATCTAATGTCTGTTGTGTATATGAAGATGATTTATGTTTTCTTATTATATGATATATAATTGCTATTATAAATACAGTAAATACACCTTAAAATGCATTTATTGTTCCTGTGGTTGGTTTGAAAGGTATGTAATCTTTAAAAGTTATTTAAAACTGAAAAGAAATGTCAGATTTTTAACTTTCTGACAGTCCCTAAGCTACCCGTCAAAAATAACCAGATTTTAAGCTTAATATTGTAGTACTTTATCAAAATTACTCTATTTAACGTGCCATTTGGAAAAAATATCTATAATGTATTGTTTGCTCTAATCACGTTCTATACGTAAAAGTCTGTGCTAACAGAGCTGTAGACGTATTAAAGCTGTGACCAAAAGGGATGCCACAGATGTTCAGTACTTTTTGGTATAGAAGCTAATATAACTGAAAATATCAGAACAGTAAAATGTGAATACTATGTAAGCCACCATGTTTTCAGTCTCAGTAACACCTTTTGGCATTTTGGAAAAATGTTGACTCGAGGCTGTCTCAATTTTTGTAAAATAAATAATGAAATAAATCCACCTTTTTTCTTACTCATGGCATTCTAACTTTGTTCTTTCTCATTCTAGTCATGGTTGTCCTGTTTCCATAGAGGTGCAGGACTTTGTTTTGCTGTTTAAAATGAGCCCACAGTGATTAAAAATGAGACGGGAGCAAACAAATGTCCAGAAACTACTAGTTTAGAGGGCTAATCTTTTAACGGATCTTTTCAGTTGTAAAGGAGAACTTTTACAGCTTTTAAGTGAGTTTAGGGCTAAATCCAGATCCTGTACTTGTTTAATCTGCTCACCGCTCTCTCTTTCCAGCATCATGGTCAGTCTCATTTGTTTAACTATGCCATGGACATCCTCAACATGGTCTTTACTGGAGTGTTCACTGTAGAAATGATCCTCAAGCTCATCGCCTTCAAACCCAGGGTAAGTCTACAATCTCCTCTCCTCTCAAACTGCTGGTACTGAGAAATATTTTATTTGTGTTATTTAGCATTTATTTACCCAGGTTAGTGACACTGAGATCAGAGATCTCCTTTACACGGAGACCCAGGGAGACTTTAAACACATCCAGTGGAACAAGGGCTGGAAGTTGAATTTGTAATTTATTCCAAGCATCAGGTGCAGAAAACCTGAAGGCTTTCTAGCCCAGTTCAGATTTGGGACGATATACTGCAGAGTATCCATAAATGGGAGAGTATGGCTTCCATGTTTCTTTGTTAAAAGACAAATAGGAACGAACAATACCCAGAGTGGTTCTGTAAATAAATACCACTGACTTAAAGACATCCAGTTAACTTTAGAATAGAACACAGTGGTGAGTAAGGAGAGCACATTAGATAGTGAATCTCTGCTCCCCATGGTACACGCTATCTAACACGCCAAGATTAGCAGAAGCCTTCATGTACAACACATCTCCATAGACAGTCACAGGCAAAAGGTTTGCTTTCACCAATTTCTGTTTCACACAAAAAGAAAAGCAAGACTTGTTTCTGTAATAAAATCCTGAGTTTCAGTTTTTTTTAACCTTTTACTGAAAGTGCTCCTTAAAAGACAAATCAATTAAAAATCCTAGATATTTAAAAGTAGAACACTCTATTTGTTGACCATTTCTTGTTAAATGTTCCCAGACAGTGCTAATCTGGCAGGTTCTGAAGTAAGGAAGAACATACATGTTTTATCTGCACCTAAAACGAGTTGCAGATGACAAAGTTGTTCCTGGATTCTATCAAATGGGAGCTGTGAATACTGGAAGGCCTCAGCAGGAGTGGGTGCTGCTCAGTATAGGACAGTGTCATCAGCAAAGAAACAGAATGTTCTGTCCGAGATTATTTACGTAAATAGTGAATAATAATGGGCCCAGCACAGAACCTTGAGGGACGCCTTTTTTCCCATTTTACTGACAGTTCCTGAGTTTTCCAATCAGATCTCCTTTAATATTTCAGCCCTGAAAATACTGTTGAGTCAGTTTTTACCTGAAAGCACTTTTCCCTTTAACCCTGGTTCCTCCTGTCCCCTCTTACCTCCCCTCCATCCATCCATCCCCCTCCATTCCTCCCCTCTCCTCCCGCTGGCTGTGCATGCTACCAGGGTTATGTCGGAGACGCCTGGAACGTCTTCGATGCCCTGGTGGTGATCGGCAGCGTGGTCGACATCATCCTCAGCCAGGTAGAAAGACGTCAGTATTTCTGTCATTCCCTGTTCCTGCTGCTGCCATTCTCCTTTCTTTTCCTTCCTTCACACCTTTCCTCCTCTCCTTTTCCTTCCTGTCTTAATTTTGTCGGCCGGCTCATGAAAGAAGTCTGCTGTGATCTCAGTAAGCGACAAATGGACCAATAAAACCTCCATTAACTGCCTACCTGTGTTCATTCAACCCGCTGCGTCTCCAGTTTTAAGTCTATTATGACCCTGTATTTACTCATCTCCTCAAAATACAAGATTAAAACAACAAATTATGCACTTTATTCTTCTCACAAACTCTGGCAGGAAGGATTTGACTTTGTTATATCAAAGCACAACTTTTTGATGTTTTCTTCTCTTTCTATCTTTCACATTTCTTTTTTTGTTTTTACCTCTTCCTCCTTTTTCTTCCTCGCTTTGTTGTCTCTCTCTCTTCCTTCTTTTCTGTGTTGTTGCTTGTGCTTGCAGAACTATTTTGCTGATGCATGGAACACGTTTGATGCCTTAATTGTTGTGGGTAGCGTGGTTGACATTGCCATCACTGAGATCAATGTAAGTAGTCGTTTATCACACCTGTCTTTCTGTTTCCTTCCAAGAAAAGAGGGCCTGGCTTTAGTGTCAGAGCTGCATTCAAGATCACAACTGATTTTTATTTTACTGTGATGCAAAATGTTATTGAATTAATGGTATTTAACTCTGTATTTAAATGCATGTTTGAGGCTAACGACTATTTAGCTCCACGTAATATAATCAGTTACTGAATGAAGAAACATTGCAGTATTTTAATATTGATCTGCATTTATCAAACAGTAAAAGAACTAATAGAATAGATAATTGTGAGCTTTTTCTGAATGCAGCTTACTTATCCCATTTAACCAGGTAATAATTAATTAATTAATTGTAATCTCTTAACGAGAAAGATTCACTGACCTGCTACTGCCAGGCCGCTCTGCTTCTTGGTCTGCAGCTTCTGTTAATGATTTCATGCTTTTCATGTCAAGGTGCTTGTCTGTCTGAAATAATGTTGAATGAGTGTTTGCAGTAAGGTATAGATTGTAAACATTTACTGGACTAGATTGTGGTCATATGCAGGAGAAATCTTGGATATTTTCAGGACTTGATGATAGCTGAGGGATGAAGCAGACATTCTCATGAATTTGGCTGCATCATGTGACTCTTTTTCTGTACTAAATGGATCAATAATGTGTTGCCTGCTTCTCATAAAAGGAACAAACTGTTATAATGGAGAGCTGTGATAAGAATAAAATATATTATAACTGAAACAAACAATAGCGAAGCTTTCTATCCGCAAATTTGTGTATCTTTGGGAGACAAAACACCAAAACAATTAGCCTTGCAGACTTTTTTAGTTACATTAATGTCTTTTTATTTAGGAAGTCAATGTTAACAGTTTAGTTTCATTTGTTTAAAAGATGTTTTTCCTTCAGCTCCGTGCGCATGAATCTTCTATCTGGTCTTACTGAAGCTTTTGCATGAGAGGCTTTACGCTGTTCTTCACCATGTTCTTGTTGGTAAACTGTGAAGCTGTGTTGTTTCTTTCTCTAAATGAAGGTGCTTCTGATTGTATTTAATGTAATCAGACGTTATTTAATGAAATGTGATGGTCTACTGCTGCACTGCTGGTGTGTTTAACTGGGATTAACTTCAGGCTTTTGGTTTCAAGTCGGCAGCCATTCCTGTTGTCAAGGTGATAGTGGAGCCAGGGGTAAGAAGAAGCCCCGCCTCTTTTATTTAAGACCCCTCATCCAAAAGTCGAAGCATCAGCATCTCATCTGTCGTGACACTGTGGCTCAGATATGCTGAAAACATTGAGATGCTTTTTTTTTTTTTCAGTAAAATGTGAGAGTTTGTGTTTGAACTCTCAATGTTTGTCAAAAGTCTTGTTTTTCAATCCACCCGGTTTGTTGCATTTTGGCACCAGTTTGAATCTGCTGACGTTATCTCCGTCCTGTCTGGGTGCATGGCATGAAACGGAGGATCAGATGTTTGTTCTTCTGTCTGTCCTCATTACAAAGTGTTTGCAGTCAGATTCCCAGCGTTGTGTGGACGTTGAACTGCAGTTCACGATTCTTGTTGAAGGTCTTCTGTGTCTGTAACGTTTCAGGACGTTTAAAGCTCCATCGTTGTGTTCGTGTCAAGTGTACAAAAAATGTTTGTTTCTGCCTGTTTTTGGATCAGTCATCCACAGTTTAATGTATAGGGCCTCCATGTCTGCTAACTGCATGGTGATGAAGATGGAATTACTCTGCATGCACGACGATTGCTGTCATTAGAAAGATGTAGGAAGTACATCGAACATGACTCGTGATTATTGAAAGAATGCACAGATAAATGAGTGGTAGACTTTCTGTTTGAGACCTTTTGTTTTCCACGTTCTATAACCACTTTTCACCTCCTCTGCCTCAGAACACGGAGGACAGCGCTCGCATCTCCATCACCTTCTTCCGCCTGTTCAGGGTGATGCGTTTGGTCAAACTGCTGAGCCGAGGGGAGGGAATCAGGACGCTGCTGTGGACCTTCATCAAGTCCTTCCAGGTCAGGATGGAGCTTTTTGAATCTGCAGCTCTATGAGCCAACAAGATAAGAGAATAAACTTACCAGACATCAGAACTCTGCGTCTCGCCCTACAATGCATTGCCTTTTTAAAACTACATCTGACTCAACCTCCATTTTGTTCTTGCTTCATCGTCTCAATTTCGAACCATTTGTAACTCGGCACGGATCAAAACTAAACCTCAGATGAAATCTTCTGTCTGTAGTGTAGATTTTATCCCAACCCTCTGTTACATGTTTTATTCTTTAATTTATTAGCAGTTTTTTAAACTTCTGCTATGTTTTCCTTGTAGTTTTATACCTGCAATCATGCGCCGAATTCCCTCTGTTATTGTATTATGAAAGCAATCTCTAGATTATTTTTATTCAGTGCTTAAAAAAGTCATTTTTAATTCATATCTTGTATGAGCAGTAGTTTTCAGTCAGGTTTTAAAGCATACTATAGCACAAAGACAGCCCTTCAGATGTTTTTTTTTTTTTTAAAGAGCCTCTATTAACTGCTCTGTTTTAGTACTTTTAGATATCAGCACCACCTTCAACACAGTTCACTAATCCGTCCTCCACTGTCTGGAAACCTGAGTCGCTCTTTAGGGGACTGTTTTGAATTCGTTACATTTATACCAGTCTGAAAATTCATGTTCCCTTGATGCCAAATTTAACTGCAGTGTTCCTCAAGGCTCTATCCTTGGCCCACTGATTTTTTTTTTTTAATATACATACACAACCGTTCTAAAGTTTGGGGTCATCCAGAAAATTCCATGTTTTCCATGAAAACTCCTGCTTTTATCCATGTGCTAACATAACTACAAGGGTTTTCTAATCATCAGTGAGCCTTTCAACACCATTAGCTAACACAATGTAGCATTAGAACACAGGAGTGATGGTTGCTGGAAATGTTCCTCTGTACCCCTATGGAGATATTCCATTAAAAATCAGACGTTTCCAGCTTCAATAGTCATTTACCACATTAACTATGTCTACACTGGATTTATCACTCATTTAATGCTATATTCATTAAAATAATGCTTTTAAATATAAGAACATTTCTAAGTGACCCCAAACTTTTGAACGGTGCTGTGTGTACATCTATCCTTACTCTCAGCCAGATCATTCAGAATCCTAGTATCTCTCATTACTGTTATGCAGATGACACACAGTTGTATATCCCCATTCAAACTGTCAAAACAGTGGCTATTCTGATAGTCTGATGTTTTTATTATTGGTCCAAACAGCTCTTCTACATTGCGCGACTAAAATATGGGTCAATCTCTCAGAGGTCTTAGAATTTTTGATGCTGGATTGAAGAGTGTTTCCAGTCAGACTTCTTTTCTTTAATACAAATCACCAGAACACCATGAATTAGTGATGCTGGGTTTGGGCAGTGATTGATCCCATTATAACTAGAACAACAAAATACTGTTAAAGCATTTGTAATCAGCGTATTTAGAGGTGTACTTACCATTTGACACTGTCCAAATCAGACACTTCAGGGTTCATATATTTCAAACCATTTCTCTGTTTTCCCTTCCAGGCTCTTCCTTATGTTGCTCTCCTGATAGCGATGCTCTTCTTCATCTATGCTGTGATTGGAATGCAGGTGACGTGGTCTCACGTGTCATCAGAATGTGACATATATGTATGATGTGTGTGTATTTCAATCTCTTACTGATGTGTTGGTGATATTTCCTGTCTCCCTTAGGTGTTTGGGAAAATAGCGATGGTGGACGGAACCCAAATCAACCGTAACAACAACTTTCAGACATTTCCTCAGGCTGTCCTGATGCTCTTCAGGTCTTTAGAAGCCGTTCTAAGTCGTCATACATCATAAATCCTGTTCATTCTGTGGTTGTATTGATGCTGTTTGTTGTTCTGGTTTAGGTGTGCCACAGGGGAGGCCTGGCAGGAGATCATGCTGGCCTGTCTGCCAGGAAAACTGTGTGATTCAGAGTCAGACTACAACCCCGGAGAGGAGAGGACCTGCGGCAGCGGCTTCGCTATCATCTACTTCATCAGCTTCTACATGCTCTGTGCTTTCCTGGTAATCTCCACAATCTTTAGTACAGGAAATACCAAAGCCCGGAGTATTCTGGTGTACAATTTAAAAAATGCTGCATGTTTCAGATCATCAACCTGTTCGTAGCTGTCATCATGGATAACTTTGACTATCTGACACGTGATTGGTCCATTCTGGGGCCGCATCACCTGGATGAGTTTAAGAGGATCTGGTCAGAATACGACCCCGAAGCCAAGTGAGTACCCAGGAGCCACATTTAAAAGTACTACTAGATATTTTCTCTTGTTATTTATCCTGTGCATTTTCTAAGAAAGAGAGTATGAGACAGGGATTCTTTGGTATGAGGGTGCTTCAAAAAGTTCTCGTCCTCACCCACAAACAAGAAGCCTAACTCCCATTTTGGTGCATAGCTGTGTACTAAACAGCCTTTTATCACTGTGCACGATGTGTCCGTGCACACAGCATCAGGTGGAAGAAGCAGCCAGATGTGGCTTTGAACTGCAGAACCGTACAGACTGGACCTGATCTGTTTGACTTCCATCTGTTTCCCAAACTCACGTGGTTTCCATGTTCAGATTGATGAAGATATCATGCATGCTGTAGCAGCTATTCCTGAGCCTGTATAGCCCCTGTGATGACTCTACCGAAGCGTCTGACTCGGCTCACATCCAAAAGAAAACAATGTCCACAGTCCAAACAAACGGGCTTAAGATGCTAAAGATAAACTGAGGATGAACGGGGCTGCAGGTCTTGGACTGTCTCTTCCTGGTAGACCACACCTTTATGGACGTCTCCTTTGGTTTTATCCAAGTCCTTCAGCCACTAGATGGGGTTTACTTAAGAAAAAAGAAATTAATTAAAGGAAAGCTATCATCCTGACTCCTACAGGTGCTGCTGAGGAGAATCTGTAGGCTCAAGATGTGATAGTGAAGCCTGAACATTGGTGGACCAGTTGCACTGAAGTCAAGTAAAAAATAAGCAGTTACCAAGAGCTTGTTGAAGGACCGTCATAATCACTCCGTTGTGGATTCGTGGTGACAGTTTTTGTGGTGGTATGATGGCTGTTGTTTGATTTCCTTGCTGTCAGGGGGAGAATAAAGCATCTGGATGTAGTGACTCTGCTGAGGAGGATTCAGCCTCCCCTGGGTTTCGGTAAACTCTGTCCTCACAGAGTGGCCTGTAAGGTGAGTTTCCACACGTCATCGACACACTCCCAGCTCTGCAGACGGTGAAATACAGATAAAAATGATAGTTTCCTTGTTAATCTGCGGTTTGGGTTGTGCTGCAGCGTCTGGTGGCGATGAACATGCCCCTGAACAGCGACGGGACGGTGATGTTTAACGCCACCTTGTTCGCTTTGGTCCGAACCGCTCTGAAGATAAAGACTGAAGGTGAGTGGGCGCCTCAAACCAGCAGGGATGTACAAATATGACCCCTTTTTACAGGTTATTGCTGTGTGGCTGAGCACTTTGAGCCGTACTCTCAGGTGCAGTAAAGAACAGAGACTGAGGGTTTATTTTAACTATTCTGACCTGGAAGTAGGAAGATGGAGCATCAGTGGAGATAACGGGGGGGGGGGGATCTGTTGTCTGTACCTCAGCTTCAGTAGAAAATCTACTTTGAGTGTCCAACATGAGGCCCGTGGTCCAAAAGTGGTCCTCCAGAGGGTCCAATCCGGCCCTCAAAGTGTAAAAATTCCAGAGAAGACATTAACTGCAGATTGTAAATTAGTAAAACTATAAATTTAAAATCATTTCTAGACCATGACAAGTTGTTTGGATCATAAAGTAAAACACTAGATTGTTCTTTGTTCTTTTGTCATTTTGTGTCTCATTTTTATAATATTTTGTCAGTTTTTTTGGTGTTTTTTTTGTCTGACTTTTGTCATTTGTCTCATGTTTTGTCTCCTTTTAGTCTTGTTTGTGGTTTTTATCTTATTTTTGTCATTTTATGTTTTGCTTTGTTTATTGTTTTCTGTAGTCTTCTTTCATTTTGTTTTAGGATTTCGCAATTTTTTTGTCTCATTTTTGTTTGTCCATTTTTTATCTCTTTTTTGTTTAATGTTATTTGTCTCATTTTTGGAATATTTAGTTTAGTTTTTGTAGGTTTTTTGTCTGACTTTTGTCATTTTATGTGTTGCTTGTTGTTTTGTGTGTTGTTTTTCTTGTGTTTTTGTCTCTCTTGTGTTGTCTACTTTTTGTCATTTTTTTCTTGCTTTTGTCATTTTTTTGTCCTGTTCATGTTATTTGTATAGTTTTTTTTGTTGTTTGTGCATTTTTTTCTGATTTGTGACTTTTTAGTCGAATTTTTAGTCTCTTTTTTTGTTGTTTCTGGTTGTTTGTCTCATTTTTGTCATTTTGTGTTTTGATTTATTCGCTCTTTTGTGCATCATTTTTGTCGTTTTGTGCTTTTTTTGTCTCAGGTATGTCGTTCGCCCATTTTTTTGTCTCTTGTGTTGTCTACTTTTTGTCATTTTTTTGTCCTGTTAGTGTCTTTTGTACAGTTTATTTGTTGTTTGTCCCTATTTTTTTGGTTGATTTGTGACTTTTTAGGTTCTTTTTTGTTTTGTTTCTGTTTTTTTGTCTCATTTTTGTCATTTTGTTTGAAATTATTTGCTCTTTTGTGTTTTTTGTCTCTCTTGTGTTGTCTACTTTTTGTCATTTTATTTCTCGCTTTTGTCATTTTTTGTCCTGTTCGTGTTATTTGTATATTTTTTGTTTGTCCATTTTTTTTCTGATTTGTAAGATTTTAGTCGACTTTTCAGTCTTTTTTTGTTTTGTTTGTGGTTGTTTGTCTCATTTTTTTGTCATTTTGTGTCTCATTTGTGTCATTTTGTGTTTTAAATTATTCGCTCTTTTTGTTGTTTTGTGTTTTTTTCTCACGTATGTCGTTCGCCCATTTTTTTTTCGCTTTGTAGCTTTTTCTTCAAATTTTTTGTCTCTTTGGTTTTGTTTCAAGTCGTTTGTCTCGTATTTTGTCGTGTTTTTTTCTCATTTTGTCGTTTTGTGTCTTGTTTCTGTAATTTTTCGTGTTTTTGGTGTTTTTTTCTGACTTTTGTCGTTTCGATCATAAAGTAAAATACTATAGTGTTCAGTTCCAGATAGCTGTGATTATAATGGGAGTTGTCGTTATTTATAGGTTATCATGCTGTGGTTTTACTGGTCCACTGGAGATCAGACTGGGATTAATGTGGAACCTGGACTAAGATGACTTTGACATCTCTGTGGTAGAGGCTTTTTTTTTTTTTTTTTTTGCCGTACACTAAATTCCACACACGGAAAAAATTCCAATGACCATTTAACAAGTAAATGTTCTGCCACTAGAGGGAGGTATAGCTATTCAATGAGTCGTCTCTACTGCATGCCAAACAAGACTTCTAACTTCAAATGTCAAGATTAGTTTTTGTTGTGTTGTGACTGCTGTTTGTGTAAGACGGAGACAGAACTGAAACTTTGAGTCACGCACGGGTCAACAAAAACATCTACAAAAAACACATTATTTTATTTAGATTCTCAGTGATTCAGGTCAAAGTCATTCTAAGAGTTTCAATAGAAAACAGCTGATTTCTGCCAGAGTTTCTTAAGTTCTGACTCAGTCATGACTAATTCCCAGATATATCTCTGTATAAATATTTATTACCAGCTCGCATGGCTAGTAGTAGTCTATAAATAGTTCCAGACTCGTGCCTGCAGGTGTGAGTCGCTGTGAAACTGCCAGATCATGGATGACTCACAATGTTGTTGGTGAAACTTATTAGGAAGAGATCTCCAGATACCATGAAGTACCTGATAAGTGGTGCTGTAGACCCTGTCCTCTGTTTACAGTCCACTTCCTTCAGTCCTCTCTAAAACTGTGTCTCCTCTGTAGAGGGTCTTTTACTCATCAGATGTGGATGAACGCTTGTCTTAAATCGTCCTGGTGGTTTCGTCTCCTGGCTGCTTTGGGCTGCATATAGAATGTTGTTTAGCTTCAGTCTGAGTGTTTTGTCTTCGTGGTGAACCAGGTTGTGTCTCAGACTGTTGATGGATCTGAAGTGTGCTGGTATGTCGTGTTTGGACGGAAACTTCTCAGACAGCAGCTACGTGACGATGCTGTTCTGCTTTGTCAGAGATAATTTACTTTGTGGAAAAGGAGATCAAAAACACAGCGCTGGGTGGCCGTAAATGTATTCCTGTTAACAATATGGAGATGAATGCAGATCACTGGAATGAGGAAGACCTCAAAGAAGACGCTCAGGTCCAACATCTGTTACAGTGAAGAGTCTTTTCCTGTTCTAAGTTTAAACCTTCTGCTTTCTGACCGTCTTTCCAAAGACCTTTGGTTGACCTCAGACCTTTTTTCTGACTCCTTTAGGTAACTCTTCTATAATCAGACTACAGCAAAGTTTCTCTACTATCATTAAAATTGTTCCCCCACAGCAAAGACACACAACAGATGATAAATGATGCCCTAAGTCAGAAAAGGAGAACAAATGACATGCAGCCCAAAACCGGCCTTCCAGAGGGTTAGGCCCGCAGGACGACTTTATAAAGAGCCAGAGAAGATTTTAACTGCAAATTGTAAATATGTAAAACTATAAATATTTTTATTTAACCACATAAAAGACTCATTGAGATCGAGACCTCTTTGAAGAGGGATAAAGAATCATTTCTAGACCACAAGTTGTTTTGATCTTAAAGTAAAATATTAGATTCTTTGTTATTTTGTCATTTTGTCTTGTTTTGTCGTATTTTGTCTTGTTTTTGTTGTTTGCCTCGTGTTTTTGCCGTTTTGTTTGTTTTGTTTTTCTCTCATTTGTGATTTTTGTCTTACTTTTGTCATTGTGTTCTTCGTTGTTTTGTGTATCGTTGGTATCATTTTGTGCTTTTGTCTCGCTTGTGTTGTCTACTTTTTTGTTTTGTTTTTGTCGTTTGTCCATCTTTTTGTTGCTTTGTAACTTTTCATTAATTTTTTGTTTTGTTACACGTCGTGTCTTATTTTTTGTCGTTTTGTTGTTTTTTGTCTTTTTTTTGTCTGACTTTTGTCGTTTTGATCATGAAGTGAAATACTTTATCATTCAGTTCCAGACAGAATGAACATTTTTGCACTAAAACAAAGGAGCCATCAGGAGTTGTGGTTATTTGTAGGTTATTATGCTGTGGTTTTACTGGTTTTACTGGAGATCAAACTGGGCTGAATGTAGAACCTGGATGAAGTTTCACTGTGAAAATATTATTTTTTTCCACATTTTCAAACTTTAAACCGGATCAGGATGACACGAGGGTTAAAAACAAGGTTGTGGTCATTCAGCTGAAATAAATGACCAGCGTGTTCTGTTGGTTCTGTTGTTTAAAGAGCTGTTTTGCAAAAGTGGTTTTCTGTTGTGTCCATTACTTCTTAGTGGGTTTTTTATGTTTAAACTGCATCATTTCACCTCCTACTGCAGGTTCTGAGGAAAACACCAACATATCCATCCATTTTTCGCTGCTTAGAACCTTATTTATGCTGCTCTGCTCTCCTTAAGGGAACCTGGAACAAGCCAACGAGGAGCTTCGAGCCGTCATCAAGAAGATCTGGAAGAGGACAAGCATGAAGCTGCTGGACCAAGTGGTGCCCCCTGCTGGTGGTCAGTGGTCATTCTGCACACACATTCACACCTCTGAATCCCCTCTTTCCTCTGATCTCTTCTCACGTGATCTGAGAACAAGCTGCATCTTGACAGCGTTTTCCTCAGAAGTTAAACTTTTCTGATGTGGTTTGGCTCGGAGCTGAGCAGCTTCTACCTGGTAAGATGAGTCACAGAGCAGACGGAGCGTGAAGCAATCATTATGTAAGATTTGTTTTGATCTGGTGTTTGAGAAAGCATAAACGACACACAGATAAGTCAAGAATTAATCCCACATTCCTGCTGTTCATTTGGGAAACAGCAGCAATAATTCAGTTTAGATGAAAATGTGAGCAACAGTCAATGCATACATTAAAGATGAACTATTGATAAACTGAAATCTATGAAAGAATTGATCAGTCGTGATGGAATTAGCACCGAATCCTAAGAAGAAGGAGATTTCAGAGGACAAAATCAACAGTGAGAAAAGAGCTCAACATCTAAACCATTTAAGGCAGGAGGAATGATTTCAATGGGAAAAAATATATACCGGGCTTTGCAAAAGTTCTGTTACACGGTCTCATGATCTTTAGAGACGTTTACATGTCAGAGTGAAAAATTCCATTAAATAAACTGAAAGTTCTACCTTATAGGCAGGTGTCCTTAATACAATTTTGTTCTCCGGTGAAGTTGTATCAAGATGGAAGTCAAAGAGTTGAGATATCTGCTCTCCTTCATGCTGGCCACAACAAGTCTGACAGAGCCAAGCAGCTGAACATCAGCCGGATGACCGTCCACAGAGTCGCAGAGAGGCTGAAGAATGGTGAAGATCTTTCAGTGATCTTTCAAGAATGGTGAAGACCTGAAAGATCTTCACCATTCTTCAGCCTCTCCGCGACTCTGTGGACGGTCATCCGGCTGATGTTCAGCACAAAAGAGAGCAGATATCTCAACTCTTTTGACTTCCATCTTGATACAACTTCACCAGAGAACAAAATTGTATTAAGGACACCTGCCTATAAGGTAGAACTTTCAGTTTATTTAATGGAATTTTTCACTCCGACATGTAAACGTCTCTAAAGATCATGAAACCGAGTAACAGAACTTTTGCAAAGCCCGGTATATATATATATATATATATATATATATATATATATATATATGTGTGTTACTTTGACACAGAGAGAAGAGTTTTTCAGATTTTAAAACATTTTTTAAACCTTTGACGCATTTAGACACATAAAGGGAGCAACAGCAGCAGCAGCCATGTGGTTGTTAAAATGGGATAAATTAAATTAATTTCCATTTTTAGATTTTACTATTTACTACCACCAGAGGGAAAATGCCACAAAGAATTTAATTATCTGTTAAATGCGATTAAATAAACTTCACAGATGCTTTGGACATCAGTTAGATGAAGAAGAAATGATAAATGATCAGATTAGAAGCAGATCACAGCAAACTAGTGATTGCTAATAAGGTTTAAAAGTAAAATAGCTCCTTTTCCAAGTACAGCTGAAGCAAATAGGAAAGTTTAACCCAGTCTGAGACACGTGGAGTTCCACTGAGATGAAGAAAACATCAACTGGGTCAATCTATAACTGAGGGACTGTTGAAGTCCATGGGATATATCTGCATACATTTTTATTATAAGTGAAAAAAACTAATGTTTTTATGTTCATTATGATCATGTCTTTATAAATTCCACATTATTTATTATAGAAACAATCACTTATTAATAAAAATGACTGGATATCACTAAAATATGAGCTAAATAACGTCTGAATTTAACACCAACCACCTTCTAATGAGCTAAACAATCATAAAATGAACTGATTCACAAATAGTTTGGATTGTGTTCTTTTATTAAGGTGAGCTAATATGTTGATGATCACCATGATAATCAGCCTATTCTACAATAATCATTACTGATATTTCTTTTTTGGTAACATATCATATTTTGTATGGAAAATACCTAATTAAATCACCATGTAACAAAAACACTTCTGCAGGAAGAGTGTTGATTCCAGATCACATGACCTGCTCATTGTGGTTCTTTTTTGGTCATTTTCAGTCCGTTTTGTGGTCATTTTAAGTGTTTTTGGGGTCATATTGCAGCTTTTTGTGGTTATTTTGTGTGTCTCTCATCATTTTGTGTCTTTGTATGATAATTATCTGTCTCACTGAGTCAGTTTGTGTTTTTCTGTGGTCATTTTGTGTCACTTTTTGTCATTTTTTTGGTCATCTTGTGTCTTTGTGGTTGATTTGTGTCTTTGTGCTCATTTTGTTTCTTTTTTGGTCATTTTTAATCCTTTTTGTTGCCATTTTAGGTCTTTTTGTGGTCACGTTGTGCCCCTTTGTGGCTGTTTTCAGTCCGTTTATGGTTATTTTGTTTCATTTTTGGTCATTTTCAATCCGTTTGTGGTCATTTTGTGTCTCTGTGGTCATTTTGCATCTTTTTGTAGTTATTCTTTGTTTCTCGTCATTTTGTGTCTTTGCATGTTACTTCTGACTTATTTAATATCAAATAGTCATCAGGTTTACTACAATATCTTTAGAAATAACTTACATTTAAGTTTTATTCAACTCTATGTCTAATATTTAGAAGCATCTTTCTGTAAAATGCCATGTGGTGTTTGGTTAGAGGCGGCCATGTTGGTTTTAGGCCTGAAAACGGCAGAAATGTGACTATGATACAAGAAGTCCCACAGTTATATACTGACCCAGCTAACAAACTGTGTGATTTCTTTTATCCTCTCTTAAATCTGTGACCTTAAACCTCCACCCTTCAGACTGTTCATCACAAAGTATTGTTAGCAACCACATCTCCCAAACACTGCATGCCGTGTGGCACAGCGGAAAGTTTCTACAAGGTATTTTTCATCTTCTGCAGTTGACTGTGTTAGACAGAAACTCCCACCTTCCTCCTCCTCCATGCAGCAGATTCTTCTCCTTTCTTCACTGAGCTCCAGGGACAAAGGAAATAGAAAACCCTCCGATTAGCTTCACCCTCCTCATCCTTGTCACGAACAGATCACAGATTCGTGAGGTGTTACAGCAGGGAGAGGTGGTGAGCAGGATCTCAGGTCAAACCACAACACAACGCTCCCATAGTGTTTCTAGATAAGAAACTAGGCCACTTTCAGAACCAACCGAAAGCAGGCGACTGCTGCCGACCGCAAAGGAGGAGGAATGACTGCCTTCAGCAGCCGAGCAGATGTTTGATAGATAAAAGCAAGATTTCTATAGAGTTGGAGAGTCACTTCTGAAACAGCAAACATGTGGTGAGGATTAGTACAGGAGAAATATGAACCAACAAAACCAGCTGTACGGAGAAAAATCTGTCCTCCTTCACAGAAACTCATCCTCTAACCTCTGTGTTCTGAACCTCCTCTGCATTTCCTCCTCTCTCTCTGTTCTCTTCCTCACACTGGAACAGCCAGAAACCCTCAAATATTTGAATTTAAATGCTGTTAAATGCTGTTTGCTCCTTGTTAATGCCACTGGAGCAGTATGAATTCTGTGTCGGTGTCAAATCCACTTCCTACAATGATCTCATATCTTCAGCAACAGGACATTAGTTGAACTGATCGACCACCAAAACATTAACCCTCTGAGCTCCAAGCTCATTTCTTTTTCTTAAATTTACATCCTGCACCTTTATAGAACCAACACAACCTCAGCTAGAAGTAGAGAAAGCTAAAAATGTCTTCGGTGCAAAATGAAAAAGCTATAATGCTGGAAATAATCCAAAAGATGAACCAAAAGTTGAATTTCCTTGATTATGTATTTTGCAAAAATTTAAAAAAAACTTTATTTGTATTGCGCTTTTCAAAACACTCAGATACTTTACATATAAAATCAGCAAACATTAAAAATAAAGGCGCATCATAAAAAAGTCAAAAATATATCAGAAAAATAAGTTACACACGTGGACAAAATTGTTGGTACCCCTCAGTTAAAGAAGGAAAAACCCCCAATTCTCACTGAAATCACTTGAAACTCACAAAAGTAACAATAAATAAAAATTTATTGAAAATTAAATAATCAAAAACAGCCATTACTTTTGAATTGTTGATTAACATAATTATTTAAAAAAACAAACTAATGAAACAGGCCTGGACAAAAATGATGGTACCTCTATAAAAGATTGAAAACTATTTGACCAGAGTGACATGATTAACTCAGGTGTGTCATTTAATTGACATCACAGGTGTTTCCAAACTCATAATCAGTCAGTCTGCCTATTTAAAGGGAGACAAGTAGTCACCCTGCTGTTTGGTGAAAAGGTGTGTACCACACTGAACATGGACAACAGAAAGCGAAGGAGAGAATTGTCCCAGGACATCCGAAAAAAATTATAGACAAACATCTTAAAGGTAAAGGCTATAAGACCATCTCTAAACAGCTTGAAGTTCCTGTGACAACAGTGGCTCACATTATTCAGAAGTTCAAGACCCACGGGACAGTAGCCAACCTCCCTGGACGTGGCCGCAAGAGGAAAATTGATGACAAATTGAAGAGACGGATCGTTGGAATTGTATCCAAAGAGCCCAGAGCAACCTCCAAAGAAATTAAAGGTGAACTCCAAGGCCAAGGTACATCAGTGTCAGATCGCACCATTCGTCGTTGTTTGAGCCAAAGTGGACTCCATGGGAGACGACCAAGGAGGACACCACTGCTGAAAAAACTCATAAAAAAGCCAGACTGGAATTTGCAAAAATGCATGTTGACAAGCCACAAAGCTTCTGGGAGAATGTCCTTTGGACAGATGAGACCAAACTGGAGCTTTTTGGTAAGGCACATCAACTCTATGTTCATAGACTCAAAAACCAAGCATACGAAGAAAAGAACACTGTCCCTACGGTGAAACATGGAGGAGGCTCAGTAATGTTTTGGGGCTGCTTTGCTGCATCTGGCACAGGGTGTCTTGAAAGTGTGCAAGGTACGATGAATCTGAAGACTATCAAGGCATTCTGGAGAGAAATGTGCTGCCTAGTGTCAGAAAGCTTGGTCTCAGTCGCAGGTCATGGGTCTTCCAACAGGACAACGATCCAAAACACACAGCCAAAAACACCCAAGAATGGCTGAGAGAAAAGCGTTGGACTATTCTAAAGTGGCCTTCTATGAGCCCAGATCTGAATCCCATTGAACATATGTGGAAGGAGCTGAAACATGCCATTTGGAGAAGACACCCATCAAACCTGAGACAACTGGAGCTGTTTGCTCATGAGGAGTGGGCCAAAATACCTGTTGACAGCTGCAGAACGCTCATTGACAAATACAGAAATCGTTTAATTGCAGTGATTGCCTCAAAAGGTTGTGCAACAAAATATTAAGTTATGGGTACCATCATTTTTGTCCAGCCCTATTTCATTAGTTTGTTTTTTTAAATAATTATGTTAATCAACAATTCAAAAGTAATGGCTGATTTTGATTATTTAATTTTCAATAAATTTTTATTTATTGTTACTTTTGTGAGTTTCAAGTGATTTCAGTGAGAATTGTGGGTTTTTCCTTCTTTAACTGAGGGGTACCAACAATTTTGTCCACGTGTGTAGTATGATTATTAATCTTTTTACCCATATTTTACTCTATTTTACAGCATTTATTACTATATTTTACTGTGTTTTAACCATATTTTTACTGTATTTCACTGTATTATTATTATTATTATTATTATTATTATTATTATATTTTACCATATTTTTGCTATATTTTACTGTATTTATTACTATATTTCTACTGTATTTTTACTATTTTTAACCATATTTTTGTTAGGTTTTACTGTATTTATTATATTTTAAAATGAAATTTTTAAAATAAAATAGAATTAATGTGAGCATTTTCAGTAGTTACCAGTACTGAAGGAACTGACTTACATATTATAGACATTTTATTCCTTGCAGTTTTAATTGGTTTGCATATTTGACTCCCATCTGTTTAAACACCGTGAATGAATTTTTGTAACGTGACCGTTGGTCGCAGATGAGTCACTAAAAGCTTCATAGCTGAGCCAAAGAATGCAATTTTTTTTGCTTTTTACAGAATGTGGTTGAAGCAAACTGTTTGTTTTTGGCTCATTTTAAATGAGAGACGTAGAATAAAAACATTTGGATTAAATATCACAATTTTCAGCTTCGATCTTCTCAAATGCAACGACAGTGGAAAACCTGACATTTTTCAGTTCCTACAGTTTCTGCATCTCGTAAATTGTGTCATTTTGGAGACTTTAGAAAAGATCATTTCAAACCTAACGGCAAGTTTTGGAGTTCAGAGAGTTAAAGATTCTCCAGCAGGTTAGATTTGGATTTGCAGCTTGAATAGAAGTCTTTTCTGAACAGCTTCATCTGCAGGCGTCATCGTTTCATGAAGTCGAGCTGAAGGTGTTTCATCATGAAGCTGCTCTCCTGTTATTGTCGACTTTTAAACAGCTGAAGACAGCATTAAAATATGTGCTCTTTGCTGCTTCTTTGCTCTGGTTTTGTCTGTCGCTGCCTCTCTGTCCTCCTCTGCTTTATTTACAGTAAATCTATGTAGAACTTACTGCTGCATGTCTTTGTGCTCATTAGCCGCTAACCCGCTCTCTCTTTCTGTTGAATCTTTTCTGCCGAGCTTCTCTCCTCCACAGCTTCCTCCGCCTCCTGTTCTTGTCTTTCTGCCGTCCTAATCTCTTTGGAGCAGTTCTGTTTTAGTCTGGTGGCATGAAACTACTGGAACCTCTGAAAACTGCACCGGCTCTGGACGGGAAGATTCATTATTAATAGAACCAATAAAAACAAAGTAATTTAATCAGCTTAACGATTGATGGATTATTAATAGAACCAATAAAAACAAAGTAATTTAATCAGCTTAACGATAGATGGATTATTAATAGAACCAATAAAACAGAGTAATTTAATCAACTTAGCGATAGATGGATTATTAATAGAACAATAAAAACAGAGTAATTTAATCAACTTAGCGATAGATGGATTATTAATAGAACCAATAAAAACAGAGTAATTTAATCAACTTAACGATAGATGGATTATTAATAGAACCAATAAAAACAGAGTAATTTAATCAGCTTAACGATTGATGGATTATTAATAGAACCAATAAAAACAAAGTAATTTAATCAGCTTAACGATTGATGGATTATTAATAGAACCAATAAAAACAGAGTAATTTAATCAACTTAACGATAGATGGATTATTAATAGAACCAATAAAAACAGAGTAATTTAATCAACTTAGCGATAGATGGATTATTAATAAAACCAATAAAACAGAGTAATTTAATCAACTTAACGAGAGTTCCTGTGTTTGAGGTGAAACTACATAAAAATGAGTGATGAGCTCAGAACATAAATCATGACATCACAAAGTAAATAAATGAGTAGAATCAAATAGAATACAATAGAATAGGTCCTAATAGAATAGATCAGAATAGAATAGAATAGAATTAGAATAGAATCTAATTAAATAGAACACAATAGAATAGTATAAAATAGAGCAGAATAGAATAGAACAGAATGAAATAAAAACACTTGAATTGAATAGAACACAAAACAGAATAGAATAAATAGAACACAACAGAATGTATTGCAATAGAATCGAATAGAATGGAACACACTAGTATGGAATAAGATAAAGTAGAACACAATAGAACAGAATAGAACTGTATATTAATTGATAAACACTAAAAGTCAGTTTCTTTAATCTTTGGGTCAGAAACATAGAACAGAAGAGCACAAAGTCATTAGAAAAGCTAACATAAAAATAACATAAAACATTTTAAAATAACATCTAGCTAAAGAGCAGTGAGACATGAAAATATTCTGATCCAATGATCGGGCCACATGTTCGCATGTGTAGCCGAACATCTGGATTAGAGATTTAGAGACTGAAGCAGGACCGGTGGAGTGAAGTTCTGCTTTAAAGTCGGATCTAGTTTGTGGTTTTCTCCCTGAGCGGAGCCTGCTGTAGTTCCTCTCTGACAGGTGATGCAGACAAACCGTGGGATGCTTTAAGGGGGATCATTATTACACCAGGTCCTCGTCTCTTTTTAAATCAGCGGACTGAATAATGCCTCCGTCTTAAAGCGCCGTCCCACTGACGCTCTAACCTTTGCTCGACTCGGTTTCGTTGGAAACGGGTCCAGGAGAGGTGGCGACAAAGACAAAAAAAACCAAACGTTTCCTGTCTTTTTATGACTCAGCCTCTTTGTCCCCAGTCTGCTCAGCAACCGCTTATCTGAGGGAATCAGACCTGTTCACATGCCTGCATGGCCGATAGCTTAGTCACAGCCTCGGTTTCTGTCTTTGTCTTCGTAGGTCCGTAGATCTGAACCCTCTGCTGCTTTCTGCATGTGCTTCTTGTTTTGTCTGTCTGAAGTCGTGGATGTCGTCACGTAGCGCTCCATCGTGTGCCAGCAGCTGCCTGGTCATGAAAATAATCTGAATTTCAGTGCTTTTTTGCTTCACTTTGCTCAGCAGTTTGTGGTCTTTGTTTTGGTGAGACAGTGTTTTGTAACCGTTAGCAGAGATGCAGGAAGACGGAGCCGTAGGTTAGATGTTATCTGGTCAGGTTGTTTGTCGTTTGCAGAGTCAGACAGAATAAATCTGTTACCGCACCGATGCACACTTCACATGGATTCACTCTGCTTACTGTGCACAATATGAGAAAGCTTCACATCTGTTCTGTGTTCACTGAGGTCCAGGCGTTGATCCTTTCACCCTCGTGTCGTCCTGCAGGTCAAAATGATCCGTTTGAAAAGTGGAAAAAATATAATTGAAACTTCTGATGTCCACATTTTTAACATTTTTGAACATTTTTGGTGGAAAAAAGAAGTTTCTTTAAGAACATTTACAAAAAAATCCAAAATTGGTTGATTTTTTTTTTTGGTCGAATTTTTCCTTGAAAAGATTAATTTAAAAAATGCCTCAAATTTGGCAAGAAAATTCTTCAAAAAATGAGTAAAAATCTTCCAAAAAAATCTTTAAAAAATCTAAAGTGATTACATCAATCAGTAAAATGTCTAATATTTTATTTCTAATATGTTGGTTGATTTTTGTGAATGTTCTTGAAACATTTTTCTTTTAACATTTCTTTATTCTCCAACAAAAAATGTTCAAAAATTTCAGAAAAACTTCTGATGTCCACATTTTCAACATTTTTACCAAAAAAAACGTTCCTTTAAGAACATTCAGATAAAAATCAACCAGAATCCAGTGAAATTTGCTGGATTTTGGTTGATTTTTGTTTCTGAATGTTCTTAAAGAAAATATTAGAAGTTCCACTGATATATATGGAATCACTTTAGATATTTTTTAGGATTTTTTGGAAGATTTTTACTTATTTTTAAAAAAGATTTACAAGAATTTTCTTGCCAAATTTTTTTAAAAAAGTAAAACCTTTAAGGGAAACTTTAAAGGAATTATTGGAATTTTCTTCCTGAAGGTTTTGCACATTTTCAGAAATTTGGGGGAATTTTTTTTTTTGCTGAATTTTTGGATTTTTTTTCAGACAAGGAAACGATATTTTTTGGTGGCTGTAAATGAGGACAACAGGAGGGTTAAAGTAGCGTTTCTTGTCAACATTAAGCTCAAGCAATGAGAATTTATGGCTTTTTGTCAACATGCTTTGGTTTCGTTCTCATATTTGGCTTCATTATTAAGATATTGTGTTTTTTTCAACCTTCTACAGCAGCAGAGCTTCGTCTCTGTGAGGTTTTGATGCTTTAACAGTGAGATTAGACGGGTTTCTTTGGTTCTTGGTTGAGGTGTTCAGGTGTTGATGTGGGAGGCTTTGGTGTGTCTGGTCTGTTCTCTCAGATGACGAGGTAACAGTGGGGAAGTTCTATGCCACCTTCCTGATACAGGACTACTTCAGAAAGTTCAAGAGGCGCAAAGAGCAAGGCCTTGTGGGAAGGCGGTCCTGGGAGAGGCTCAACACCACCTTGGCTCTGCAGGTGAGTCCAGAACGTCGTCTCACAGACTCAGTCCTGCTTGGACCACGAGGCTGAAAATCTGCACACAATAAGAGCATGAAGCAGCGGGATGAATGAAACCCGGCTGTGTCAGTGGATCGGTACCGGTCTGGGCAGAGAGACTTTCACACTAAAAAATACTGAAGTGTCTGCCAGCATCAACAGCCAGCTTCTCTGGACACACACACACATTTGAAGCCAGTTTTAGTTTCCAGGGTTGAGTTTATTGCTTCTGTTTTTGCAGGCGGGCCTCCGGACGCTGCATGACATCGGACCAGAGATCCGTCGAGCCATATCATGTGACCTACAGGAGGCGGGCTAGTGGAGGCAAATGGAGAGGAAGAGGAAGAAATCTACAGGGTAAACATCCCTACTGAGCCTCCTCACATGTTTGGACACATGAAATATCAGAATGAAAGTCGTTAAATCCCAGGTTTTAAGGAGTCTAACTTTATAAAGTCTCTGACGTTTCAGAAAGTTTTTAAACTTTGGTCAATTTAATTTGGCTTTTCTGTCAAGAATTGACAAAAAAAAAAGACTCATGTCAAAATAAAAGCAGATTTCTACCAAGCAATGTTAATTAATTAAAAATATAAGCTGTAAAATATGTCATTGCATACGTATTTAGGACAGTATTTAGTGGACAGATTCAAACTAAGGAGAATAACAAAAATCAGAATATTTGGAAACATTATCAGATTATTTGGACTCAACAACACTGAGATTTGAATTTCATGCAGTTCATACAAAACGAGAAACGAACAAAAAAAGTCAGACAGAAAAGACAAAATATGACACAAGACACAAAAAGACAAAAGAGCAAAGAACAATCTATCATTTCACTTTCTGATCCAAACAACTTGTCATGGTCTAGAAATGATTTTAAATTTATAGTTTTACTATTTTACAATCTGCAGTTAATGTCTTCTCTGTAGTTTTTACACTTTTTAAACACTCCTGCTCTAAATGATTGAGCCTGACCTAAAGTTCAGCGGGGACTTTTTAGTTCTGTTTTACTTTATTTCTGGTGTCTCTGCAGCGTAACGGCGGCCTCTTTGGGAACCACGTCAACCACTTCAGCGGAGAGCAGCCGGGCTCCTTCCACCCCACCACCGTCACCCAGCGCCCCCTACAGATCCTTCCCTTCTCCTGCAGCGCCTCCGTGGAACCCGTCCAGACCGAGCGGAGAGGCAGCGGCAGCGACCGGGAAGGAGAGACGGAGATGAACTGTTCACCCGTCCAGTACAACCACCATCCGTCCCCTCGGCTGTACGACTACCCCCGCTGTAACTCCGCCTGCCTCCAGCCGCCCGTCCCCTCCAACGCCAACCTCAACAACGCCAACGTGCCCTCGCTCCTCTCCATGACCGTCGGGAGGCAGCAGAAGTGTCTGTTGAGACGAAGCCGTCCGTCCTCCGCCAGAAACGGATCATCGATGTCTTACAGCAAAGGAGTCCACGACAAGCCGTGGAAGTCCCACTCCATCAGGTCAGTCAGCTGGAGGCGGAGCTAAAACATTAGCCCTGGTGTTGTTCTGTAGATGGATGGATGGATGGATGGATGGATGGATAGAAACTTTCTTAATCCCGAGGGAAATTTAAGAAGCAGGCCAAACTGACTTGTTGTAAAGTTTGAAAATGTGGAAAAAAAAAAAATTTCCACAGTGAAACTTCTGATGTCCACATTTTCAACATTTCTGGGAAATTTTTGAACATTGTTAGTGGAAAAAAGAAGTGCTGGAAAAAATGTTTAAGAAAATTCACAGAAAAAATAAACTAAAATCCAGCAAACTTCACTGGATTTCATTTAATTTTTTTGTCAATGTTGTTAAAGAAAATATCAGAGGTTTTACTGATGTATATGAAATCACTTTGGATATTTTTAGGATTTTTTGGAAGATTTTTCTTTGTTTTTTTTTTTGTTTTTTTAATATTTACAAGAATTTTCCTTCCAAATTTGGGGGACTTTTTAAATAAAATTTTTAAGAGAAACTTTTAAGGAATTACTGAAACTTTCTTCTGAAAGTTCTGCAAATTTAAAGTTTGAAGATGGATGTAACTTTGTAATCAGAAATAGATGATCTAATTGCTTCAGATCAGATTTCATCATGCAGAGCTTTGTGGTATCAGTAGATGGTGGATCTAATCGTTTGTTCTGCCTCATCGCTGACAGAATCTGTTTTGGTTCTGCTTCCTGCAGCTGAAAGATTTCCAAACCACAGAGTTCTCTCTCATGGAGCTGCATGTCTTTAAATAAGCTAAAATCAACAAACTCTGTTCCAGATAAATGGATGTTCTTTCAGGACCCTGCAGCTTACAGCCTGGTGGCTTTGCCTTAATGTGCCTTACTGACATGGTAATTCCATCTGAGAGGCTGCTGTGTCTGCACATGTTGCTCTATTGTTCTGCAGTCAAACCACCATGACGTCAGATGGAGCCAAACAAGCTTTGAAAACTATTGAAGTGAATAATTTTCCATGTACAGTTTGCTATAATGAGTCCATTTGATGTTTTACCGTTGATTTCAACCTGCCATGTTCTTTGTGTGTTTTCCTGGAATTCTTTGACATTTCAGCTCTACACCATAAACAGATAACTTTAGGATGATAACACCTGAAATATTCACACACGTGTTTCTGTTACACTTTGGAAAACTCATTAATTCAGCCTACAAATGACTGCAGCGGTGGATAAAAGACGTTTGCATGTTTGTTGCATAAAGAGTCCCTCTGAGGTCTTCAGGTGGGATTTATTTTAGTCCAGTCACAGCCAGAACACTTGTTTTTATGGAACCAATAAGGCTTTTTTATTAGGCTTTGTTGAGACATTTTCAGCATTGGTTTGCTTTGGTAGAATTTAGTTTTGATAGTTTTTCTTATAAATAGACTATAAATAGACGGGCAGATTTCAAGATTAATTGAAGAATTTTTATGAATCTACGATGTGTTGTATGTTGTAAACAAAAACCATCATTTGTGTGTATTTGTCTGTCTAATGCAGCCACACCTTCAGAAACACAGGAAAGATTTTTCCACAAATATTTTATGATAATAATTGAGACTGTGTTTAAACCTTTTTTCCACCGCTTTGCATTTGAACATTGCTCTGCAGACATTCTCAGCTAAAAGGGTGTTTTAAGGACAAGTCCCCAAACATTCCGATATAATCCCTGAAAGAGTTCCTGTTTTATGTGTGGACGTTTCCTAAATGTCCTCCTGTTATATTGTGTCGCCACCCTGATATTGTGCAGGTTTGTGGTAATCAAAGCATCATGAAGGCGTCTTCCTTCTGCAGAGACGCTGTTCCTGTTGGTCACACTTTGTTCATTTGAAGTACCTTCTACCAGAACACAAAGCGCTGCCTTCCCCATGCCATGTTTTAATCTGTGCCCTCTTGTCTTCTGTCGTTGCATGAAACGTCTCTTCCTCCTCCTGTTCCGATAAACCCCGTCTGTCTGACTGAACTCCTCCTCTTCTCCTTGGAGCAGGACGCGCTACTACGAGGCCTACATTAGGTACGTCTGAGTGTTCCTGCAGCACCAGGTGTGTCAGAGTGCAAACTGAACCTGTAGATGGATGAAGATGACTCATGTCAGTTTAAATAAACCGTCTGGACACACCTTCTCTTTTTGTTCACTCAGGTTTTTATTTATTTTAGATACTTACACAAACATAGAAAAACAGATAACCAATTGAACAATGCCTGGGTGGTAACAGATCTGTCCTGCTAATTGTAGTTTTTCCTGGTTCTCCTCCAACATTTGCCTTTCCAGTCCTGTATTCTGTCCACTCAGTCCATTTTTTTGTCCATCTGTGCTTCCTGTAGTCTCAGTTTGTGAGTTAATTTCTCCATTATGTAGATTTCCTCTGTTATTTTCAACCGTTGGTCTTTTGTTGGTGGTTCTGTTTCCCCCCAGTTTCTCGTTATGGCTTTTTTACATGCCACTAGCAGTATTTTGATTAAATATCTGTCGTTTCCCATCACATTCTCTTCAGAGAAATTGCAAAGATAAAGCATGCTGCAGCTCACAGGGATCTCAGAACCCGTTATTTGTTGTAGTTCTTCGCATACGGCTTCCCAAAACACGGTAATTGTTGGACATTTCCAGAAAACGTGTGAGTGATCTGCGTCAAGCTCTCCACATTTCAGATGTCGGTTTAACAGTTTATTTTTATCTTTGGTGTAAGGACAAAGCGTGCCAAATTTTTCCAGGAGAATTCCGTCCATGTGGTGAATCTTCCACATATCGAGCCAATCACGTTCCTGCTCCCAGTTATGTTTATATCGTGACACACCTTCTCATTTAATGCTTTTTATTTAGTTATTTTATATGTTGAACACATCAAAACTATCAAAGAATACATCTGGAATTAGGCTGCAAACAAAAAGTGTAGAAAATAAAACAAATAAATAGAAACGTTCCTGTATAAAAATTTGATTATGTGCGTTCATTGGACAAAAATTATTAGACATGCTTCAGTGAACGTTTTTTCTTTTAAAAAAAAGAAAAATTTAACAAGCTCTGTAACCGACAAAGGATTTATGAAGCTGAGGCTTTTCCTCCTATACGATCCATAAAATATGCCAGAATATCAGTAAAACAAGGAATAAAGACAAAAAAGAACAGAACAGATCTGTATTTAATTTTAGTTCTCACATTACCTCTTCAAAGACGCCCAGTCTTCTCAAATTAGCATTTTTTTCTCTCGATTTAAAAAAATAAATAGTTGAATACAGGTGGGAAGACTTTTATTCTTTACTGGAAATAGTGTGTCTAATGTTTTTAACTATGCATTATCTAAACATTTAGTTTAGTTTTAGGTCTATATGTTTTCTGCATGTAGTGAGAAATCCAAGATACTCGGACATTCATGTTCAAAAAATAGCTTGTTTTGTAAATGAAGTGAATGGAAGTGAATGAGCAAAAAATGTGAGAAAGTGAGAAATGTTTTCAGTGTTAATGTTTAGAGTTTCTGTGCTGAATTTGCCTCCAAAACCATGAATAAAGACTTTCTAAAGCTGCATGTCTGTTTAATATTAGCATCATAATGAGAGTGTTTGGATGCAGGTCTGAGAGCGGAGGAGACTTTATCCAACCATAAGGCGAGAGGAGCCGGCGGCCGGAGACAGCGACGACGATCGAGGGTCAGGAGAATATTACAGCGGGGAGGAGTTTCATGAAGACGACATCATGCTAACAAAGGACAGGTACTGTGATGTGAGGAAACGACAAATAAAGCTGTAGTAAACACAGCGCTGACCTCTGGAAACTCACCGTGTTCCAACCTCAGATAATAGACAAACTGCTGGGTGGTTGATGGGTTTAATACTGAATGAAAGTACGGCATTCCCTCACAAAGAAGAATGGGATGGATTTATAACATGACAGTGAACTCTTACGTGACTTGTTTAACTTGTTTGTCCTACATGTGAACCTCCAAGTCCTGCGTTCTTCAGACAGAAGCTCTTCCAGGATCAGACTAAAGCTTGGACTTGTAGTTAAAGTCGACCAAACCTGAGAACATCTGAGATCCTTATATTTGACTCCTGTTGTTCAAAGTCACTTTAACCAGCAGTCAGCTGATTATTTAGAAAAGATTAGATGACTGACATGTAAATAAATAACCGATGCTGATTAGTGGTAATCAGGAATGACGGATAACCCATATTTGGACTCAATATAAACTACAGGCCAAACGTTTGGAAGTAAGATCAGATTTGGACAAAAAAGATCCTATTTTCAGTGGTATACAACAAAATAAACATGATTATTCTATAAGGAGTCCCTCATCAGAATACGTTCGTGCTACAACCGCTGGCAAAAATGATGGAATCCCCAGTCTTTTAGTTTGGTGGAGAAAAGCAGATCAGACATGAAACACAACTAAAGTCCTTTAAAATGGAAACTTTCTGGCTTTAAGAAATACTCAAAGAACTCAAGAAAAGAATGTGTTAGTAACAGTTGATCTTATGGATCAAGCAGAGAATGAGCGTGGATAGGCGGTGGGTTTGTTTAGTCCTCTAATGATGCAGCGTATTTCAGACTCTGTTTTCTAGAGCAGCTGCATGTTTAAAATGAAATGGGTGTTCTCTTTTTAAAGTTTCATCTTGTTGCTTCCAAGGTTGGGCAACAAGGATGCAGCAGAGGCAGATTCTGAGCTGGAAGTTTCCGGGGCCGACCATCAGGCTGATGGTTACTATGACGACGACCAACAGCCCATCTACCAGGACGGCAGGCGGTCACCCAGGAGATGGTTTTTACCCTCACCTCAAGGTAGACTCCCATTTATTAATGCAGGTCCTTAACACTCACATAAAACACACTGAAGCTGACTTTCATTCGCTCAGAAGTGGGTTCAGTCAGGGTGGGGTTTTTTAAAGTCTTTCAGATTTTATGTAAATTAGAGCTATTATGTTGTTACTATGTTATAATTGTTGTTGTTGTGCATAAAGTTAGAATCTATTGTGTTTCATTTGACTTATAAATAATCAGCATAATTTATTCATCTTATCCCATAAATAAAGTTGTAATTTTGCTTTCTGTGCGTCCACTCAGCCTCCACTAGACCAACATTTAGTTTCGAGTGTCTTCGAAGAAAAAGTAGCCCAGACGACGCTCCTGCCTCTCCATCGTGCACGGCTCTTCCTCTACACCTGGTGCAGCAGCAGGTACAAACAGACTTCTTTCATGAACTGCTGAAACTCTAAACTCCTTTCTCTGACGTACAATGCTCAGAAACATAAACAGTTTTTCCCAAAACAGACACAAAGTGCACATCTCCAGTTTCTGCAGAGCTCTGAACACATTGTTGGCACTAGGATGGATTTTCCATTGTGATGTAAAACGGTAGACACTCTTACAGACATCACTGCTCTCAGACAGAGACTCTATGTTCATAGCTGTCACTAATGACGGGATTAAACTGATATGAGATGGCTCATGGTGTTCAGCAGCAAGAAGAGAGAATATTACAGAAATTTTTAAGAAGAACATTCAGAAAGTGACAGAACAAAAAATGACAACAACAAGAAACATAACAAAGGCGACACACAAAATGAGATATCTGACCACACATACACACACACACATACATACTTACCCAGCCAGCCAGCCACATACCGAAGCGAATGCAGTAACCCCGTTGACGTACAAGTCTGGCGTGGTTAAAAATGAGACACAAAATGACAAATGAGACAAAATGACAAAAATGAGACACAAAATGACAAAAATGAGACACAAAATGACAAAAATGAGACACAAAATGACAAAAATGAGACAAAATGACAAAAATGAGACACAAAATGACAAAAATGAGACAAAATGACAAAAATGAGACAAAGCAAATGAGACAAAATGAGAGTGAGACACAAAATGACAAAAATGAGACAAAATGAGAAATGAGACACAAAATGACAAATGAGACACAAAATGACAAATGAGACACATATGAGACAAAATGACAAAAATGAGACACAAAATGACAAATGAGACACAAAATGACAAAAATGAGACACAAAATGACAAAAATGAGACAAAATGACAAAAATGAGACACAAAATGACAAATGAGACAAAATGACAAAAATGAGACAAAATGACAAAAATGAGACACAAAATGACAAATGAGACACAAAATGACAAAAATGAGACACAAAATGACAAATGAGACACAAAATGACAAAAATGAGACACAAAATGACAAAAATGAGACAAAATGACAAAAATGAGACAAAACAAATGAGACAAAATGACAAATGAGACACAAAATGACAAAAATGAGACACAAAATGACAAATGAGACAAAATGACAAATATGAGACACAAATGAAACAAAATGACAGAAATGAGACACAAAATGACAAATGAGACAAAATGACAAAAATGAGACAAAATGACAAAATGAGACAAAGCAAATGAGACAAAATGACAAAAATGAGACACAAAATGACAAAAATGAGACACAAAATGACAAAAATGAGACAAAATGACAAATGAGACACAAAATGACAAAAATGAGACACAAAATGACAAATGAGACAAAATGACAAAAAATGAGACACAAATGAGACAAAATGACAAAAATGAGACACAAATGAGACAAAATGACAAAAATGAGACACAAATGAGACACACAATGACAAAAATGAGACACACAATGACAAAAATGAGACAAAATGACAAAAATGAGACAAAGCAAATGAGACAAAATGACTAATGAGACACAAAAAGACAAAAATGAGACAAAATGAGAAATGAGACACAAAATGACAAAAATGAGACACAAAATGACAAATGAGACACAAAATGACAAAAATGAGACACAAAATGACAAATGAGACAAAATGACAAAAATGAGACACAAATGAGACAAAATTACAAAAATGAGACACAAAATGACAAATGAGACACAAAATGACAAAAATGAGACACAAAATGACAAAAATGAGACAAAACAAATGAGACAAAATGACAAATGAGACACAAAATGACAAAAATGAGACACACAATGACAAATGAGACAAAATGACAAATATGAGACACAAATTAAACAAAATGACAGAAATGAGACACACAATGACAAAAATGAGACACAAAATGAGAAATGAGACAAAATGACAAAAATGAGACACAAAATGACAAAAATGAGACAAAGCAAATGAGACAAAATGAGAAATGAGACACAAAATGACAAAAATAAGACACAAAATGACAAATGAGACACAAAATGACAAAAATGAGACAAAATGACAAATGAGACACAAAATGACAAAAATGAGACACAAAATGACAAATGAGACAAAATGACAAAAAATGAGACACAAATGAGACAAAATGACAAAAATGAGACACAAAATGACAAAAATGAGACACAAATGAGACAAAATGACAAAAATGAGACACATGAAAAAAGACAGAAATGTCCTGAATGGATCGCTGATGAAAGCTGGTTAAAGGACGACATCACACAAGAAGAGAAAATACACAATGTGTACATCTTGGTGTTGAATTTCTGCAGAGCTCTGAACACATTGTTGGTCTCTAGGATCGATTTTCCATTATGATGTAAAACGGTAGACACTCCTACAGACATCACTGCTCTCAGACAGAGACTCTATGTTCATAGCTGTCACTAATGACGGGATTAAACGGATATGAGACGGCTCATGGTGTTCAGCAGCAAGAAGAGAGAATATTACAGAATTATCAGATGAAATTGGAGCAGCTGTGACGAGCAGCGTTCTTGTTTATGCAAAGATAATGAGGGAACAGAGAGTACAGCCCAGCATCAGATGGTGTGTGGCCGCTGTCGTCACACGGTTCATAGAAAAGACGAGTTACCAGAGGACAGAGGCGCTATCTGATGCACGCACGTTTGAATCTGCACGTTGTTTTTTATTTTATTTTACCGGATAATAATAATAAAATAATAACTTTGTAGGGCATAGCTCCTTTAAGATGAACATTCACAAAGCGCTTTGACAGGCAGATCATGAAAAATGACAGAAATGTCCTGAATGGATCGCTGATGAAAGCAGGGCGACATCACATCAGGAGGTTAAGAGAGAAGCTGAAGAGAAATAAAAGATAGAAAGAGATGAAAATCAGGAGGTTAGACAGAGAGACTACAAGCAGTGAACATCTTAAAAGGGACAAAAAGGCAAATAAAAGAGAACTTTACTGGACTTAACCTTTATTTAACCAGATAAAACCCTGAGTGTCTACAAAGAAACACAACATTTAGTCATCTGGAACTGAACCACAGAGGATTTAACTTTATGATGAAAACAGCAAAAGTCAGACAAAAAAGGCAGCAAAAACAAGGTAAAATATAATAAAAACAAGACACATAAAGACAGAAGCAAGAAACAAAATGAAAAAATTAAGATGAAAGAGACAAAAAATTAGACAAATGTGAAAAAAGAATGACAATGGGAGGAAACAAAACAACAAAAAAGTTGAACAAATAAGACAAAAAACACAAAACGACAAAAATGATGATCACAACAAATAAAGCAAAAAACAAAATGAGACAAAAAAAGCACAAGAGAGACGAAAAGGAAACAAAATGACAAAAATGTGAGACAAACAACAAAAATCAGATGAAAAAAGACAAAAATACAACAAAAACAGACAATATTACAAAAACGAGACACAAAACAAGAACAAAGAACAATCTAGTATTTTACTTTCTGATCCAAACAACTTGTCATGGTCTAGAAATGATTTTAAATTTACAGTTTTACTAATTTACAATCTGCAGTTAATGTCTTCTCTGTAATTTTTCCACTTTGAGGACCGGATTGGACCCTCTGGAGGACCACTTTTGGACCACGGGCCTCATGTTGGACACTCCTGCTGTAGAGGATTCCATGCTGAGGGGCAGAAAAGCTGAAAGCTCTTTTCCATATTCAGTCCTAACATCAGGAACAGATAAAACAAGAGTAGTGGAGGAATGTAAGGCAGAGCAGCTGTTTGCTCTCTGTAATAAATAGGAAGGAATGAAGCCTAAAAGAGCCTCAGCAACTGGAGTGAGTGAAGGAGGTGCAGAGTGGACAGTGATGGCAGGGAGCAACTGAGAAAAACTGTGGTATAGTGAATGAGTATAGTATAATGTAAATGCAGCAGTAGTTGGATCTATCAGAGACCTCTCCTGTCTGTTCTGGATCGTTCAGGTGATGGCGGTGGCCGGTCTGGACGCCTCCAGAATCCACCGACTGTCTCCGACGAGGTCTCTGCGTTCCTGGGCGACGCCTCCAGCCTCCCCCATCAGCCGAGACGCCTCCCCCTGCTACACTCCCCTCATACAGGTCCATCACCGCCTTATGCATTACCCCTGACATGTGCAGTAAATGCAGATCTAAAAGGTGGTTGACATTTTCTAATCATCTTATCTGTTGACTTGAATATGAATGAGTCAGTGAAGAGAAGTCCAGTTTATAATTTGCTTCACAGGTTTAACCTGCGGGTCAAATTGGCCCGTTTTAAAAGTTTGAAAATATGGAAAAAATATATATTTCCACAGTGAAACTTCTGATGTCCACATTTTCAAACTTTATATTTACAAAACCTTCAGGAACAATTCCAATAATTCCTTAAAGGTTTCTCTAGAAAATTTTATTTTAAGAAATCCTCCAAATTTGGCAAGAAACTATTTTCATAGAATGAGTAAAAATCTTACAAAAAATCCTAAAAATATCTAAAGCGATTACATATATATCAGTTTTATTGGAATTTTCTTCCTGAAAGTTTTTGCAAATTTAAAGTTTGAAAATGTGGAAAATAAATCTATTTTCACAGTAAAACTCCTGATGTCCACATTTTCAACATTTTTGGGAAATCTTTGAACATTTTTCAGTGGAAAAAAGAAATGTTAAAAATGTTCCTAAAGAAAATAAAGTTTTACTGATATATATGTAATCACTTTATTTTTAGGATTATTTTGGAAGATTTTTACTAATTTTTTTGATATTTACAAGAATTTTCTTGCCAAATTAGAGGATTTTTAAAAATAAAATCTTTAAGGCAAACTTTTAAGGAATTGGAATTTTCTTCCTGAATGTTTTGTAAATTTTCAGAAATTTGGGGAATTTTTTGCTAATTTTTTTGGATTTTTTTTCATTAGGAAAACATTTTTTGGTGCCTGTAAATGAAAGGAACCAGTGGCCACCAGATTTTGTAGGACCTGCCTTTTAAAACTTTATTTTCCGTTGACTGTAACTTTCGTGCTGCAGTCAGTTGGAAAACACCTGAACACTAGATTTTTGACAGAAAAGGTTTAATCATCATTTATCTTCATCAGTTTTCTGGAAGTGTAGAAAACATGTTTAACTGAACATCAACTCAGATCATATTTACTGTAGTTACACACGTGGACAAAATTGTTGGTACCCCTCAGTTAAAGAAGGAAAAACCCACAATTCTCACTGAAATCACTTGAAACTCACAAAAGTAACAATAAATAAAATTTATTGAAAATTAAATAATCAAAATCAGCCATCACTTTTGAATTGTTGATTAACATAATTATTTAAAAAAACAAACTAATGAAATAGGGCTGGACAAAAATGATGGTACCCATAACTTAATATTTTGTTGCACAACCTTTTGAGGCAATCACTGCAATTAAACGATTTCTGTATTTGTCAATGAGCGTTCTGCAGCTGTCAACAGGTATTTTGGCCCACTCCTCATGAGCAAACAGCTCCAGTTGTCTCAGGTTTGATGGGTGTCTTCTCCAAATGGCATGTTTCAGCTCCTTCCACATATGTTCAATGGGATTCAGATCTGGGCTCATAGAAGGCCACTTTAGAATAGTCCAACGCTTTTCTCTCAGCCATTCTTGGGTGTTTTTGGCTGTGTGTTTTGGATCGTTGTCCTGTTGGAAGACCCATGGCCTGCGACTGAGACCAAGCTTTCTGACACTAGGCAGCACATTTCTCTCCAGAATGCCTTGATAGTCTTCAGATTTCATCGTACCTTGCACACTTTCAAGACACCCTGTGCCAGATGCAGCAAAGCAGCCCCAAAACATTACTGAGCCTCCTCCATGTTTCACCGTAGGGACAGTGTTCTTTTCTTCGTATGCTTGGTTTTTGAGTCTATGAACATAGAGTTGATGTGCCTTACCAAAAAGCTCCAGTTTGGTCTCATCTGTCCAAAGGACATTCTGCCAGAAGCTTTGTGGCTTGTCAACATGCATTTTTGCAAATTCCAGTCTGGCTTTTTTATGAGTTTTTTTCAGCAGTGGTGTCCTCCTTGGTCGTCTCCCATGAAGTCCACTTTGGCTCAAACAACGACGAATGGTGCGATCTGACACTGATGTACCTTGGCCTTGGAGTTCACCTTTAATTTCTTTGGAGGTTGCTCTGGGCTCTTTGGATACAATTCCAACGATCCGTCTCTTCAATTTGTCATCAATTTTCCTCTTGCGGCCACGTCCAGGGAGGTTGGCTACTGTCCCGTGGGTCTTGAACTTCTGAATAATATGAGCCACTGTTGTCACAGGAACTTCAAGCTGTTTAGAGATGGTCTTATAGCCTTTACCTTTAAGATGTTTGTCTATCATTTTTTTTCGGATGTCCTGGGACAATTCTCTCCTTCGCTTTCTGTTGTCCATGTTCAGTGTGGTACACACCTTTTCACCAAACAGCAGGGTGACTACTTGTCTCCCTTTAAATAGGCAGACTGACTGATTATGAGTTGGAAACACCTGTGATGTCAATTAAATGACACACCTGAGTTAATCATGTCACTCTGGTCAAATAGTTTTCAATCTTTTATAGAGGTACCATCATTTTTGTCCAGGCCTGTTTCATTAGTTTGTTTTTTTAAATAATTATGTTAATCAACAATTCAAAAGTAATGGCTGTTTTTGATTATTTAATTTTCAATAAATTTTTATTTATTGTTACTTTTGTGAGTTTCAAGTGATTTCAGTGAGAATTGGGGGTTTTTCCTTCTTTAACTGAGGGGTACCAACAATTTTGTCCACGTGTGTAGTTACTGTTTATGAGCCAGTTTAGTTTTTGGTATAATTTTTAATTGTCTTTAGAATATTCAATACCGTCCAATACCAGCAAAGGATGAGTCTCTTGCTTCTTATATCCTTCAGAAAATTCTTGTCTTGGTGACAAAAAACTGCACGTTGTCTTTGTAAGGCCTTCAGTTATATCTGCTCCAGAGGATGTCTTATCATGTCCTGACCTCTGACCTCAGCTTCATGTCAAGCTATAATACTCAGAAGACTCCGTTTTAACGTATTCTCTGCAATGACAATAACACTGAATCTGTCTGGCTATAAACCCATCAGGCATAACATCACCTGCCTAATGTCGTGTTGGTCCCCCGTATGTGGTCAGAAATGGTCTGAACGGTTAGGTCTGGACCAGAGGACCTCTCAGGGCGTCCTGTGGGGTCTGGACCGGAGGACCTCTCAGGGCGTCCTATGGGGTCTGGACCGGAGGACCTCTCAGGGCGTCCTGTGGGGTCTGGACCGGAGGACCTCTCAGGGCGTCCTGTGGGGTCTGGACCGGAGGACCTCTCAGGGCGTCCTATGGGGTCTGGACCGGAGGACCTCTCAGGGCGTCCTATGGGGTCTGGACCAGAGGACCTCTCAGGGCGTCCTGTGGGGTCTGGACCGGAGGACCTCTCAGGGCGTCCTATGGGGTCTGGACCAGAGGACCTCTCAGGGCGTCCTGTGGGGTCTGGACCAGAGGACCTCTCAGGGCGTCCTATGGGGTCTGGACCAGAGGACCTCTCAGGGCGTCCTGTGGGGTCTGGACCGGAGGACCTCTCAGGGCGTCCTATGGGGTCTGGACCGGAGGACCTCTCAGGGCGTCCTGTGGGGTCTGGACCGGAGGACCTCTCAGGGCGTCCTGTGGGGTCTGGACCGGAGGACCTCTCAGGGTGTCCTATGGGGTCTGGACCAGAGGACCTCTCAGGGCGTCCTATGGGGTCTGGACCAGAGGACCTCTCAGGGCGTCCTATGGGTCTGGACCAGAGGACCTCTCAGGGCGTCCTGTGGGGTCTGGACCAGAGGACCTCTCAGGGCGTCCTGTGGGGTCTGGACCGGAGGACCTCTCAGGGCGTCCTATGGGGTCTGGACCAGAGGACCTCTCAGGGCATCCTATGGGGTCTGGACCGGAGGACCTCTCAGGGCGTCCTGTGGGGTCTGGACCGGAGGACCTCTCAGGGCGTCCTATGGGTCTGGACCGGAGGACCTCTCAGGGCGTCCTGTGGGGTCTGGACCGGAGGACCTCTCAGGGCGTCCTGTGGGGTCTGGACCAGAGGACCTCTCAGGGCGTCCTATGGGGTCTGGACCGGAGGACCTCTCAGGGCGTCCTGTGGGGTCTGGACCAGAGGACCTCTCAGGGTGTCCTGTGGGGTCTGGACCGGAGGACTGGACCAGAGGACCTCTCAGGGCGTCCTATGGGGTCTGGACCAGAGGACCTCTCAGGGCGTCCTGTGGGGTCTGGACCGGAGGACCTCTCAGGGCGTCCTATGGGGTCTGGACCGGAGGACCTCTCAGGGCGTCCTGTGGGGTCTGGACCGGAGGACCTCTCAGGGCGTCCTGTGGGGTCTGGACCGGAGGACCTCTCAGGGTGTCCTGTGGGGTCTGGACCAGAGGACCTCTCAGGGCGTCCTATGGGGTCTGGACCAGAGGACCTCTCAGGGCGTCCTGTGGGGTCTGGACCGGAGGACCTCTCAGGGCGTCCTGTGGGGTCTGGACCAGAGGACCTCTCAGGGTGTCCTGTGGGGTCTGGACCAGAGGACCTCTCAGGGCGTCCTATGGGGTCTGGACCAGAGGACCTCTCAGGGTGTCCTGTGGGGTCTGGACCAGAGGACCTCTCAGGGCGTCCTATGGGGTCTGGACCAGAGGACCTCTCAGGGTGTCCTGTGGGGTCTGGACCAGAGGATCTCTCAGGGCGTCCTATGGGTCTGGACCAGAGGACCTCTCAGGGCGTCCTATGGGGTCTGGACCGGAGGACCTCTCAGGGTGTCCTGTGGGGTCTGGACCGGAGGACCTCTCAGGGCGTCCTATGGGTCTGGACCAGAGGACCTCTCAGGGCGTCCTATGGGTCTGGACCGGAGGACCTCTCAGGGTGTCCTGTGGGGTCTGGACCAGAGGACCTCTCAGGGCGTCCTGTGGGGTCTGGACCAGAGGACCTCTCAGGGCGTCCTATGGGTCTGGACCAGAGGACCTCTCAGGGCGTCCTGTGGGGTCTGGACCAGAGGACCTCTCAGGGCGTCCTATGGGTCTGGACCAGAGGACCTCTCAGGGCGTCCTGTGGGGTCTGGACCAGAGGACCTCTCAGGGCGTCCTATGGGTCTGGACCAGAGGACCTCTCAGGGCGTCCTATGGGGTCTGGACCAGAGGACCTCTCAGGACGTCCTATGGGTCTGGACCGGAGGATCTCTCAGGGTGTCCTGTGGGGTCTGGACCGGAGGACCTCTCAGGGCGTCCTATGGGGTCTGGACTGGAGGACCTCTCAGGGCGTCCTATGGGGTCTGGACCAGAGGACCTCTCAGGGCGTCCTATGGGGTCTGGACCAGAGGACCTCTCAGGGTGTCCTGTGGGGTCTGGACCGGAGGACCTCTCAGGGCGTCCTATGGGGTCTGGACCAGAGGACCTCTCAGGGCGTCCTATGGGGTCTGGACCAGGACGTTGGCAGTGGATCCTTTGGGTTCTCTGGGTTCTCCAGTGGGTTCTCTGGGAATCAAACTTGTTCCACTGCATCCTGTTGATGTTTGATCAGAATGGGGTCTTGGAGGTTTGGAGGTCAGATCTTGGGTGAAGGTCATGTTCCTTCAGATGTTCTGACTGATGTTCTTGTGATGTGGTGGGGGGTGTTTTCCTGTGGGGGCAAACCAGTTTTCCCAGGTTTTCCTGAAGAACTCCTCATAGAACCAACATGATCCATGTTATTCCCTCCACCTGTCAGTGGTTTTATTGTTGTGGCTGATCGGTTTGTGTCTCCTCAGGTGGACTGGCGTAGTTCTGGCAGCGTTGGCAGCATCCCTGGAGCGGTGAAGAGGAGTTCCTGGTACACTGAAGGTCCAGACGGTCCTCCCAGCCGCAGCCACTCCCCATCACGTCTGCAGCTCCCCACAGAAAGCTGCTTACGCTTCCTGCAGAAGAGAGGCAGCGCCAACAGTCTGGTGGAAGCCGTGAGTAACAGCAGCTCTGACGTGTTTTCATGCGTCTGGCCCCGAGGCTTCATACTTACTGACTGTATACTTCACAAGAACACGGTATCAGAAAGGCCTTGTAGGAATGGGTTTAAATGTAGCAGAATGATTCACTTGTCCTCAGGAATGAACTGATTAGAACTTGTCTACACTGGATTTATCATTTGTTTAATGCTATCTTCTTTCAACAGTAAGGACATTTCTAAGTGACCCTAAACTTTTGATCGGTAGTGTACGTTCAACAAAAACTACCCTGAGTTATAAAATGTCTTTTTCACTGCAGTCAAACATATTTTTGTCCGGATATGTTCAGATAAATGAGTGAACAAGCACATTTTATTAAGTAGCCTCACCTTGAATTTAGTTTGATATCAACAAATGCAGAAATGTGTTCCTAAATGAGCCACAGTTTTGGACATTGTTTAGTTTTTCTATTGTTTTGGAGAAATTTTAAATCATTTGGACGTTTGTCATCTCATTTCAAAGTAGTTTTGGTTCAAAAATTTGTCATTTTGCATCATTTTTGAGTTGCTGTGGATGTTTTTTGTCACTTTTAACCAGTCTAAAAATGATGTTTTGGTTCAACACACACACACAAAAAAAATTAATTATTCTATTGTTTTGAGTTACGACAACTTTAATGATAATACGCTCTCATTCAGAAGTTTGGGTTCATCCAGACAATTCCATGTTCTCCATGAAAACTCCCTCTTTTATCCATGTGCTAACACAACTGAACAAGGGTTTTCTAACCATCAATGAGCCTTTCAGCACCATTAGCTAACACAATGTAGCATTAGAACACAGGAGTGATGGTTGCTGGAAATGTTCCTCTGTACCCCTATGGAGATGTTCCATTAAAAATCAGCTGTTTACAGCTAGAATAGTCATTTACCACATTTACTATGTCTGCACTGGATTTATCATTCATTTCATGTGATCTTCATTTTAAAAAAAGCACATTTCTAAATGACCTCTAAACGGTAGTGTAAAAAAGTTATTTATTAAATAATGTTCTGTAAAGAGCTTTTTGTGGTCAAACAAATATTTTTAACATTTCTTTTTTTCAAAGATGGCCCAAAATGTTGAAAATGTGGACATCAGAAGCTTCACTGTAAAACTATTTATTTTTCCCACATTTTCAAACTTTAAAACGGGTCAGTTTTAAAGACGACACGAGGGTTAAAAGATTCTGAGGAACGTGTTGAATAAGAACAAACCACCTCTGGAAAATCTCTGCTGCAGTCTGGATGAAAGTGGAGTGATGTGAATTCATGACATGAGGGTTCAGTCCTGCAGAGACAGGACTGCTACATTTTCCATTTTCTGCACCATGAATGTTTCTCAGACATCCTGATGGTTTCTCCTTCTGTTCCTCTCAGGTTCTGATATCTGAGGGTTTGGGGAAATACGCCAGAGACCCCAAGTTTGTGTCGGCCACCAAACACGAGATCGCGGACGCCTGCGAGATGACCATCGACGAGATGGAGAGCGCAGCCAGCAACCTGCTGAACGGCAGCGTGAGTAACGGCAGCACCGGGGGAACCGGCGTCACGGACCAACACGCCAGCATCCGCGACTACAGCGACGAGGAGCCGTACGTGGCAGTGAAATGCGAGGAGGACCTAACGGACGAGATGATATGCATCACTTCCCTATAGCAGCGGCTCACAACACTTCTAGCTAGGTTTTTTTTTAATTGAAGCCGTGCTGCTGCTCCACAGCGAGAGGAAAGTCTCTCTTCAGGTGCATCTGAGGAAACGTCAAACAGGGATGGACGAGCGAGCAAAGTGCCTTGTTTTTCTCTTTCTGTTGAACAGAGAACAGAAGTTAACGGTGGAGATGAACTGGGCTCTGGCCTGTCATTCAGGACGATCTGTTTTCTTTAATACCACCAGAGGTTTGATCTGAATCAGCTTTAATTGGAGGCTGTTTGCATGCGTGCAGTGTTGGGTGAATGATGGCCATCCGTCCACTGTTCACTCAGTATGAAGAGCCGCTCAGAGAAAACGTGCCACCGTTCCATTCACTCACAGGCTGCAGTGTGGGAAATGTTTCCTGCACTGGATTTACTTTTTCCAAAGGATTTTCCCTAATTTCTGGTTTAAATGTGAGCAGCCAATGACAGGCCAGTGAGTGGATGATCTGATGGTAGTGAAGCTGCATTTGTTCTTTGGCCGTCCACTGATTCCAAGAATTCATGTTTTCATTTGATATCTGTGTGTATATAACATGTGATGGAACCCTTTTATTTGGTTATTTCCCCTCTATGACTCAAATTACACAAAAACTCCAGAGGTAGATAGATAACACACACACACACACACACACATATATATTTGTTAGTTTATTTCAGATCATCTCCATCAGGCCGGTCCGTTTGAATCAAGCTGCACTGAGTTCAGGGTTAAAAGTCGCTCGTCTCTGTTTTTGACTTGAAAAGGAAATCACATATCAGTGAAAAAAGACTTTGTCCTCAGGCATATCCTTCTGTTTCATCCTGTAAGTCCTTCCCCTTTTACACCAACAGCAATGCTAAAGTCACACAACTTTAGAACTTATTCCCCAAAATAAAATGTTTAGGATCGCCGTCCATCGTGATCCTGAACTGTCGGTTTTATTCTTTCTTGCTCACTTAGCAGTGATTCACTTTTACGCAAATCTTGAAATGATGAAACCCGGTTCACAGTGAGAAAAAGATTACCACTGACGTGTTTTTGATCTTCTGTGTGACACAAACTCAGCCTGGCATGTCAAACCGCTGCACTCCCCTTCGGTTTTATGTTGTGATACGTTCCTGTTAGACGCTTACAGAATGAATTCATCAGCCTGAGACCATTTCTGAGAAATAAGATGTTTCAGTTCAGATGGAATCCAGGAAGTACGCTGCTGCACCAACTCAGATTTCAGTCGTCATTTGTGACCTGAAACTAAAACGTCTTACCTGAGCAGTCATTGTAAGGGTTCAGTTTCTCCAGAAATAAAGCTGTTGCAGCCATAAAATTCAGTAAGGACACATATATGAGATCAAAATGATTGAATGGTTGCAGCAGAGGCAATACTTTTAACTACTGGTCCTTAAAAATGGAAAGAAAAGACAAAAGTTTCAAAAAAGCATGGCATTGGTACCCCAGAAAGTCCATATTTCCAACTAGGAATAAAGTCTTTTGTTGACATTTCACCAACTTTGAGGCCTCTAACATCAGTAATGTTGGATATGTGGCAGGAAGGGTTCCAGTTTTTTGCCGTTTTGACTAGGGCTGGCCCGAATAGTGGTTTCTGGCCTCCGAATATTCGGGTGTCGGACGGCGGACAGACCGAATATTCGTATCTGTTCGTCTGGTCTCCCGGGTCCAAATTTTGCCTTCGTTTAGTCTTTAGTTAAACTGAAGAATTCCCAAACAGTGGAGGTCTTCAGCATCTTGTCTTGTGTTCATGCAACGAAGTGAAGCGTGACGTCAGAGTCGGCAGCAACCCGGACATTAGGGCGGTGGTAAGAAACACGAACTGATGAGCCAAATATTCGGGTACCAAAATTAATATCCGGATACCGCCGTAGCGAACGAATATTCGGATATTCGGGTCCAGCCCGAGTTTTGACCGACTAAAATGGTGACGTTGACCATAAAAACTAGCGTGTAAAAGGTTTTAGATACTGTTATTACATGTATGAAGCTAGAAACTGCTACCGTACTGTCTTCATGTTGAAATTCAACATTTGAGGCTTATTCTGCTTCCCTGAAGGTTCCAGACATATATTTGAAATGACAAAACCCTTTAAAAGAGCCATCGCTCCTCATTGGATTTACGTAAAAAGGAAGTTCTCCGGTTGGTCTTAATGTCTACTTTTTATCGTCTTCTCCTCCTCGTCGTACCTGGAGCTGGTGGCAGCAGGTGTTTGATGGTAAACGGTGGTTGGAGTCGCCACTGACGGGGATGAAGAGGATGTTAAGGTAAAGTTTATGCATCCAAATGGGTCAGCGGCATCATTAAAACAACCTAAATGTGGAAGTTTATTCTTGTAGAGATACTCTTAAAGTCACCTTCTTTGTGTCACAAAAAGCAAACTGAACAAAGCCTGAGTTGTTGCAGCAACACGTCTCTCTGAAATGACTCATGCTGACCTGATAAGAGAACAAGGAGCATCTCACAGCTGAAGCTTCATCTGTCTGGTCATGTTCAGTCTTTTACTGCTTCAGTTTTCCTCCAGGCTGAGGTTGGTCCCATTTTTCTTTAAGTTTGGCTTGTTTCATGATGACCCAGATGAAGCACACAGACACCAACAGACTCAACCTTTAAACCTTTAAAACACCTCAGCAGAGCCACAGAGTATCTGCTGGTGTCCCTGATGATGAGCAGATGGAGTGTACATAGGGGTTCATTTCAATGCAGTGATTGTGGTTAGCTGTTGCCTTTAACTTGTGGGATTTCTTTTGTTGTTCAAATGCCAGTTTTTCTGTGCACAAGATGTCCAAAAACAGCTGCTGTCTGTGAGGAGAGAACAACACGACCTGGTCGCAGGTAAAAAAAACAAAGAAAGCCTGAAGGGAAGCAGCACCTCTGCACCTTAGCTCCAGCACCACTGCCAGCTGTCCTCAGGTCAACCTTTAACACACCAACACCGGGTCACTGCAGGGTGCTTTCTCTCTTCTCCTCCTCCTCAGTCTCACTACTGTTGTCAGGGCAACGTGTCTGACGTGTGCAATCAAAGGGCTTCTTCTCATGTCAAACCAAAACATGGGATCAGTGAGTGCATTCACACACATCCACGCTGTCCCACATGCATTACATGTTACCGTTGCTTAAGTGTGCACAGGTTGTCGTGCACAGCTGGAATACTGTCCACGTGCACTGTACATGCACTCACTTCCTCCCACACACAGGTTTTAGTGGCCAACAGCTGATTAATAAGACTTATGCATTTTGTAACTGCATGTCAATTGTGTTTAATTCAGACTTTTAACTAATTGTAGTGCTGTTACCTCTAACGATCCAGGTCTGCTGGTTAAAGTGTCGGGGTCATTCCAGGTGAAATGACCAGATATTCCTTGGGGGTGTTGCTGCACCATTTTCAAATTAGTCCTAAATTTGTATGCCATTAGATAGTCACAAAAGTACTTTCTATGCAAAATTGTAGGCCTGTAGCTCAAATAGTTTCTGAGTTGTGGGGGTCTGAAATTTTCAGAATTTGGGCTATAAAAAGCCTCGTCAGGGTTTCCTTTTTTTGCATCTTTAAGTGGTTATTTGTCAGCCTCTAGACATACCAGAGAGCTGTGAGTTGGTAAACAAGGCCTCTGCATGTAGCTAGTGCCCCACAAACATCCCCAGGTGTTTCCCTACACTCTGCAGGCCGTGGGGGCTTGCTAAAAATGCTAAAAAATTAAGAGATAGCTACTCACGAGTGGAGTTTGGACCTTAAAAGTACTAGAAATACTGCACAGAAGTGTTCTAACAGCCCTGGGTTCCATTCTACACAAACTTGTGTGATAACTTAGCAAACTGGAGCTTTCTAGGTACCTCAGTTTGGAAAATATGAGCTCCTAAAGTTGGACGAGATTTTTAATTGGCTATTTTTGGGGCAAAAATCTCAGTGTGGGACAGGTACCAGAGACCCCAAATTTTTCTACAAGACAGTTCCATCTGTCTTCTATCACTGTACAAAAAAGCAGCAGGGTTATATTTGTAGTTACTGAGATATTCTTACTCAAAATGGCATGGGTGATGTCACAATCGTTTTTTGCTTTTCACTACTTTAAATTGGGATACCAGTATTAGTAGTCATTCCAATGGTAGTATTATGTATGTTTGGTTCTTTTTGAAATGTTAGTTGTTAAAGGTGACTACCTTCAAAAATGGTAGTTTTTTTAACTTAAAGATGCAAAAAAAAACACAGGCGAGGCTTTTTATAGCCCAAATTCTGAAAATTTCAGACCCCCACAACTCAGGAACTATTTGAGCTACAGGCCTACAGTTTTGCATAGAAAGTACTTTTGTGACTGTCTAATGGCAAATTTAGGACTAATTTGAAGATGGTGCAGCAACCACCATCTGGTGAAACCACACGGAATGACCCGTCAGAGAAACTGAGGAAAATGCTGCATTTGCTCAAAAGAAGTTTGAAAAATAATCCACTGAGACCTGAGTAACATGTAGGAGTCACACAACTTAAAAACTGGTTGGATTTTGTGGAAATGCAGCCAAAGATTCAGTTTTCCTGTTTGGGTTTCTGGTGACTTTTAAAAATATATATTTTGGATGAATTTAGACAACTTCAGAAGCCATATTTAACACGTTATAAGCAGACATTTGTACATTTGCTGCATTTCCCAGAGTAGTCATAAACCCCTAAATCCTGGGAAACCCACTGTGGCAAAAACACATCAGATCTAGCTTTTATTATTTAGGTCTTACAGGGTTAAAGGAAACAGAACTGCCATTTTTTATCTCCTCCAGCAGCTTCTGTCTGATGTAAACTCCAGTATTTCTACATCAGTGACAGACAGCTCAGGATAAAAGATCAGTAATAAAGCATTCTTTACATTCAGTACCATCCATGATTGGTTTCACTCATTACCTCTCTCTGAATAAACGGCCACCGCTGCATGGCTCTGATCCAGATTTACTGCCACTAGAACACAACTGTCCAAATAAATATTAATCAAAAGGCACAAAGTGACAGAACACGAAGCTTTGTTGTTCACACAGCTTTATTTTTTGTACTGTTCCACGGCTTTACACGTCTATGAAACAATGTATAAAATCTGTACAGCGTTTGTAAAAAGTTGGTGATGAACTTGAAGATTTCTGCTTTCTAACCATTTGTTGTATGAAATTTAAAAGAATATATATATAAAGCTCTATCTACTTTGTAGCAGAAGTACTAGTACCTTATAGATTTTGTACCGATGAAATTGAAGAAAAAAACAAACAAACCCTGTTTTGTACATTTGAATTTTCTGCCTGTTTGACGATGAACCTGCTGATTTTTGTAACGATCACTGAATAAAGTCATGAGGACAAAGTCAGGAAGCTGTTTATGATCAATAGGAGAAAAAAAACAACGTTCACAGTAACGTTCCCTTTATGATCCGTGTTTCCTGCTTTATTAAACAGCCTCTGCACTGCATTACCATGTAAACAATCATCTAAGATGCTCTGTGGTGCAGAGCTTAATGACACACAATCATAATTCATTCCAGCATCTTTCCATCATAGCTGGTGACATAAATCTGATTCCAGTTAAAAATCTCAGCATCAGTTACTGCATGGACAGTAATGACATAAAAACAACACTAACGCTACCATTAGACTTTAAACCTTCATCTGATTCCTAGATCACATTTATATTAAAAAACATCTTTGTAAACATTCACAACATATTAAAACCTGTTCATAAGCGTAACACTGAAGATCTGTTTTTAGTGTAGTTTAGATTTTAGTGTGCAGAAACATGACGTGTATTTTAACACAAGTAGAATGATATTCTGGGAGTACTACTGTTCACAGACAGACTTTATGGCTCATTAGAAAGGAAACTCAAAGCTGTGAGTTGTAAAATCTGAACATTTTGAATGAGATTCTTCCTTTGGCTGCTTGAGAACCTTCAAAACTAAATCCAGAAAAATACTTGGAGGGCCTAATAATCCCCTTTGGAAGACCCTCTTTTACTGGTTTTCAACACTGAATGCCGTTTATCAGACGCTTTAATCCACAGTGGCGTACTTCTGAGACCAACACCAGCAGGGAGGCGGGGCAGCACTGAGGACCGCAGGGAACGACCACGCCAAAGTCAGGGTGTTAGTCACTGAGCTAACCAGCTGCACAAAAAGTAATTTCCACCAAAACTTAAAATAAGTGATTGCAAAATTAATTACCTTCTTCAAAGTGACTCACCTGAGTCAGCACAGGTGCAGCCACTTTCTGAAATGGATCATCTGAAATCAGTTGATTTGTCTCATGAGAAGACGGCTGTATTTAAAACGTTTAGTCAGCGGTGATTCAGTTCTCCTGGATATAAATACACAATAAGGACAAAAGAAAGCTCCAAACAACTCTGTGAGAAGGTTGTTGAAAAGCTTGAGTCAGGAGATGGACACTTAATCCATCATTAAGACATGAAAGGAATCTGGCACACGTTTAAATCTGCCTGGAGCAGGAAATCCTCAAAAACCGAGTGACTGTGCAGGAAAGAGACGAGTGAGGGAGGCCACCAAGACTCACATGACTCGTATGAAGGAGTTAGAAGCTTTAGCAGCTGGAATGGGAGACACTGTTCATACATCAAGTGTTCCTCAGTTTCTTCATCCCTCTAAAGTGTACATAAGAACAGCAACTAGAAAGCCACTGTGAAAAACTCCTTAAATCTTGACTACAGTTTACCAGTAAGCATCTGGGAGTCAGCTGGAAGAAGATTCTTTGGTCTGATGAGACAAAAACTGAGCTAGATACTGTGTTTACCAGGCACCAAACACATCATAAACACACCATTCCCACTGTGAAGATTGGTGGAGGCAGCATCATGATGTGAAGCACGTCACCATCATGTTTAAAGCATGGTGAAGGTGGCATCATGATGGAAGCACGGTGGAGGCAGCATCATGATGTGAAGCCCGGTGGTGGCGGCATCATGATGTGAAGCCCGGTGGTGGCGGCATCATGATGTGAAGCACGGTGGTGGCAGCATCATGATGTGAAGCACGGTGGTGGCAGCATCATGATGTGAAGCACGGTGGTGGCAGCATCATGATGTGAAGCACGGTGGTGGCAGCATCATGATGTGAAGCACGGTGGAGGCGGCATCATGATGAAGCATGGTGGAGGCGGCATCATAATGAAGCACGGTGGTGGCAGCATCATGATGTGAAGCACGGTGGTGGCAGCATCATGATGTAAAGCACGTCACCATCATGTTTAAAGCATGGTGGAGGTGGCATCATGATGGAAGCACGGTGGAGGCAGCATCATGATGTGAAGCCCGGTGGTGGCAGCATCATGATGGAAGCACGGTGGTGGCGGCATCATGATGTGAAGCACGGTGGTGGCGGCATCATGATGTGAAGCACGGTGGTGGCAGCATCATGATGTGAAGCACGGTGGAGGCACCATCATGATGAAGCATGGTGGAGGCAGCATCATGATGGAAGCACGGTGGAGGCGGCATCATGATGGAAGCACGGTGGTGGCAGCATCATGATGTGAAGCACGGTGGTGGCAGCATCATGATGTAAAGCACGTCACCATCATGTTTAAAGCATGGTGGAGGTGACATCATGATGGAAGCACGGTGGAGGCAGCATCATGATGTGAAGCCCGGTGGTGGCGGCATCATGATGTAAAGCACGGCGCCATCATGTTTAAAGCACGGTGGAGGCGGCATCATGATGTGAAGCCCGGTGGTGGCGGCATCATGATGTAAAGCACGGCGCCATCATGTTTAAAGCACGGTGGAGGCGGCATCATGATGTGAAGCCCGGTGGTGGCGGCATCATGATGTAAAGCACGGCGCCATCATGTTTAAAGCACGGTGGAGGCGGCATCATGATGTGAAGCCCGGTGGTGGCGGCATCATGATGTAAAGCACGGCGCCATCATGTTTAAAGCACAGTGGAGGCAGCATCATGATGTGAAGCCCGGTGGTGGCAGCATCATGATGTAAAGCACGGCGCCATCATGTTTAAAGCACAGTGGAGGCAGCATCATGGTGTGAAGCACGGCGCCATCATGTTTAAAGCACGGTGGAGGTGGCATCATGATGGAAGCACGGTGGTGGCGGCATCATGATGTAAAGCACGGCGCCATCATGTTTAAAGCACGGTGGAGGCGGCATCATGATGGAAGCACGGTGGAGGCGGCATCATGATGGAAGCACGGTGGTGGCAGCATTATGATGGAAGCACGGTGGTGGCAGCATCATGATGTGAAGCACGGCGCCATCATGTTTAAAGCACGGTGGAGGCGGCATCATGATGAAGCATGGTGGAGGCAGCATCGTGATGTGAAGCATGGTGGTGGCAGCATCAAGAACGGAAGTACGGTGGTGGCAGCATCATGATGTGAAGCATAGAGGTGGCGGCATCATGATGTGAAACACGGTGGTGGCAGCATCATGATGTGAAGCACGGTGGTGGCAGCATCATGATGTGAAGCACGGTGGTGGCAGCATTATGATGTGAAGCACGGTGGTGGCAGCATTATGATGTGAAGCACGGTGGTGGCAGCATCATGATGTGAAGCACGGTGGTGGCAGCATCATGATGTGAAGCACGGTGGTGGCAGCATCGTGATGTGAAGCATGGAGGTGGCGGCATCATGATGTAAAACACATCAGGTGCATCATCTAAACACTGACTTTAAGGAGGTGAAAACAAACACTAACTCTACAATCACCCACTTTGCTTCGTATGTAATTCATTACCTGACATTTTGTATCCTTTTTCACTTTGATGTGAAAGAGTCTTATTTTGTAAGTTCTTTTCAAAAAAGCCAAATTATATCAACCACGATTTACTATCTGAAAAGCAGAAAGTGAAACGGCCAAAGAAGATGAATAGTTTAATGGTAAAGTCAGACTATGATGGTGTTATGGAACTGTAGCCTAAAAAGGCATCTGGTTGCCCTCTCTGTAATTCCAGTTCACTGTTTGGATGAAAGCTGCTCTTGCCAAGTTTGATGTCAGCAGCACATGTCTGTTTGTCAGCTCTGCTAGGAAACAACACTGCAGCTCCTTAAGAGGACAGAAAATGAAGGGCAGGTCCTGGTAGCGACAATGAGGCTGCGTTCCTCGGAAAACCGCCTCTAAAGTTCTGCTTTGTGCTCAGTGGTTGTTATCTCTGTCTTCAATCTATATTCATAACATGGGCTCATGTGTTGACTGAATAAATGTGCTGTCTGGGCTCGTTGTTCGTGAGGTTAAATTCTGTGAGGTAAAATTTAAAGTGAATGCAAGTCGAGCCCTACGGATCTTATCTGGCTGATATGAACTGTTTGTAACAAACCTGAGCAAACAATGGTTTCTATCAAACTGCTGAAGGTGCAAGACTTCAGGAAGGAAGAGGAGGTTACCATGGTAACAGCTGAGTGTCTGGGTGCAGTCTGCAGGTTTCTGCTCATTACATGATGTGAGATATAATCTGTAAAGGCTGACGAGAAACCGTGCTGAGATGCAGCTGGGCTAAAAAAAATAATTTTCTGCTCGGAAGAAAAGAAAAACATTTTTTATATGAGCTGTTCTATAATTTTCCATTGAAAGACGTGTTTAGAACCAAAGCCTGACCGTGGTTTAACCCTCCCTGTTATCTTCACAAAAATACTGTTTCCTTGTCTGAAAAAAATCCAAAAATTCAGCAAAAAAATCCCCAAATTTCTGAAAATTTGCAAAACCTTTAGGTAAAAATTTCCTTTAAAGTTTCATTTTTAAAAATGCCCTAAATTTGGCAAGAAAATTCTTGTAAATATTTTCAAAAAATTAGTAAAAATCTTCCCCAAAAAAATCCAAAAAATATCTACAGTGATTACATATATATCTGTGAAAATTTTAATATTTGCTTTAAGAACATTCACATAAAAATCAACCAAAATCCAGCGAATTTAGTAAATGTTCTTAAAGAAACATTTTGAACATTTCTTTTTTCCACCAAAAAAATATTCAAAGATTTCCTAAAAATGTTGAAATTGTGGACACCAGAAGTTTCACTGTGAAAATATATTTTTTCCCACATTTTCAAACTTTAAAACGGATCAATTTTGACCTGCAGGACGACAGGAGGGCTAAATGGAGCGTGGTGCTTGAAGCGTTCTGTAAACTGTTAGTTTTAATGGACTGATTAGTGTCAGACCATTTAAAGGCTGAATATTCACTGTATTGTGCTGTAGTGGAGTTTCTAAGGTGTGTGACCTCAGAGTGTGTTTACAGAAACATGTCATAGTTGTAGATTTCTTACACTGAACTAGATAATGTGCCGTATTAGCTGCGTTTTCCATTACATCTCTAACAACATCCGCTCACAGCTGACAAACATAAAGGCCTAAATTTATGACAATGACAGACAAAGTTCTGCTGTGAAGCTCAACTGAGTGAAAAGTGTTGCATTAAGCATGTTTGTTCCCACATCTGTTGTTCTCTGACAGAACCTCATCAGAAGCCACCATGAGGTTCTGGTGTTTGAAGTAGTGAATGTAAACCGAACGTTCACGGCCCATAAGAATCTGTACCAGAACTAAAGTGCTCCATTTGAAGCACACAGGAAGTGACTGCCTCAGAGCTGGCTGTGAACCGTTACCCTCCACTCCTCATCCCAGCGCTGACGGCTCTTCTTCCTGCTCTTTGTTCATCTCTGCGTGTCGAGTGTTGGAGGCTGGTAGATGGGAACGCCCGAGTCACCCAGGGCAGGGCGACCTCTGATGATGTCAGCGGCCTTCTCTGCGATCATGATGGTCGGAGCGTTCAGGTTTCCGCTGACGATGCTGGGCATGACGGAGGCGTCCACCACACGCAGCCCATCCAGGCCCAGAACACGAGTGTTCGAGTCCACCACCGCCATCGGATCGGACGCTGAGCCCATCTTACAGGTGCAGGACGGGTGGTAGGCGCTGTCGGCCTTCTGGCGGACAAAAGCGTCGATTTCGGCGTCGGACTGGACCTGAGGACCGGGCTGGACTTCAGGGCCACGGAACGGGTCGAAGGCCTTCTGGGCAAAAATCTCTCTGGAGAGTTTGACGCTCTGCCTGAACTCCCACACATCGATGTCTGAAAGGAGGAGAACACCAGGAAGGGTTTTATCTAAAGCTGCTACCTGGAGTTCTACAGCAATCATCCACAACGTCCAGACTAGGGGTGGGAATCGATGGGCACCTCACGATTCCATTATAAAATGTAAATTGATGCATCTTTAATTCATGTATATTGTAGAGCGTCAGGATGGGATGGTGGATTTGGGCTCCAATGTATGCAGCAGATTACACATAACATTACTGTGAGATGGACTATGAGGGAGAGTAGACCTGGATGAGAGAGTTCAACAAGGAGGAGATGTTTTCATTCTAGTTTTGAATCCTTGTGTCAGTTTTGAATTTTATGCAGCGACAGGAAGCCAGTAAAGAGATCTGAACAACGTGCTGCTGATTTCTGGATCATCTGCAGAGGTTTGACTGCATGAAGGAAGGCCTCCAGTGATATTAGAGAACCTGTACCAGGAGCTGCATGTTCAGACAGGAAGGGTCTGATCTTCCTGATGTTCTACAGGACGAATGGACACCTGAGCCTTGAAGGTTAGTTGGTCATCCATCATGACACCTGAGTTTCTTAATGCACAGAGATGTGATTATCTACCTAGAGTTACTGTAATGAAGGCAGTAAACTACAGTCATCCATTTACATGTGGGCTCAGACTTCCAAAGAACAGAACTGATACCCAGATTCTATAATTTCATTTAGCAGATGCTTCTGTCCAAAGCGACGTACAACAGAAGCAAGAATTCAGACATAAGGAAAAACCTGTAGTAAGTGCAAAAAGTGCAAAAAGTGCGATTGGTCAAAGGTGTTGCCATCAAGTTGCAGAAGAATTGCCAACCCCCCCCCCCCCCCCCCCCTTTTTTTATTATTATTATTTTTTAACTTTGTCAGTGCTAAATAAGTGCCGGGTTTTGGACCACCTGACTTATTCTACCCCTAAGGTGTAGTCAGATTAAGTGCCTAGGTGTTCTCTGAACAACTGAGTCTTCAATTGTCTTTTAAAAGTAGAAAGGGACTCAGCAGAACGCACAGATTGTGGTGTTTGAATCTTACCAGTGGAGAGATAGTTTGGTTGGAGAACTGGGTGATCCAGAGGGTTGGCGCTCTTAAGCTTCATCCAGCCGACACTGGTGCTCCTCATTGGTCCAACATGAACCTACAACAGCAAAAGGTCGTTAAATCCCCTGTAAACCGATCTACCACTAAAACAAGCTAACAAAGGAAGCAATAAGTCTTATTCCTGAATGATGCTCAGACTCAACCATCTGTACAGGACAGAGGATTCCTTAGGGAACCACACTGTGAAAGGTTTCAGCAGCGTCAATAATCCACATCAAACGAGCATCTTTCTCCTGGCAGCTGCAGAAAAAAATCATGGACTCATTTTGGAAGATGAACTCTTCATCAAACCTCCGTTTACGACTTCCACATTATTTATGTGGCCACATTTCTAAAACCCACAGCTATTACTAATTATGTTCCAATGATTTGTACTTATTAAACATGTCAAAGGTTCATTCTGTTTTAAGTTCTCTGCGCCTGCTGCCTGGAACTCACTGCAGAAAACTGGATCTGAAGGAACTCTCCACCGCTGCAACTTTTGAAAACCGTATGAAAGATTCTGCAGCAGCTACTAATCATAGTTATTAGTGTTTAATGTAACTTCTTAATCCTGTGCTTTAATCCAGCATGCATTTTATTCATTCTGCTGAGTGAGTTGCTGCTGTCTGTTCCTCAGGCCCTAATGAGGATGAAGCGGTGAATAGATGATGGATGGATGCTATATTTGAAACCCTGGTAATCACAATGCATATTCTATTGACTTGTATCGTCTACACTTTCAGTTTGCAGGTCCTTGCAGTTTCAGGGTGAACATGTTCCCACAAGACTGCTCATTCTGCTCATGATGTCTTCTAGCGTATGAAAAACACGCTATGACCCGTTAACAAGGTAAAAAAAACGACATCTTAACAGGAGAAGTTTTTAAAATCAACAGCTTCATTGTTTGGACTCGCTGTATCACACATTAAGTCATTTTATAACATAACACCTGCTATTTATGGGTCCTGAGCCAATTAACACCTAATGATTATTTACTCGCGTGTGAAACTTTTTACACTGTTGACAATTCAGGTATCTAAAAGATAAGCTGGGAGACATAAAGTGTGCTCTACAATGTGAGGTCTGTGCAGCACTTCAGTAGAAGACCTAAACGCTGCATGTACAGCTCTGTGGCACACAGGCAGTAAAGAAGGATAAAAGATCAGCAGGTGGCGGTTTACTAGGAACTTTCCCCTGCTTCACTTGGTGTCTGAGATAACCGCTTTTCCATGGAATGGTACACATGACTCTGTAAACACTTCCTCGTACATTACGTGACAAAAATAGCGGAGTTGTTTCAAAGTGTACAGCAGGTGTGGAATTTCACTGGTAAGCAAATAGAACACAGCCAGACAATAAAATGACGGTCTTCAACCCACACAAAAAGCCGTCTGTTTCCGAAACTCACCTGATACGCCTCGATCTTGGAAGCAACTCGTCCGTGGTCGATGACTTGTGAGGGCAGGAAGTGAAACTGGATGTCGGGGTGTGGGACGTGGGGCCGACTGCGGACAAACCCTCCGCTCTCCAGGTGGGCTGTTGCTCCATAACCTACAAAGTCATCCTTCTGTTAGATGGTAATGAGCGTCCCTGAAGGAGTTTATCAGGAGACTGCAGGACTCATCACTCCTCTGTTACCGGACCGATAAACGCTCTGTTTGGTTTTCACGCTCTGCGAATATTTGAACCTTAGTTTTAAATCCTCTTTTTTTTTCAAACTTCACCAATTCTGTGTTTAAATAGTACATTTTTGCGATATTTCCTGAATGAAAAACTACATTAGATGAGTGAAACGTTCTTGTAGGAAGAAGCAGAGTTTGTGTTTAATGGCAGGTCATGTCTGCTCAGTGAATATAAATCCACTAATTGAGTCCAACACTTGGGGATAATGCGTCGTTCCTTCATGCATGTGTGGGTGACTCTGGCTACCTGTGAACATGGTGAGCCACTCCAGGCCAATCTTGAGCATGCGGAAGGGTTTCTGGGCTTTGTACAGGGTGATGGGCTGAGTGCACTGCTGCTGGACGTACAGCTCCAAATGATCCTGCAGGTTACTACCAACACCTGAGAAACACCAGGAAGGAGGACGACAGGCTATTATAATAACACACTGCACTCCAGAACCGGGCTGACAGCAGGCAAGGAGCAAACTGCACAACCTGACTCAGGAGTGAAACATCATTTTCGTTGAGTCGTAGTTTAAACAAAGATTCTTTTCTCTGCTTACATGTTTGAGCAACAAGCAGACAAACACGACATTCACCTGGTAAATGCTGAGTCACGGGGATGCCAAGCTCCTTCAGGTCGTCTGCGTTTCCGACCCCAGACAGCAGGAGGAGCTGAGGGGAGTTGATGGCGCCTCCACTCAGGATCACCTCCTTTTCTGCAAACGCCTGAAAAACAAAAAAACTGAGTGTGTGAATGACTGGAAAAGCTCCATTCAAGAAATGAAATGAGTAAATATGTTCTACAACCTGAATGAAGCCCAAAAACCAATGTTTTCATTCATTAGTATGTTTATTACTAATGCCTTTTACCCTCTTCTGTTGTCCGTTCTGTGTATACTCCACCCCGACAGCACGGCTGCCGTCAAACAGGATCTTGGTGGTCAGGCAGCGGACCTCCGTCTTCAGGTTGGGTCGACCCAGGGCCGGTCTCAGGTAGGCGCTGGCGGTGCTCCACCTCTTACCTGAACAGAAATGGGCAGTGAGACGCAGATAATAAAATAAAATAAAGCAAAACAGCTTCTGAGTTTCAGCACTTTGAAATCCACTAACGGAGACGAGAATAAAGTTTTAGCTTTAGCCAGTGTAGCATGACTTCTGTGTAAAATGTAATAATTATAATAATAATGGTTACATTTATATAGCGCTTTTCAAGGCACTCAGAGTGCTTCACAATGGATCCATTATTCATTCACTCACACATTCTCACTCTGGTGGTGGTAAACTACATTGTAGCCACAGCTGTCATAAGTAATAAACACGCTCCGCTTAAAACATCCTCCACCTTATATATAGTACCTCTAAGTGCAAGAAATAATAATATATTCAATTCAATTCAATTTTATTTATATAGCGTCAATCACAGTCAAATCGTCTCAAGACGCTTTACAGAACCCATATGCCTGACCCCAGAGCAAGCCCAAAGGAGACAGTGGCATATAGTGGACAATACACCTACAAAATGATACATCTTCACTACAATAAAAAAAAACAGTCAGGTCAAGGTCATACACCCCAAAAGGCACATCTGTACTATATAGAGATGGCCTGGGTGCAATATGAATGAAATCCCTCAAGTAGTTTCTGAGATATGCTCCGGAAACGAAATGCGGACGGACGGACGGACGGACGGACGGACGGACGGACGGACGGACGGACGGACGGATGGATGGACGTGCCCACGCCAATACCCGCCTCCGTGCCTACGGCCAGCAGGGGAATAAAAACTATAAATTTAAAATAATTTCTAGACCATGACAAGTTGTTTTGATCATGAAGTAAAATAATAATTGTTCTTTGTTCTGTTGTCGTTTTGTGTCTCATTTTTGTCATATTTTTTCAGTTTTTGTTGTTTTTTCTCTAACTTTTGTCGTTTCTGTTTTTTCTCATTTTGTTTGTCTTGCTTGTGTTGTCTACTTTTTGTCGTTTTGTGTCTCGTTTCTGTAATATTCAGTCTTGTTTTTGGTGGTTTTTTTGTCTTTGCTTGTCTGACTTTAGTTGTTTTGATCCTAAAGTAAAATACTCGATCGTTCAGTTCCAGATAGCTGTGATTATAATGAGGAGTTGTGGTTATTTATAGGTTATCATGTTGTGGTTTTACTGGTCCGGTCCACTGGAGATCAGACTGGACTGAATGTAGAACCTGGACTGGAATGAGTTTGACACCCCGGGTTTAGAAGTAACTGATACACAAAACAGAATCATATTTGATATTTAAAGGGCTCTGACACACAAACATGAGCAGATAATGGGTTCTAAAGCCACTTTTGTCTTTAGTCTGGTCCTCTGCTAGGACATGAAGAGAAGACTTGTGGTTGTGTAGGATGGCAGAGTTTTGATGGATGTGGCTGTGATCTCCTAATGCTCCTACAAGCCTCTGCATTCACCTCACTGCTTCTGTAAACAGTGAAGCACGTTTGGCAGATAAAGCAGGCTATGGGTCACGGCTTGTTCTTTTTTTCTCAACATGTTCTTCTTTCCATCCTTCTCATAGAGGTTGTTGTAGCTGATGTGAAAACTCCAACCTGCTCTTTCTGTTTCCGAGGTTTTTTTTCTATTTTTCTGGCTCTCGTAGGGGTTTCACCTTGTGCTGAACTCTCTAAGTTCTGCCCCATCGTTGAAGAGGAAGCGTACGCCTGTGACTTGCTGTGTAGTCAGAAAGGGGTTTTCTTATCAAACAGTGTTCTGGTCTTTCATAAGCCTCTTTCCATCAGCCACTTTTCACCCTTGCTTTATTACTATTGTTTTTTGATTGAACTGTTGTTTTTGGCAACCCAACACACTGGGAGGTAGTTTGCTTTTTAACCCGATCAGTCATTTCTTGACTTCCGTAAACGTGTTGTGACTACACACCTCACTCAAACGGCTGCTAATAAATAAACTCTGAGGCATGTGTTCCACTTGTAAAAATGCTTAAACAAACAAGAAGGTTCTCAAGAACATTTCTGTAACCAGCACGTGTCTAATTACTTCTGCACGGTTGCAGTTTGGACTAAGAAATGTTTAATACTCACATAAACCAAGTCAAGTTAAAGCTGGAACCTGGTACTTTAATATTATTTAGTGTAACATGTATCCGCTGAATAACAAACTGGTCTGGATTGTAATTCTACAGATAGTAGCTTCTTGAACCTTTGTAAATGGTCATGTCCATCCAGCCCAGGCCCTCCTGTTGGTATCCATTCATGTCGTCAGTGAAAGGATATCCTGCCTGCTGTCCCGCCTCAATAAAAGCCCTGTGAAGAGGATGGTTGGTCTTTCCTCTGGACACGTGAAGAGGTCCACTGCCGCCCCTGTACCTGAAGTACAGAGACAAAGCACAAAGCTAACACTTCAGAAAGATGAAGTCTGTCTGCGGAAAACATGGAAGATATTAAATCAGGGGTGTCCAATTCCAGTCCAGTCTGATCTCCAGTGGACCGGACCAGTAAAACCACAGCATGATAACCTACAAATAACCACAACTCCTCATTATAATCACAGCTATCTGGAACTGAACAATCTAGTGTTTTACTTTAGGATCAAAACGACAAGTAAGACAAACAAAGATAAAAAAAACACCAAAAACAACACAAAATATCACAGAAACGAGACACAAAACGACAAAAAAGAGAAAAAAGTGACAAAATATGAGACAAACGACTCGAAACAAAACAAGAAAGTTACAATCGACAAAAAAATGGGAAAACAACACAAGCGAGACAAAAAACACAAAATGACAAAAATATTGTGAGAAAAAGAACAAATAAAGCAAAACACAAAATGACAAAAAATTAACAAACAACCTGGAACAAAACAAAAAAACAGACTGCAAATTCGACAAAAAAGTTACAAAGTGACAAAAAAATGGACGAAAAACAAAAATGAGACGAAAAAATTACACAAATGACACGAACAGGACAAACAATGACTAAAGCAAGAAAAAAATGACAAAAAAAGTAGACGGACAACACAAGCGATAGAAAAAAGAAACACAAAACGGCAAGAACTAAATATTACAAAAATGAGACACAAAATGACAAAAAATGAGACAAACAACACAAGCGAGACAAAAAACCCAACAATACACAAACAATGAATACAGCCAAACACAAAATGACAAAAATAGACAAAAAACACAAGCTAGACAAAAACAAAACACAAAACAACAAAAACAGGAATAAATCGACAAAAAATGAGACCAAAAATTTGACAACACAAGCGAGACAAAAATGAGACACAAAACGACAAAATAACAATCCAGTATTTTACTTTAAGATCCAAACAACTTGTCATGGTCTAGAAATGATTTTAAACGTATAGTTTTACTAATTTACAATCTGCAGTTAATGTCTTCTCTGTAATTTTTACACTTTGAGGGCCGGATTGGACCCTCTGGAGGACCACTTTTGGACCACGGGCCTCATGTTGGACACCCCTGTATTAAACTGTCAATACTGAGAAAAGAGAAGGAAGCCCTAACAGCAGCTGTCTTTTTGTAACAACTGTTGTGAATTTGTAGCTAGAAGTTATTTAAAAATAAGTGCTTTTTTTTTCTTTCCTGCCAGCAGTCGTCCAATCAGAGCTCGTGAATAATTACTGACTATGGATTTGTGGGAAAGCATAAACAGCATTCTATTTATTTTGTGACACCTTTATATCTCTAAAATCATTTTTCAGTGTCTGACATGAACGTCTGACACATAAGAACAACAAAAAAAAGCATTACTCAGAGTGTCAGACGTGAACTTTGCGACACTGTTTGTGCTGCCAAATTAAACACATTCATAGTTTTCCAGTTGGGGTGTATGCAAAAAGCCTTTCACAACAACAGAGGCAAACAAATGCATCACTCCTGTTTGTGGAATCTGTTTTCCAGAACGTCACATCTGTCCCAAAACCACCAGAGTCGACGAGAACACGTTTCCATTCTCTGTGTGGTTTCCAAGTTTGCTGCACTGAAATCGGATCGGTGACGCACGGCGTTTACCGGCTGCCATCACGTTCCTGAGTCTGCCTGATGTTTGCTGTGATACTGAACGTTAATGAGGAATGTTTTCCAGCCACCCAGGACGGATTGCGAAACCTGGAGAGTCTGAAGCTGAGACGTCCCCTGAGGTAAGCGTGTCAGAATGTTTGGAGACGAGGCTGTAATTAAATCGCTGCCTTCAGGTGTTTCGTCAGATACCTGTTCTCTCCCAGCTCGTGAGTCTGGGCCTTCCTGAAGTAAGGCAGGCAGTGATCGTAATCCCAGCCCTCAGCACCCTCTCTCTGCCAGCGGTTGTAGTCCTCGGCGTGGCCTCGGATGTAGACCATGGCGTTGAGCGAGGAGGACCCTCCCCAGACCCGACCCCTCGGCCAGTACATGACCCGGTTATCCATGTGGGCCTGAGGCAGAATGTGGTAGTACCAGTTATACCTGGGGAGAAATGGAAGCAGAGACGGCATGACAACAAAAACTGGATGGATATCCATCAGACAGCTTTCCAATAATAGCTAATTATAGTGCAGGGGTGTCCAACATGAGGCCCGTGGGCCAAAAGTGGTCCTCCAGAGGGTCCAATCAGGCCCTCAAAGTGGAGAAATTCCAGAGAAGACATTAACTTCAGATTGTAAATTAGTAAAACTATCAATTTAAAATTATTTCTAGACTATGACAAGTTGTTTGGATCATAAAGTAAAATACTAGATTGTTCAGTTCCAGATAGCTGTGATTGTTATCATGCTGTGGTTTTACTGGTCCACTGGAGATCAAACTGGACTGAATGTGGATCCTGGACTAAGATGGGTTGGACACCCCAGACCTGCACAATAAATCTGTTCTGGATTTAGCACAATAGCCTGAAACATCTAATCATGTATGCATTTTTTTAGCTCTTTAATACGGCTGAGCAGATTTTCTCACATGATAAGTACAAAAACTGAGCAAACAGGACGACGGTTAGCATTTTACAGCTGATCCCATGAATATCGATGCATTGATAACACTCAAACCAAAGAAAAATGTTACGTGGCTTTCACACTTTTACACGAGCAAGTTTTGTTTTCCTGCGTCTGCACCACAACATCTGAAGAGAGATAACTGAATGACTGTACTTGTCATCGCAGAGGTTGTAGGTCAGAGCGGCTGGCATGTGGATCTTCCAGGACAGGCGAGAGCTGCCCAGCCACATGTCTTTAGGTCCGGCCTCCAGCAGCAGCACGGACTCATGGGCGTCCTCGGTGAGGCGGTTGGAAAGGACGCATCCTGCCGACCCAGCCCCGACAATAACGTAGCTGTAGGACGGAGTTTTCTGACTGGCTGCAGGCGACGAGGCGGTGAAGCATCTGCAGTGGTTTGCAAACGGCGATCTGGTCTTTCTGGTCTCGGGGACAGAGTGACAATCCGGCAAACGGGTAAAGAAGCAGCTGCTGTTCCTCATAAATCTCCCCCGAGTCCCCGTCACAACCCTCCAGGCTCCCGTTTGGCCCAACGTGGCCAAAGACAACATCCTGGGAAAGTGTTCCTTATTCACTGGAAATCACAAAAACACACATTCAAGGATCTGGAAATGAAACTGTCACATGTAGCTGACTAAATCCACAATACATTAACCATTTAATACCATTTAATATGCCATACTGATGTGAATATCATATTAATAATACTGTCAAAGCATCAGGAAAGGTGTAATAATAAACAATAAAAAGCACCAAAGACAATTTATTAAACACAATGCAGAAATTAAATAGAATATAGAATATATACTTTACAGATCCAAACAAGGAAATGATTTGTAACAGCAGCATTTGATGCCCAGACGAACACCAACGCGATATTCTAAATCTTGATATAATAGTCATATATCTATACAAGTTAGAAAAAAATAATAGATTTAATATAAAACATATAAAATAAATAATATTTAATATCAATACTAAACATAGTGAAAAGAGCAAAAATAGCAAAAGAGAATAAAAAAATAAAAGAAAATATAAAAATATCTAAAAAAAACAACAAAATAAATAATAATTACATAATATTAATATTAAAAAGAGTGAAAAGAGCAAAAAGAGAATAACAAAAAACAATAACAATATATATAAAAATATTGAAAAAAATAATACTTAAAAATGATTACAAAATATTTATATTTAATATTAATATTAAATAATAGTGAAAAGAGCAAAAAGAGCAAAAGAGAAAAGCAAAAAAAATAAGAGTGTGTGCCATATAAATACATACATAATACACTAGTCGAAGATAGTTTTCACATTTTGGATTCTTTGAAAACTAAACCCACACTTCATTAACCGTTTAATACCATTTATTACGCTTTACTGGTGTGAATATCATAGTAATAATGATGTTAATAACTATGTAATAATAATAAAGAATTAGTAAAATAGTGAAAAGAGCAAGAGAATAGCAAAACTAAGAGTGTGTGCCATATATTACATTTATAATACACCAGTCCAAGATAGTTTTCATTTCAATAATGTGTCCTTAAGTTTATATCATGCACTTATGTATAGTATGCTGTGTATATAACTAAAAGTAACACTAATTAAGTTCTAATTTTTCTCATTTCTGGCTATTTTTTGCAGAACGTGCATTGCAGAAAGGATTATGGCTTCTGTTTTGGATTCCTTGAGTATTAAATACTGTGTGCCACTCCTTGTCCTTGTGAAAGTCTCAACTGGAAGCTTTAGAATGAGCTGCAGTTAAATGAATAACTAGAAATGACTGATCTGGAGCCCTGATTATTTCTTCCAGAATGTTGTTTATCTCCTTATTTTAATGTTTAATCCTAGTTTAAGAGTCTTGTTTACCTCTACAGGTGAGTATTCCTGCAGCCTGATCACAGAAAGTTGTGATATTTTCGTGCACAGAGACAGAGGAAAGCGTGTGCGTGTCTGCATGTGGATATATTACAGGTAAATCCTGCATAATTATTATGCTGTAATTATTAATGATAAACACGTTCTTGTTAAAACTTGCTCAGCAGCAGACAGGGAGTGTTATCTAGGTAAGACTGGCATATCAGTAAACTGACTGCTCATATCAGCTTTTTAGTATTCAGCTGAATTCTGCGGTCAGCTAACATTTCCCTAACAAATGACCAGGGTGACGGTAGGATAGCGCTAGCATTTAAGCTACTTCTAAGCCTTTTTCCATGTGATTTTGACGATTAAAGACCAAATTTTGCAACTTCTCAGCAAACAGTCTACATGGTTTACGGTCCTGCTACATTTATTTGACATTTCTGCTTGATAAAAATGTTTTAAAAGCTCTAAAACAACCTTTGGAGGAGTTAAGCTAACTTGTTTTGGGGACTTTAACCCAGTCGTTTGTTTAGATTTTAACAGCTAACTAGTTGTTAGCTAGTTCCGAAGTCGTTTGGACTTCACGCAGAACGTTGAAATCACTGAATTAACCTTCAGACATTACTTTGGAAATAGCCCGAGGTGGTGTCGGAGGAGATAAGGGTCAATATGAGCAGAAAAACACCGTTAAATGTCGAAATAAGGAGCGGACCTTACCTTGTTTCTGAACTGAAACTGGAGTCCCGACCACAGAAACCCGAGGAGCCGGAGAGTGGGCGGGGCTTAGCGAGCTGCGCTTCGGCTAACGGAACAAAATCAGCGACTGACTGAAACCGAGCTTCATTCAACAAGTGCACTGAAGCTGGGATGTTCTGCAGCACATCATAGAAAGGGCAGTTTAGCTGTATTTTTTCTTTAAGTGCGTACATTAACTTTTTCCTGGAATAAGGCTGATGATGTGGGCATTCATCCTCATTTTCTCCTCCTGTGTCGCAGCTCAGGTGGCATCGCAAGAAATTGTAAGTTAATTGTAAGATTTTACAAGTGAACTATTAATTGTTATGGTGATTTTACGTAGGTGATCTGTTTCCGTATTTCTCTGTCTTTGCAGAAAGCGGAATGTGAAGAATTTCAAGGTCATGGTAGGATTGTGTTTTAATATTTATTTATTATCACATATGTTTGTTAGGGTCGTTTTTAGATTCTAACCTGATCATTACAAGTTATTTCAGAGTAATATGGATATGAAATGTGAGACATTAATATCACAATTAGTGCAGGACGGCTTAATCTGTGTTCTTAAACTCTATACCTCAGAATTATCCTCATTTATGCTCATTTACAGCTATGATCATGTGAAGGTGTTTCTTATGACAAGGATGTTACACCGGAGTTGCTCGTTTTATCATTAATGCTCATTTTATTTTCAATAATAATTTAATGTCGTGGTAATTTGTGTAACAGGTGAAGAGATGCAGGAAAAAATTGTCATAAAGTCTCACATGACTGCTAGTAATCAGAGTAAAGTTGCTCTCTTAGCAGTGTTTTGCTTTCACAAACTGATTTCCTTAAATATGATTTCAGTTCTTTTGTTTGTATTCGGGGTTGTAGGTGTCAGTATCATCTCTAAAGTCGTTCTCTCCCTTTGAGCGAAAGTTTTCTTTTTTGTTTTTGTCAACATTTCTTTTACCATGGGTTTTATTTTCATTGTTAATTTGAACTTATTGTTGTGCTTGACTTCCGCTCCACCATTTAGTCGTTTAATAAATACGTCATGCTTATTATTATGGCTTTCATATGTATTTACATATTAAGAGGACAGAAAAAAAACACATTTCTGTACTGAACAATTATGAGATGTGACTGTTGTCTAAAGCAATATTAATAATATTAATAAAGTATTGAGACTGAGGGCTGTGCATAAACCAGGCCACTCTTTATTATTTACACTCAAGAAGAGAAATCTGACATTAATGTTTCTGTATTTTAACTTAAAGTTGAAGACAAAACTTTAGCTTCAGTGTTGTCCCACAAACTATTTGGTGACCAATGAAGAGAACAACAAAAGTGCCACTGAATGTTTATGTGTATTTTTCATTTACTATATACATTATTTTATTTTATTTTTTGTGGTTGGTAGACCTGCTACATGTCAGCCAACAACAAAACCAAAAAGGCTTGTAAAATCCATTTCTAAAACTGAGCAAAATAAAATGCCAAACCAAAAGCATAACTAATTTTAAAATAAAATAAACATTAAATGCTAAAATATTCCAGTCATTAGGAACAACCAAAAGCCATTGAAAACATGTAAATCTTTGACATTTCTCTTTAAAAAAAATGTCCATGGAGATGGAACATTTGATTAAAAGATTAAGGTCAGAGCTTCAGAGTTGCACCATCACCAGAAAGCACCAGCCTCAATCGTTAAACAGTTTCCAGCAGCAGCTCTGAGGATGTGAAAGGCCTAGAGATAGAGAACCCAAACACCTGAAATATATCCAAGAGAAGTGAAGGAGACTAATGCAATGATCAATCATTCAGATAGAGGATGGATTCAGTTTAGCAATGTTCCCCAGTTAAGAGTCGTAATAATAACTTTGTTTCTATAGCCGCCTTGAGAAAAGCATTCACAAAGATCTTTACAGTTAAAACATGAAACGCAGAGCCAATCAGACAAGATACAGGAGACAAGTCAGAGCAGTAGCGATAGAATAATTAGCTAGATTAGCACGCAACTCAAACAAGGGAACTAGGCAGTTTGAAAATTAAAGAACAAGACTAAAGGTTAAAATTAAAAGTCAAAAACAAATAGAGAATTAAAGAATTAAAGAGACAACATCACACCAAAGAACCAGGCAGCTAAAAGTCAAATAAAACCAGGGAGAACATCTAAAATAAACAGGACATAATACAGAATAAAACACTAAAACTAGATTAAACTAAAAGTAAATCTCACATAAAAGTAAGTCTGTAAAAGTGGGTTTTCAGAAGTGATATAAAAGAAGTTACTGACTCTGCAGGTTTGAGCTCTTCGGGCAGGCAAGAGTAGCATCCCTTTACAACAAAATTAATGTGTTTATCAAATTTCAGTTACAAAGATGACACCAAGGCTCCTGCTATGGGTAAGCAGGTTTGTTGTCAGCATCCCAAAGTGGCTGGCTTTGCTTGTTGTGGTTTTGTTTTGCACCTGGAGGAAGGTGGAGATGGATTTTCAGATTAAGAGGAAAGTAAATTGGTGTGTCATCAGCATAACGGTGGATGGAGGCTTTATGTTGATGGAGAAAAAAGGGAGCATAAACAAAGACAGAAAATAAAATGGGCCCTAAGATGGAACTTTGAGGTACTCCACAGGTGATTGTGGCAGTAAAGGAGGAGTTAAAACAGAAAAAGAAAAGTCTGCTAAGTAGGAGGGAGATCCTGAAGATGGTTTAAGACTATGTAGTGATCAACTCTATCAAAAGACATGCTGAGATCTACAAAAAATAAAATAGCACAGTTACCACAGTCTAATGAATATCATTTAAGACTTTAATCTTTTTTATCTATAGCATCTTTATATTTTCTTTGTAGACTTCACAATGCTCATTTCAAGACGTTTCTCTGGTGTTTCAAGTAAAACATAGAATACAACATATTTCAGCTGCGAAATTAACAAACAGCAGACAGACAGCAGAAAATGATAATATACAAAAGTCTCATGTCAGTGAGCATCGCTGTCGTCTTTTGTTCCAGATTTTCCCCCAGTCAGCGCTGACGCTGCCCCGTCCTCCCTGGCGGACCTGAAGGTGAAGCTGGTGACGGTGGGAGGAAGAGACATGCTGAACATTAGCTGGGCAATCAACATCGACTGTAGGTGACACCAGAAACCTAGAAAATCACTTGATGTTGATTTTAAGGCAGTTTGTAGACATCTGCACACAAATAATGCAACATTCTTTAATATCACACCTACAGAATTTGTTGTGAACATGCATATTATGTGTTTGCAGTGATATGTTATGGCACTGTTGAGTTTCCATTGACTCCAATCACTCCTAATTTTCTATCTGTGTCTTTGTCACAGAAAACAATCATTTGCTTCTTTCATAGATTTGTTATATGTCTTCTGAAATTACGACACAATCTGCTGGGTCAAAAATAAATATACAGCAACGCTAATATTTCACCTGAGCTGGATGTTTTTGGTAGCCATTGACAGTTTGTGGTTGATTCTTTGACTGCTCTTGACAGAATGGTGCACTTAAACTGCAGTTTTTTTGGTTTTCTGACACTAACTTGTCTCTTACTAGGGTTTAAAACAAGAATTTGGGATGGCTAGTCTAAAACCTTAATTCTGATTTATTCATTTCTTTACCATTTGTTTTGAGTCCCGTTGAAACATCCGGCTACACCCAACTTTGGGCTGATTATTTTAGGTTTTAATGAAGAATATGGAGGTAATTCTTCTTCTTCATTATTCCACTTACTTTGTCTAAAGCACGAGTTCCACTGGCACCAGAACAGCCCCAGAGCATGATACTACCACCACCATGCTTGAAGTTAGGGACCTCACCTACTCCAAACATTTTTCTGGTTGTTGTAGTGAAACAGCTCTTTAATCTGTTCTAACGAAATCTGATGAGTGAACCACATGGGCATTATTTAAATCGAGAGTTATATGAGTCATCAGAAGCTCCAGACTGCCATGATATGATCTTTACAAGTCAATGTGTTGTTTTGTTCACAGCTGTGTATGCTAATTAGAAGAAAATATCTGACTGATTATCACTGATGATTAACTGTGATTTGAACCTACAGTGTTTATCCCATAACTAAGGAGAGGATTATTTATCACTCAGTATTTTGTTTAAATGACAAATAGGTCAATCTGGTTGAGAGGACACTGGGCAATAAAGAAGGTTTAATCGTCTGTGTACATATATTATTTCGTACACTTTTTTCCTATATTCAGACAGTATATTGCAGAATTATTTCTCTCTTTTACCATCAAGTAAGGGGACTTAAATGCAGAAATGAAAATCTCCAAAACTACACAAATTGAAAGCATTTCATTAAGGAAATCAGAAAAAAAAAGTCAAAAAATATGAGCTGCTATAATAAAAATGTACTTTTCAGAAATGTCATTGTATCACCTGCCAAACACTAATGTGTTCAAACTCTTGTACAACAAGAGATAAATATTAATTATTACATATTTAAACCATAGGTGTCCAACCCATCTTAGTCCACGTTCCACAGTAATCCCAGTTTGATCTCCAGTGGACCAGACCAGTAAAACCACAGCATAATAACCTATTAATAACCACAACTCCTCATTATAATCACAGGTAACCGGAACTGAACAATCTAGTGTTTTACTTTAGGATCAAAACCACAAAAGTCAAACACAAAAAAACACCATAAACAAGACAAAATATTACAGAACCGAGATATAAAATGATAAGAATGAATAAAATGACAAAAAATGAGACAAACGACTCAAAACAAAACAAAATAGACAAAAGAAATAGAGAAACATGACAAAAAATGGGCAAATGACAAAAATGAGACAAATGAAAGAAAACAAAAAATTAGAAAAAAGTTACAAAACGACAAAAAACGGACAAATGACATAAGTGAGACAAAAAACAAAACGACAAAAAACGATGCACAAAATAACGAATAAGCCAAAACACAAAACGAGAAAAGTCTGACAAAAAAACAACAAAAACAAAACTAAATATTGCAAAAATGACACAAAACAACAAAAGAACAATCTAGTATTTTACTTTCTGATCCAAACAACTTGTCATGGTCTAGAAATTATTTTAAATTTATAGTTTTACTAATTTACAATCTGCAGTTAATGTCTTCTCTGTAATTTTTACACTTTGAGGGCCGGATTGGACCCTCTGGAGGACCACTTTTGGACCACGGGCCTCATGTTGGACACCCCTGGTTTAAAAGAATATGTTTATATAATTTATACAGTCTTTATTTAGTCCTGTCTTTAACCCCTGTGACTAAAACTGAAGGCTAGCAGAATCCAGAGCAGTTGATCACAGCCTCTCATAAATCTGTCATTTCCTCTCTACAGCCAGCATTGATTACCTGAACAGCACCCGGATCATGATTTCAGGGGAACCAGAGTACCGCTGTAAATACAACCCACCTCCAGCCCAAATAGAACGATTTGCCAAATTAAAGCAGGTATCATGAATTCAGCTTCCTGGACCTGATAATCCATTTTTGTGTCTTTAAAGAGCATGGTTTTGACATGATGGTCCCGTCAGAAGGATCAGAGATGCAGAAAACTTTAAATCTGCTGCAATAATCGCCTCATTCTTTCCACTCTAGAAAATTTGGTTTCATTTTTTAGTAAAAGCAAGCCATGGATTCTGTGATATACAAGCTGCCAATCTCCCTTTGCCTCCTCTGGGCAGCGACGATCCTGACAAGTACGCCACTATAGTGATCCCCCGTCCGAAAGGTAAGGTCTTTTTTATTTTATTTATTTACATCTTGTCAAAAAGCAAAGGCATGGAGGATTTCTTTGGTTTATTGTTTTGAAGTATGCAGTCAGTGTGACATTGTACTGAAACAGGTTTTTACGACTACAGAACAATGAGTTTGTACATTTTTGTGAAAACCAAAACACAAGATGTTTACTAGATAAAACACCATGAAAGGTATTAAAATGTTTAAACCAGAGGTGTCCAACATGAGGCCTGTGGTCCAAAAGTGGTCCTCCAGAGGGTCCAATCCGGCCCTCAAAGTGTAAAAATTACAGAGAAGACATGAAAAAACTATAAATTTAAAATCATTTCTACACCATGACAGGTTGTTTTGGTTAGAAAGTAAAATACTAGATTGTTCTTTGTTCTTTTGTCATTTTGTGTCTCGTTTTTGTAATTTTGTTTTGTTTTATTCGTACTTTTGTGCATCGTTTTTGTCATTTTCTGTTTTTTTGTCTCACTTTTGTCGTTTGCCCATTTTTTGTCATTTTGTAACTTTTTAAAAAATTTTGTCTTTTTGTCTTTTTTGTTTTGCTTCAAGTTGTTTGTCTCATATTTTGTCATTTTTTCTTGTTTTTGTCATATTTTGTCTTGTTTTTGGTGGTTTTTTGTCTTTGTCTGACTTTTGTTGTTTTGATCCTAAAGTAAAATACTGTAGTGTTCAGGTCCAGATAGCTGTGATTATAATGAGGAGTTGTGGTTATTTATAGTTTATCATGCTGTGGTTTTACTGGTCCACTGGAGATCAGACTGGACTGAATGTGGAACCTGTTTGACACTCCTGGTTTAAACCCCTCATTTCCTCTTTTCCTTTAGTTACACCAAAGCCTGCTGAATTTTCTCAAGGTAAGCACTTCCTTTTAAGTCAGTTCATTTTTAATTCCGTTTTTTGCCTGTCATGGGGCAATAAGGGGTAAACGTGGAACCTGTTTGACACCCCTGGTTTAAACCCTTCTTTCCTCTTTTCCTTTAGTTACACCAGAGCCTGTTACAACTTTTCAAGGTAAACACTTCCTTTTAAGTCAGTTCATTTTTAATTCAGTTTTTGCCTGTCATGGGGCAATAAGGGGTAAATGTGGAACCTCACCCCTGGTTTAAACCCTTCTTTTCCTCTTTTCCTTTAGTTACACCAGAGCCTGTTACAACTTCTCAAGGTAAACACTTCCTTTTAAGTCAGTTCATTTTTAATTCAGTTTTTGCCTGTCATGGGGCAATAAGAGGTAAATGATTTAGAACATTCATTGACACACTTACAAAAATCCAGGCACAAAATGATGTATGTCGACTTAGAGTTAAGTCACAGGTCCATAGCTGCAAAAAGTTTCCACACAACAAAGGTAAAAAAAAAACAAAAAAAAAAACAACCCTGCAAGTAAACTGTATAAATGCTAACTGAAATACTTATCATTACTCACTGTTCATTCATCACACCTTTCTGTTGTAGCTGAGATCACTCCTGAGCCCACGCCTCCAGTTAAGACTCAGGATACTCAACGCACTGTCAGTGAATCATTTTAACCTCAGGATTACATCATAGATTTTTCTGTTTGTTTGTGCAGGCCTGAAAACAAAAGATGTCATCGTTGCAGTTTTTGGAAGCCTGGCTGGTTTGGCGATCCTGAGTTCCTGCTACCTGATCTGTAAATACAACACTTTTTAAAGGCAATCAAAAACTCCACTTAATGCATCCTTCTTCGAGTTGTGCTGAATTACTTTTTTTAAATGCTCTTTTCTAGAGAATGTCTTCTGAACTTCCCAGTCTTGTTTACATGTCTGGATATGTCCTGAGCTATTTAACTACTTGCAACATGCTTCATCTACAACAATCTGTCTGTGACATTGCAAAATAACTTAGCTTTGATGACTGTCCTGGCTAAATGTCATCTTGCAATGCAAACATGCTAGATTCTGAAGTTTGATGAAGGAAGCAACAAAGCAAATCAAGACTTGGCTTCTCCTTGCAGATTTGGCACCGCTGGTCGATGTCGCAGACAACTAACCGTCTTTTCTTTAACGTTTTCTCACTTCTCAGACAAAAACTATAGATCGAACGTTGCCGCGTCACTGGGTTTCCAGAACTTACCCGACGCGGTTCCCGTCCCCGTCCTCGTGGTCTACCCGGCTGAGAACTCGGCCTTCCAGCGGGCCGTGGTGGCGCTGGCCGAGTTCCTGCAGTGGCACGGCGGCTGCAGCGTGGCCTTCGACATGTGGCACCAGGGGAAGGTGGCCGAGCTGGGGCCGATGCGATGGCTGGCGGAGCAGGTGAAGGCGGCAGACCGAGTGCTCATCATCTGTCCAGGAGTGGAGACGGTAAGCTCCAGTTTCCCTTCATTTATTTGCTCTCTAAGAGGTTATTATTTTTATTGTAATGTTGGTAATATGAGGAAACCCAAAATCAGTCCTGTAGAACCCAAATATAGAAACATTTTTTAGCAAGAGTAACATGTGTATGTAGGATCTTGGGCTGGTAGCCTGGCTTCTCGAATGGTCGCTGGAGGACCTTGGGTTGGTGGGGGCCTCAGAGTATATACACTACCGTTCAAAAGTTTGAAGTCATCCAGACAATTACCTGTTCTCCATGAAAACTTCCACTTTTATATTATTATTACTCCCACCCTCTGTCTGCATAAGGTAGTGATGGAACACACTGTGGAACCTTCCAGAACATTATTAGAACAGGAAGTACTGCAGAAAGTAGTGTGTTGCTGTAAAAATGGAGAGGAAAAGACAATTACCAATAGAAGAGAGACAGACTATCAGAACACTTAAAAAATGTCAGAAACTGGAGGAAACTCTGACAGGAAGAGGTCTGGAAGATCCAAAGCCACAACGGAGTCAGAAGACCAGTTTGTAAGAGTCATCAACTTGGTGGTAGGAGGTCACAGGACAACAGCTTCAACCAGCTTCATAGTGGTCGTAGGAATTCAATTCAATTCAATTTTATTTATATAGCGTCAATTAGAAGTCTCAGTTTAACTGTGAAGAGAAGACTTGGAGCTGCAGGTTTGACAGGTGGAGCTGCAGCAGAAAGCCGTTGTTAAGACGTCAGAATCAGAAAAAGAGGCTTGAATGGACCATGAAACACCACCAATGGACTACTGAAGACTGGAAGAAGGTATTATGGACTGATGGATCTAAATCTGAGATCTTTGGTTCATAAGCAGGGTTTTTGTAGCTGTCCAGTAGGAGAAAGGATGGTTCCTCAGTGTGGGACATCAGCTGTCCAACATGGAGGAGGAAGTGTGATGGTCTGGGGCTGTTCTGCTGGATCCAGGGAGTGAGAGGAACCCTGAACCTAAACGGCTACCACAGCATTCTGCAGCTCCATGCAGAACCCTCTGGTATGTTCTAGTTGGTCAGGGGTTCATCCTACAGCAGATAATGACCCAGAACATCAGTCCAAGCTCTGTAGAGCCACCTTAAGAAAAAAGCACCAGATGGTTGAGAACATTGCATGGCAGCTCAGTCTCCAGACTTAAACTCCATGGAGCTGGTTTGGATGAACTGAACAGAAGAAGGACCACAGATTTATAGGAACTTCTGCTACGGAGTTGAGAAGAACTTTCAGAAGAATATTTGGTTTCCATTGTGGAAAGAATGAGTGAGTTCAGCTGTTAGATCTACCAAAGGAAGAACTTATAATAAACAACTTCATTTGTTTATTTATTCTATGATTTAGTTTCAGAGACCAGTGAGACATTATCGGCGGTGGGTTTTTACCGGGTTAAGCAGAAGAAGCACAATAAGGACTTCCTAAACTCAGTAGAGTAAAACACCAGTGAGAATGTGGTTGCTGCTGTTGAGGAGTTGGTTGAGCTACAAAGCTACAATAAAGTGATGATGAGAAATAGATCCATGAAAATACGTGTCATTTCAGAACAAAAGCAAATAGATGAGAGTCTCTTCTGGTCTCTTCTCTTTGGACATTTGTTGGGTTTCTAGGTTTAATATCTTTAAGTGTTTTGAGGTGACACACTTCTGAATTGGTGCTCTATAAATAAAATGTAACTGAAGTGAACTGAATCGAATTTTCTTCTCTTTTGGGATTTTTTGGGTTTCTCTGTTTAAAATTTGTAGCTTCTTCACCTGCCTATATGTAAAGTGTTTTTAGAAGACATAACTGAACTGAAATAAAGTGAACTGTCTTCTCCTCTCAGACCGTCCAGTGTCCTCCTCACCACAGCTTTCCAGAACCCTCCATCCCGGCTGCAGCCCGTGACCTCTACCCTCTGATCCTCAACATGGTGGCGAGCCACGCAAAGAGCGCTGGCGAGCTGGCCAAGTTCTGGGTGGTGCAGCTGGGCGAGCGGCAGGACAAGAAGCCGTCCACCTTGGCGCCGGAGCTGAGGACCTGCAGGACTTTTCGTGTGATGAAGGATCTAAAGAAGCTCTGCAAGGGTCTTCATGATGCAAGGCAGAGTGACAGGAAGATATCAGACCTTCTGCTCAGACCGGGATTCTCCTACAGTGAGAAGAGCGCTAAAAAGTTAAAGGAAGCAGTGGAGATGCTGAGGGGGAATCAGACAAGCTCTTCCAAAGAGACACAACCACTGAGATCTGTAATCAGCTCCGTGTGAACATCTGCTAGGAGAACGTTGTGACTGATGGAGGAAGAAGATGGGTTGGATGATTAGTGCATAGCAGACTACTGATTTTTACCTACTGTTGTAAACAGTGCAGTTAATTATTTATTTTTTACACAAAGATAGACAGACAGATGATTAGAAAACCCTTGTGCAGTTATGTTAGCACACGAATAAAAGTGGGAGTTGTCATGGAAAACATGGAATTGTCTGGATGACCCCAAACTTCTGAAAGATAATGTGTTGTGAAACATTTTGGACAATTTTTGAGTCAGTTTCAAAGTATTTTGGACCAATTTAGAGTCTGATTGGACATTTTTTGCCTGTTTTCTAGTGAGTTTGGATCGTTTTTTGTCATTTTGGATGAGTTTTTAATCAATTTACACAAGTTTCGAGTTATTTCGGACAAATTATGGATCATTGTGGAACATTTTGGAGCCATTTTAGACCATGCTTGAGACATTTTGGAGATTTTAGTTCTGAATCCTTTAGGACAACGTTGGAGTCATTTTGGACAACCTGGACAAGTTTTTAGTTCTTTTGGACCATTTTTGAGATGTTTCAGACAAGTTATTGGATGGATGGATGGATGGATGGATGGATGGATGGATGGATGGATGGATGGATGGATGGATGGATAGATATATAGATAGACAGATGAACCGACGGATAGGTTGATGGATAGAAGGACAGATAGATGGCCGGATGGAGGCACCAATTATCCTCCTCTCCTACCAGGTGCAGCTGGAGAACCACACCATACATCCTATGATCCTAAAAGTCCAACCAGGGACGGGAGTTGAAAATTAGCTCAACACTATACACTCTATATGTAGTGCATCAGTTCTATGATAATTGCATGGTCCCTGATCCAATAAATGAAATGAAAATGGGGTGCTGGTAGAAGTTGGTAGATGTTCTGAGGGTCTCTGCTGGGTCTTTGTCAGAGTGTAGCTCCGCTGAGAGCTCCCACATATCATATGAAGATATTCACCGAACCAGAAAGACACGGAGACTGTAACTTTTTACTTGCAAGGGTAACAGCACAGTGTAACAAGACACATTAGTGCGAGCTACAAAGACTGCTCCCATACGAAGTTTATTTTATACACAAGCAGAAACGAAAACATAGCATAAGATAAGAAATAGCTCGAGTTACACAAGGGGGTGTGCTAAGCTGTAAGAGTGGAAATATACTGACTAGAGGAGCAAGATGTGTGTGTGTGGGTATGTAATGAAGATTATTCTATAAAGACACTATATACAATCAGTTAATGCCCTAGGGCTTGATTATGATAAATATATTCTCAAATTCAACTCTAACAGTCTTCTTCACCACTTCACTGGTGGTCACTCCAAACGCTGGATCCTCTGAGAGATCAACACCTCAGTACTTGAAACTCCCCTCCTGTTCCACCTCTTGTCCAGTGACTGGCATGTGTTGCGTCCTTCTTGTGTTTCCTGAAGTCAGTCACAAGCTCCTTTGTCTTGTTGGTGTTGAGGAGGAAGTCATTGTTCTGACAGCAGGATGTGAGGGCCTGGACCTCATCGTTATGGTTATCCACCCCACCACGGCGATCATCTGCAGATCTATGTATGTAGTTTGTGTTGTGAGTAGGAGTGCAGTCATGTGAAAAAGTGAGCATAAGAGTGGACTGAGAACACAACACTGGGAGGTGGAGGATGGTGTTTGAGGAGATGAGGTCTCCAATTCTGTTAGAGGAATTTCTGAATGTTAATCTGATGACTTAATCTATCTGTGTGTTTTTTTTAATTAAACTTTTTTATTTTAATACACAGCACATACATGTATCATTTACTTTTGTGTACATACTTTATATACATGTCTTATCATCAAAACAAAAAATTATACTAATAATAAATAAATACATAAATAAATATAAATAATAATAAAAACCTAAGTAGATAATATAATAGTAATAATAGTAATAATAATAATAATATCGTTATAATAGTAATAACAAAAAACAGATAAATAATTAAAAAATAGATACATAATTAGAAATAAAATAGTTTAAAAATATATATATATAAAAAACAAATAAATTATAATGACTAGAAAATAGCAGTAATTGTAATGATACAAAAGCTTGTTGTCTCATATGCACTTTCCTTTATAATTTCTCTTATAAACAATATCTTATTGTAAGGTGCTAACAGCGATGACAGGAGCAACAGCACTATCTGTGTTTTTAATCTTTGGTTTGGAATAAAATCAAAGCTACTAATTTCTGCTTTCCAAAGACATGCTGATTTATTCAGACGTGCTCTTTTAGTCTGTTGTCATGTAGAGAATGTAAACTGTTTCAACTTCTGTTTGCCCTTTTTGTACAAAATATCGAAGCAAGAATTAATTTGTTGTATTTGTCTGTTTCTTTTTTAAAAAATTAAATGAAAAGAAAGAGGTGCTTTGTGCCAGAATCCATTTTCTAATTCATGCTAAAAGCAGCATGCTCTCTGATAATGATCTGGGTAATTTCTTCATCTGATAAACTGAATTTTCTCCTCACAGCAGAAGATCCTGAGCTGACACCCACCTTTGCTCAGCGGGGCTTTTCTGTGTTGACAGTTTCTCATCGTTTCCTCCCACACCGCAAACTCTGAGAGGCCCTAAACAGTTACTGGGAAGTTATCCAGCTCAACTAGCTTCTCTCTGAATGAATCCTCTGATAGAGAACGCTGCTGTCAGCTGATCACAGCAGGTCGACCTACTGGGCCGTCTGCCAGAGATATGAGGAGCAGCAGAATATGTCGCTCTACGGTTACAGCATGATGGCACACAGTTCAGATGATGTACAAATGTATATGTGTGTTAGACAGATGTTTCAGTGGACTTTATTTGTCCAGGAATGCATTCATAAACTATAACAATGATCAGAGTCTGTTTTAATGGCCGAGTACGTACACAACATGCGAGGAATCTGGTTGGTGTCACCCCAGGAATAAGGAAAGAGAATAATAAACATAAAGAAACTATAGAAAGAGTAACAAGGTAAAAAAAAATAGCAATAAAAATAAATTAACACAATATATGCAGATATTTACAAGCTAGAAAGGAATATATAAACACTGTAGTTTAACATAACTGCTAAATGATAATACAGGGCAAAAAGCAGAGAATGCTGTTCATAGTGCAAAAAATACTGTAAATATCCACTGGAATACTGCAGTATATTATGCAGGTGTGGAGGAATGGCTCAGCTGTTTATTAGGGGATGGCAGTGGAGAAGAAGCTGTTCTTGTGTCTGGAGGTCTCGGTAATAAAAAATACCAGGGTATAAAATGAAGGTAAAATAAAGGTCAAATAAGATAAGAATATGTAAAATAAAATACAGAAAAAAATCAACAGTATATACAAGACTGTCAGTATTTTATTTTAAAGGGTATGCATAAATGTGCAAATGACATAAGAAGTAATATAAATAATGTTTGCAGAACGGATGACTGGGGCACTCCCTCATCTGAAACCAAGAAGGTTACTACACTTCATTTGTGCAAATTTCCTGTAATATCCTGAGAACCAAAGGGAAAAAAATATCTTTCAGTTGAACTTTTTTTGATTTCCTGCGTTGTTGGAACTAAAACAACTCGAAATTTAGAATTGTATTAAAATATGTCAACTGTAGTGGACAACGAAACAATTTTACCATTTAAAAAAAGCCACACTTTGAAAATCAGAATAGGCCGACAAGAAAACAAAAATGTCAATCCATTTCCTCATGAAACTCTAAGAAAGTAAATTAAGCTGAACATGAACATAAAAACTCTCAACAGTCAGGAGGTCTGTGTTTTGTCTCAGCATGAAAACAAAGTTCCCCTCATCCCACCCAATCACATGACATATCAATGGATAGACCAAGATGTCCTCTACTGAAAACATCAGGATTTAGTAGGGCAGCTCAAATCAGTCAAAAGATAGAGAAAAAAAACACAACAAAAGCAGATCTCATTACAGAGGACAGAATGAATGGGCGGGGTCTCAGAGGATATGAGCGAAAATCTGTTGACGAATAGAAATCGCCGCTTTTTGCCACGTGACCAAACACGGAAGTGGCTTGTACTGCTGCAGCAGCAGCTTCTCATGAGGCTAAAAGACTTTAGTTTGAGGTTTAAAGTTAAAGCGTTCGACTTAAGTGTATGAAGACGTTATTTCAGACTAGTTAGTGGATAAAATAAAAGCGTGGCGATGACTCAGGCCGACAAAGATCAGGATAACGGGAAGGAGAAAGAGAAGGAGAAGGAGCAACAGCGAGGAGTGAAGAGACCCATCGCTCCTCCGGTGATCCCAGAACCCCCCAGGAGGTAAGAAAAGCTAAAAAAAAAATATCTGAAGGTCCCAGAACCTCCCCAGGAGGTAAGAACCACAATAAACACCAGCGTTTTAATCACTAGAATGAAGATAAAATCGTGACTGAATGTCTATAAGTCAGGTTATCCCGAAGGGCAATTAAAAATGCACAGAGTAGCATCAACAAAGAACAGGACAAGAACAAACGGAACATCAGACAATAAAAACGACACAAAATTCTATCATTTAAATTTAGAGATTTTTAAAAAAAATTTCAGCGATAGATAGACTATAGATAGCTATAGAACTTGAAAATGAAAAACATCCACTGGATGCAATGACTATGAGGGGAGAAATTTAAAAGATCATATTCAACATTTAAAAAGTAACTTTGTGCAAAAAAAAAAAAAAAATGTAAAATGCATCTTAAAAGAGAATGTTCTATTCTTGGAATGATATACTGCAGCTGTAATGTTCACATATTTGTGGTCTGGTGAAAATATGACATTTTTCCTCTTTCACAGCAAATCCAGAGTAACTTCATCGTGGTCGTCCACCCCGGGTCCAGGATGCTTCGTATTGGCCGAGCCACAGACACTCTGCCGGTCACCGTCCCTCATGTGATCGCACGGAGACACAAGCAGGGTGGACAGCCCAGACATGAAGACGCCTGGCTGCTGAGAGACGGTCTGAACGTATGTACCTCTCAATCACAGCATCTTCTCAGTCATTTCATGTTGGAGTCGTGTTTCATTTAGGCTTCTGTCCAACAGAAATCAGAGAGCAACGAGCAGCGACAAAATGGCCTGAAGATGGTCGACCAGGCCATCTGGTCCAAGAAGATGTCCAACGGGGTGCGGAGGACTCCTGTGTCGGCTGAACAGGTCGGTCTATCAACTCATTCTTAATGTTGACACGATGGCCTTATGTGGTTATTACTCTTTTTTTTTTAAAATAAATTCTACCTGCAGTTGCCTCAGAAAGGAAATCCTGTCCAGGTTTCCTCTAAAGAGCCCAAAATGACTTGCTCTGAATGAGTCAGAATTGTCCTAAATGATTCAATAATTGTCCAAAATAACTCCAAACTGGTTCAGACTACCTTGAAACCAGCTCAAACTGACTTAGAAATGGTCCGGAATGGCTTCAAATTTGTCCACAATGACTCACCGTTCGTCTAAAATAATAATAATTTGTTTGAAACATCTCAAAAATGCTCCAAAAGAATTCAAAACCTGTCCAGGTTGTCTAAAATGACTAAAACATCTCCTAACTGTCTCAAAAATTGACTAAAATTACTCCAAAATGTTCCACAAAGATTCATAATTTGACCCAAATAACTCAAAACTTGTGTAAATTAATTGAAAACTCATCGAAAATGACAAAAACTGATCCAAACTCACCAGAAAACAGGAAAAAAACGTCCAGTCTGACTCTAAACTTGTCCAAAATACTTTGAAACTGACTCAAAAACTCTCCAAAATGCTTCAGAATACACTATTGTTCATAAGTTTGTGGCCATTCAGATTATGTCATATTTTCCATGAAAACTCCCACTTTTATCCATGTGCTAACATAACTACAAGGGTTTTCTAATCATCAATGAGCCTTTCAGCACCATTAGCTAACACAGTGTAGCATTAGAACACAGGAGTGATGGTTGCTGGAAATGTTCCTCTGTACCCCTATGGAGATATTCCATTAAAAATCAGCTGTTTACAGATACAATAGTCATTTACCACATTAACTATGTCTACACTGGATTTATCATTCATTTCATGTTATCTTCATTGAAAAAAAATGCTTTTCTTTTAAAAATAAGGACATTTCTAAGTTATCCCAAACTTTTAAATGGTAGTGTATTAAAATTCAGTAAAAATACAGCAAAAAATATAGTACAGAATACATTAAAAATACAATACAGTAAAAATACAGTAAAAGTATAGAAAAAATACAATAACAATATATAAAAAATATAGTAAAAAATACAGTAAAAATATAGTAAGAACATTGAAAATACTGTATAAATATAATAAAATATACTAAAAATATAATAACAATGCAATAAAATATAGGAAAAAATGCAGTAAAAATCTGGTAAAAATACAATAAGAATGTAGTAAAAATACATTAAAATGCAGTAAAAATATAGAAAAAATACAGTAAAAACATAGAAAACATCTCGTAGAAAATACAGTAAAAATATAGTGAAAGTACAGTAAAAAAATCTTGAGAAAATATAGTAAAAAAATACAGTAAAAATGTAGTACATATACAGGACTGGATTTATTACTCATTTAATGTTATCTTCATTGTAAAAAAAAACTGCTTTTCTTTAAAAAACAAGGACGTGTCTCAGTGAGCACAAACCTTTTAACGGTAGTGTAATAAATCTATCTGTATCAGTGCTGAATGCTTGAACTGTTCTAAATCTATATCTGATACCAGTTGTGATGTTTCTGTGGTTTCAGGCCCGAGCCTATAACTGTCAGATCCGTCCAGCCGTTCTGGACAGCAGCTCCAGGGTGAAGTGGACCAACACGAGTCATCATCCTCCACATCTGGTGGGAGAGGAGGTCAGTGCACGTCTGTGAAGAAGCCACGTAAAGCTGCTTAATCCTTCTTTACTGACCCTCCTTCCATCCTCCAGGCTGTGTACGTGAACTCCTCCGACTGCTACGACGTCCACTGGCCCATGATGAGAGGTCAGCTCAACCTCCACGCTGGTCCTGGAGGCTCGCTGACCGCCGTCCTGGCCGACCTCGAGACCATCTGGAGTCACGTCATCCAGAAGCACCTGGAGATCCCTCTGAAAGATCTAAAGGTAGGAGAGACCTCTTCAGTTCTTCATTTGTGTTCCTTTTGGAGTCCGATGGTGCCGAATGCGTTGAAACCAGAAAACGATAAACACTGAAAGAAGACAGATAAAAGGATATGAGAACTGAAATGACATTTAAACATAATAAAGTGCATAATAAAACAGACTAAAGAGCTGGTTTTGAATCAAAAGACTCAGGCAGCTCCATATATTTGGAATAGAAATACAGTAAAAATACAGAAGAAATGCAGTAAAAAAATATGGCCAAAAATACAGTTAAAGTATAGTAAAAATGTAGAAAATATACAGTAAAATATAGAAAAAATACAGTACAAATATAGAAAAATATAGTAAAATTCAATAAAAATATAGTACAAAATTCTGTAAAAATATAGTAAACATACAGTAAAAAACACTAAAAATATAGAATATAATATAAATATAGAAAAATACAATAAACATTTTGAGAAAATAAAGTAAAAATACAGAAAAAACACAGTAAGATATAGAAAAATATGGTGAAAAATACAGTAAAAATATAGTCAAATATATTGAAAATACAAAAAAAAATCTGAATATCTTTCATTTAATGTTATCTTCATCCATTCATATGGAGCTGCCTGAGGCTTTCTGATTCAAAATCTGCTCTATAGTATGCTGTAGTATGTGCTTTACTAACTCTTCAGTATGTACACACTAAGGAGTGGATGTTTAAAACGCTTTCTACACATTAATACTTCCTGTTTGTCTCTGCCAGTATTATAGATGCATCCTATTGGTCCCCGATATCTACAACAGACAGCACGTCAAGGAAGTAGTCAACATGCTGCTGCTTCATATGGGCTTCTCAGGTACACACACACACACACACACACTGTACAGGTGTACACACACACACACACACACACACACACACACACACACACACACACACACACACACACACACACACACACACACTGTACAGGTACACACACACTGTACAGGTACACACACACACTGTACAGGTGTACACACACACACACACACACACACACACTGTACAGGTACAGGTACACACACACTGTACAGGTGTACACACACACACACACACACACACACACACACACACACTGTACAGGTACACACACACTGTACAGGTACACACGCACTGTACAGGTACACACACACACACACTGTACAGGTGTACACACACACACACACACACACACACACACACTGTACAGGTATATACACACACACACACACACACACACACACACACACACACTGTACAGGTACACACACACTGTACAGGTACACACACACACTGTACAGGTGTACACACACACACACACACACACACACACACACTGTACAGGTATATACACACACACACACACACACACACACACACACACACACACACACACACACTGTACAGGTACACACACACTGTACAGGTACACACACACACTGTACAGGTATATACACACACACACACACACACACACTGTACAGGTACACACACACACACACACTGTACAGGTACACACACACACACACACTGTACAGGTACACACACACACACACACACACACACTGTACAGGTACACACACACTGTACAGGTACACACACACTGTACAGGTATACACACACTGTACAGGTATACACACACTGTACAGGTATACACACACACACACACACACACAGTGTACAGGTACACACACACACACACACACACACTGTACAGGTACACACACACACACACACACTGTACAGGTGTACACACACACACACACACACACACACTGTACAGGTACACACACACTGTACAGGTACACACACACACTGTACAGGTATACACACACACACACACACACACACACACACACACACACACACACACACACACACACTGTACAGGTACACACACACACTGTACAGGTATACACACACACACTGTACAGGTACACACACACACACACACTGTACAGGTACACACACACACACACACACACACTGTACAGATACACACACACACACACTGTACACACACACACACACACACACACTGTACAGGTGTACACACACACACACACACTGTACAGGTACACACACACACACACACACACACACTGTACAGGTACACACAGTACACAACAGAAGTGAGTACACTACTCTGTAAAATCTGTTAAATGTCAAATGATTCTACGTTGTCTGACCTTCATTATTACTCCACCAAGTAACAGTGTAGTTTTTTGATGATCGGCGTACATGAATCTGTCTGTTATCAACATTCCTCTGAAACAGACCAACAGATTTGGATGAAATTTCCAGTGAAGGTCAGAAATGACTCAAGGACCAAGTGATCAGATTCTGGCAGTGATGCAGCTTATAGTCTGGATCCATGGATTAGTTACAGATTTCTGTATCATTACCAGATAGCAGCACGGTGTCACTGTAACCATGACAACCAGTGAACACTACATCAGCTGATTGTGATCCTACTACAAATCCACCTCTGAGGACTTATCAGGACTTATCCATCAGAAATGATCCAAGGAACAGCTGATTAAACTGTGGGGGTGTTTCTGAGTCCCATCAGTTACATATTTAAGTCACCTGATCCGGTATCCGTACATAACGACACACGGGCAGAACACACGCCTGTCTGCAGTCAGAGCAGGTCGTTGTGTTTGTGGCTTCATCTATAATAAATGGTGCTGTGGTTTCTGATCATCAACAAATAATAAACTAATGCTGTATTTCTGACATGTGGGGGAATGAGCAGCTTTGGAGGAGGACTGAGCTCTCTGAGTGATTTTCTTTTTTAATAGTAGAATATTTGCTCTTTAAAATGAAAGTTTAGATTCACCAGATTAACAGATGCATAGTAGGAACTCCTCCACCTGTCACAGCTGTGATTCACATCGTTTATTTCTTCAGTTCATTGCAGGTCCATCAGCTGCTCCTTCCTGTTCGGGTTATGCTGCTTCACATTTCTCTTTAAGACGCTCCAGAGGTTTTCTTCTGAATTCAAGTCAGGTGTTATATTTAGTCAGCCGATACTGCCTGAGAAATTCTTGTGTGGTTTTGTCAGCGTATGTTGGACGGTTCTCATGCTGGAATAAACTGGTTGTCATTTTATCAGCCACTGTTTTGGTTTATCCACAAGCATTAATTGTGTTTTTTACAATCCGTCTTCTCCACATCACCTTCTGACCTCATGCAGCCCCACGTCGTCTCTCCAGCTGTCCTCATTTTGTTTCACTTATCAGGTTTTCTGACTTGTGTGTCTGTAATCACAGGTTTGTTCACGTTTGTTGGGCCTGAAATTTAAATATAATCGTACCAAATAGTCGTCGTTCATCAGAGGAAATCATCTCCTAGTCAGCTTAGAAACAGTGCAGTTATTAAGAGATGAAACACTGGAATTATTTCACATTTAAGCGATTTTACCCC